>NC_049916.1:25204975-25525113 GCF_001411555.2 Juglans regia | reverse complement strand
CCCCCCAAAAAAAAAAAAAAAGAAAAAAACAAAAGAAACGATTTGTGGGTTGAAGAGGGGCGGCGTCACCAGGAGAAGAGATTCTGATTTCTGAGAGGATTTGAGAAAAAAAACGCCCAGTGAAGTATCTTCAAGATCTGCTTGGATCAGTAAACTAGTAAACTCCAAAGCTCCCCATCCCTCTTTCAAAATTTAAAATCTCAGAAACTAAAAAAAGAAAAGAAGAGAAGAGAAAGAAATTCGATCACCTTTGGGCTTTGTGTTGTGGAGCCATGGGCGACAGGGTACTAGGTTGAAGTCGATGAGGGGCGGTGTGGAGGGGGCAGCATGAGATGAGACTGAGGGGAGAGGGAGTCGCTGCGGGGCCATGGGTTAAAGACGAAGATATGAGAGGGCGCAACGTGACTGTGAGAAAAAGAAAAGCTAGAAAACAGAGGGGGCGGTGTGGGTTAGGTAGTTTAGGGTTTTTTGAATTTTAGGTCTAAGGGTATAAAGGTAAATTCGATTTTCTTAACGGGTCATAACGGGTTGACCTGTTAGTGACCCGTTAAGCAATCGTGTCTTAACGGGTCAACCCGTTTTGACCCGAACACGTTAAGGCTAAACCCTAACCCACTTTTATCGTGTCGTGCTCGTATTGGATTAACGGGTCGTATCACATATTGCCACCCCTAGCTACAATTTTGCTGACCAGTCAGCGATAAAGGGCTACATTGCTGGACATTTTGAAGATTTGCTTTCGGAACCCCTTGAATAGAGGCCTAGATTAGATGGTCTTGCTTTTGAGGCCATTGATCAGAATAGTATGGCTTGGTTGGAGAGACCATTTGAAGAGGAAGAGGTACACCAAGTAGTCAGAAAAATGAACAAAGACAAAGCTTCGGTCCCTGATGGTTTTTCTATGGCATTTTTTCAGAAGTGTTGGGAGGTGGTGAAAGGGGATGTCATGCAGATTTATTGAGAAGAGTTTAAATGCTACATTTATTGCACTTATCTCTAAAAAGGTTAATGCAATAGAGGTGCATGATTTTCGGCCTATTAGTCTTGTAGCCAGTATGTACAAGATAATATTAAAAGTTCTTGCTGATAGGATGAGCACGGTTATGGATAAAATCATCTCTAAGTCTCAAAATGCATTTGTTAGGGGTAGACAAATATTGGACTTGGTTCTCATTGCCAATGAATGCTTGAACAGAATGATCAAGTCAGGGGTCCTACGTATTTTATGCAAATTAGACATAGAGAGACCTATGATCACATCTATTAGGAATTCCTTTTTTATTTGTTGGGGAGATGTGGTTTTGGGGAGCAATGGAGGGGGTGGATGAGACATTGTGTGACAACAATACGCTTCTTGGAATTTGTTAACGGTGATCCCGTGGGTTCTCTTAACAGCTCAAGGGGGTTGCGCCAAGGAGATCCACTATCACCCCTCTTATTTGTTGTTGTCATGGAGGCATTAAGTAGAATGTTGTCAGCTTCAATGGAGGGTGGCTTTTTCTCAGGTTATTTAGTGGGGAATACTAACCATGTTTGTTGCTACCATTATATCATATCTTTTGTTTGCAGATGATACGTTGTTATTTTGCGAGGCAAATCCAAGTCACCTTCAATATTTAAAGGCTATTCTGCTATGTTTTGAAGCGTTATCCGGGTTAAAAATAAATCTCTCGAAAACGAAGATGGTTGTTGTGGGTAATGTGAGTAATGTCAGGGGATTGGCTAATATATTGGGATGTGCAGTCTCTTCGTTGCCTATGAAGTACCTTGGCCTACTATTGGAAGCGTCATTCAAAGCTAAGACTATTTGGGATGGGGTGTTAGAGAAAATAGAGCGGAGGTTGGCTGGGTGGAAACGGGTGTATTTATCTAAAGGGGGTTGGATTACATTGATAAAGAGTACCCTTGTGTATTTGTCCAACCTTCCCACCTATTTCTTGTCATTATTTCCTTTTACGAGATTTTTTGTGGGGTGGACTTGGAGAAGAGTTTTAGTTCCATTTAGTTGGGTGGGATAAGGTGTGCTCTCCTTTGAGCGGTGGTGGATTGGGGATTCGTAATGTGAGGGCTTTCAATAAGGCTCTTCTCTGGAAGTGGCTATGAAGATATAATTATGAGAGGGAAGCCTTATGGAATATGGTGATTGATAGTAAGTATGGGAGTATAAGGGGGGGTTGGTACTCTAATGAAGTTGGGGGGGCGTACGGGGTGGGGTTATGGAAGCATATTCGGAAAGGTTGGTGGTCTTTCTCTCGCAACACCAGGCTGTGTATGGGGGATGGCCATAGAATCAGTTTTTGGCATGACGTCTGGGTTGGAGATATGGCTCTTAAGGATGTATACTCCGCTATTTTCATAGTTGCAAGGGAACAAGATGGTGTGGTGGCTGAATTGAGGGATATTAATAATGGGGCGCATCAATGGAATGTTAGTTTTATTCGGGAGGCCCATAATTGGGAAGTAGGATTCATGGTGGAGTTCTTTAACTTCCTGTACAACATTAGTCCTACTGTTACAGTGGAGGATAAACTGGAGTGGTGGCCTTCCAAGAAAGGCAATTTTTCTGTACGCTCCTTTTATGATACTCTTACTGCCCAAGATAGGAATCACTTTCCTTGGAAGAACATTTGGAGGAGTAAAGCACCTACAAAGGCTGCTGTTTTTGCTTGGACAGCAGCTTTAGGGAAGATGCTGACGGTTGATAACTTAAGAAAATGTGGGTTTATCATCATCGACCGGTGTTGTATGTGCAGAAATAATGGATCATCTACTTCTACATTGTGAGTTTGTAAGGGTCATATGAAATTATTTTTTCGGCAAAGTGGGATTAGCATGGGTTATGCCGGAAAGGGTGGTTGAACTACTAGCTATTTGGAGAGGGATCATGGGGACACCACAAATTGCAGCTGTGTGGAGGATGGCTCCCATTTGTATTTTTTGGTGTATATGGAGAGAAAGAAATGATAGAAGTTTCGAGGATTGTGAGCGTTCCTTGGAAGAGTTTAAACTCTGCGATGGCAACTGAGTTGTTGGGAATGTACATTTCTGCAAACCACAAAGCACTACAAAGCAAACTCTCCCTCTCTCTCTCTCTCTCTCTCTCAGAGAACATGGATTTTTGTGGGATTTTTTTTTTTTTTTTTTTTTTCAGTTTATATTTATGGGATTATGCTTTGACATTTAAGGCACTAGTATTTGGGAGGGCGTTTTAACATTTTTCCTTCAGGCTTTAATATGACAGACATTCTTTAGTAGAGTCGAAGGGAGTTTTTAGTGCTTTGAATATTTTCTGACAGTTGAATTTTATTTCGTTGGTCAGGCATATCTGATGTGGCTGAAGCTTATGCAGCAGCCATAAAGGGAGCCACCGCCGAGTCCCATGATGTTCTTCCACAGACTTCAATCCAGGAAAAAGCCAATGCCTTCTCCGAGCATCTGCGTGCAGATCAGACCACAGCAGTGTGCAAAATCCAGGATGGGCTCGAATACTTATCTCATGTAGTCCTTTCAACCTCTGTGCCGTCTTGAAAAACTTTGATTCCTCCGTGACATGCCATTATTTGTTTTATTAGTTCTACATGTAAATAGTTGCAATTTAGAGTGGGTTTGACCCACGATTTCATTTGAAAGTTTATGCTAGGACATTAGAATTGCACTCATTCAAGAATAGGAGATGTTATTTTCTGTATCTCCGCCAGTCTTCTGTGGCTCCTAAATGCTGAACATTATATTTTCTTCATGTTTCTTCTCTTGCCTTGGGTATATTTCTTATAAAAATTAGGCTTTGCCCAAGCTGTACGTGATTTGAGGACCAGGATAGAGAGAAGATTATTACTACCTACACCTCCAATAAGGACTTATCTGAAATGGCCTAAAAATTTTAATACCAGATTAATTGCATCATGAGTCCCATGATGTTTAGTCATAGATATCCAAGGACAAAACATCCTTTTCATTCACTTTTGTAAAAATTTCTATCCCATAATTCCAACTAATGTTCACAAGAAAGATAGATAGATCCATCATAAACATTAATCTGATCATCTGAACTCTACTGCCTCAAGTAGTTCAAGGAATTCCCAAAAAAGGAATGCAAGCCACCTCAATCAATGCATTGTGGCCTCGGTTTCCAATCCCCTGAACACAGCCTGTAAAGATTACACTCTACAGGGCCACAAGATGTAGACATTGGAATTTAAAACAAGGAAAAATACACTTTTGGGACAACATGCAAAGATGTTGCCCACTGAAGTTTATATTAAACTTATGAACGAAAGATGATATTGCTTTTGGGACCACACCACACAATATGCCAATTTTGAACATTTGAGAGAGAGAGAGAGAGATATTTATAAAGATCAAGAAGTCTTATTTATTAAGGCAACTAACATTGTCTTAATAATCTTTGAAAGTAGTCCTAGTGGCCATAACTTTGGCTTTGTTCATCTGTTAAAGGCAAAATAATTTTCATTACATGTTACTTAATTAAATAAATTATCCAAAATAGACAAATAAAAGTTGTAATCCATTATAGTTCCCTATTTCCCTTTCTATTATATAAATTCTTATTATGTCATGTCAGAACCATCTTAGTCCTTAATTTTTTAACCTTCTCCTCATATGTCATGTTTTTTTTTTCAGCAATACCCATGCACTTAAAACCCCCACTTACTCCAATTATGTAAATATTATATCTATCCACATCAAGCCTGACTAGATGATTCCAGGGCATAGTGTTTCATTTTCTTTATACCTTAGAAATCATTAAATAAGTCATAGAATATTTCACACGAGAACCTCTAATTTATAATTTTTAATAAAAATATAAATTACAAAAAAAAAAAAAACGAACTAAAATCCTGTAGACTCCATGTCCAAATACTAGACAAAAATAAGAAAAAATAAACACAAAAAATCAATTCTACAATATTCATTATTGTCTGTAAAAAAATTTCGAAAAACTAATAAATTTTGTAAAATTTAATATATATTTATATTTCTCTTTCTTAAATATTAAAACTCAAAAAAAATTATAAAAAAATATTAATCCAAAATCAAGAGGAGAGAAAGAGAGACTGATTTGGTTACATAAAATTAAAATATCTCGTCTCATATAATCATTATAATTTTTTCAAACTCTCACATAAAATATAATAAAAAAATTAATTTTTTTAAATCTCTAAACAAAAATTATATTATAATTATATTTTATTTTATTTTTAATAAAATATTTCATCAGAACTATGTAACCAATAGTTAATTCTTGAGTTTAGCTATGAGTTTACTGTAACACTATGTTTTGGGCAGTACTGATGGGTGCGGTTCCTTAGCTCCTAACCACCCTGATCCGACACGTGTACAGAACATTTGAGTTTACTGTATATTTGTTGGGTTTGAAAAACAAAAGAAAAAAAAAAAAAGGAAAACAAAAAGAAAGAAATTGAAAAATATTGTCCAATAAGAATGGAATAAAGGCATAAAGGTTCTTCTCCTAGTGTTTGACTCAGCCACCTAGATACCATTTTTTGTACCGAGTTAGCTTGACTCTTTTACTGACCAACACACGAGTTGACTCGCCAGACTAACACAAGCAACGAAGAATTTTTTTTTTTTTTTTTTTTTGTTTAAATCTTATTGAACCCAATTGATAAGTGTCAATTGCTAGAAAGGCAAAGCAAACACTTTCATTTTGTTTCGACTCTAAAAACATCACATGATTCATCTCAAATGTCAAAATAATACTTGTAAATTATAAAGGGATCAAATGAAAGGGGAATTGCATGCAATTATCATTCATTATTCATTAAAAATAATTCCATAAATCAAATTTATTTACAAGTCATATACTTAATACACAACAGACTCGAACCTTTCACGTCAATCAATAAGTTACCATTATATCAACTACATATCCTAACAATGACCAAATAAATATTCAAAGAAGTATATAAATTACAAGACCTACTTATTTATTCTGTAAAAAATTATATACACTACATTATTATTCTATTCAATAAGATGTGACAGGATAAGAGTATAGTGTATAATATTACTTTTATTCTATTCTATTTGTTTTAAGTATTGTTCAAATTTTTATTCTAACTATTTTGATATGATATATGTGTGCGCGCATGCATACGGGTCTTTTGACAATATATTTGTTTCAATATATATATATATATATATATATATATATATATATATATATATTTTCGTGGTCCAATACTATCTTGTTGAAGTGTTTAACAATGTATTTTGTATTCTTGAATATTAATTACATTAAAGTAAAACTTTGACCATTTGATTCATGATTAAAAAATATTCCTTTAGGAAAACATACACAAAAATTAAAAGTAATGTTATATACAGTAATAAATTGAGTAAATATTACATTTTTTTTTCAATGGAGTATATTTTTAAAAAATTAATTTTTTTTATGTAGATCTCATATTTATTTTTTTTAAAAAAAAGACTCAACAGTTACGTACTCTATGACTGTAAATATCATTTATTATATATGAGAGAGAGGAGAGAGAGTGATGAGAACGATCATATATATCATTCGATGAAGAAAAATAATTTATACAAACTCCAAATATACAAGCTTCATGTAGATCACACTTAAAAAAATTGTAAAAAATTATTTTTTATTAATAAGACTTACTTTTTTACAAAAATCTTATATAAAATTTGAAAAAATCTATACAACTTCTTATTATTCACACAACCTCCACACACCATATTTTTTTTAATTTTTTTTTATCAAATATTTAATATATGAATAATGAATAGAAGAATTGAATTAATTTTAAAATAATAAACTCAAAAAAATTAAAAAAAAAATATAATATATAGAGACTAAAAAATTGTGTAGTATTGCTCGTAAAATTTTTCTATTCGAAACTTCTATCTAATTTTACTCTTAGAAGAAGAGGAATGCTATATCACACACTATTATACATCACACTTTCCACACACCTCACATAATTTTTTTTCTTCTTCTTTTTTTTTTTTTTTTTTTTCACCCCAGCACGTTAGGTGTGCTGGGGCTTCTTCACACAGAAGAAGATTTTTTCCTTCGAGGAATTAAATGAGTGTCTTCTTGCAGTGATCCGAAGCCGACTCGGTGAGTCAAAAGCAGCATCAACTCGTTCAACTTTTTAGGTCAAGTGAGTTGCGGGGGGTTTTTAAGGTTTATTAAAAACGCTATTTGACTGCCTAAGAAGAAGGCAGTAGTGAAGAAGGAAGGAAGAGCTTTTAGATCTGGAAGAGAGCCTCCGAGAGGACCATAATGCCACACCCTTATTTTCACAAGCTGATTCTCCCTTCCACAATCCAAGCCAAAGAACTGGTACCTTAATATATCTCTCTCCCCTCTCTCTAGTTCTTGCCTTTGGGGTTACGTATGCCCTTGGTTTCATTTTTAGTCGTTAGTTTTTCAGAGAGAGGTATTGGTTTCTATTTGGTTTCCTAGAATATTGCCTCTTCCATTTGTGCACGATTTACTGGGGTTATCTTCCTTTCTGGGGAGTTAAGCGATGAGTTGGATAAACTCCACAAGGGTTGATTGTGCGGTTTTGTGTTTTTGCTTGGCCTCTTTCCCAATCTTTTTCTAGAATCCTTTCCACTTTCGGCGGTTAAAAACTGAAATCCCGTTTGGTTGGTGGGATTAGAGCGGAGGGAGGTGCGAAGTTAATTGTAATCCTCTAGATTCTGCTTTCATGTGGCTGGTTTTATGACAATTTGGTGAAACCTATGAATTTGTTTTGCTCTGGAGAAAAACTAGGAAAAGGAGAAGGAAGAATGGAAGTTTTGTTTAATAAGGTTATTTGGTTTTGATTTTTGAAGAACTATAATCATTCATAGGTCATCAAAATTATGGGGCTACACGTCAGCGGATTGATCATATTTGTATCATTGAGAGCTGAATTGCTGAAATACGTAAGGTTTTGTAGTTTAGTTTTGCTCCATCTGGTTTATCTGAGAAGAATTTTCGGTGGAAAGGTATTTTCTTAAGATATTCATATTAGATGCAAAAAGTGAAGGAGCGCCTGAAACCAATTGAAGATAGTAGATTTTTCTGTGTAGTAGAAATTCCTAAAAACGAAAGGAGTCTTGAAAACAAAATATTTTTCAGTGTAAAAATCTTTGGGAAATATTTTCTGCTGGAACAAAGTGGGTATTGTGATTGAGTACTGGAATTTCTTATCAACCAGTTTTAGGAACCAATCAGGATGGAATATTCGCATTAGTAAATTAACCAGGAATAAAACTCTTTTAAAATTTATAATAGCCCCTTCAAACCCAATTCATTTATGCTTACCAGTTTTGTCTTTGATTTTACATGGCCATCGTCGAGCATTGAGGAATCAATCCACCTTTCAAGATTTACTTTCTGTGTTAGAAGGTAAAATTTATGTAAATGACATCATCTGAAAGAAGCTAGCAAAATGAAGTATTTTGTACATTTTTAGGATAATATAATTCACTCTGATTGTTGCTATACTTATGGGTGGAACTTGTGGACTCGAATCTTGATTTTCCATGTCATCATTTTGATTCTGATGTTAAATTTTCACAATTATGGTAATTTTGAGGAATGATTGAAATTTTGGTTGTTCTAACTCTTTTGCGAGTCATCACGTAGGAATTGATCACATATAAGATGACATGAGATGACATGAGACCAGTAAATGACCGATTCTGCAAAATTCAAGTTTTTCAAGTCCTTTGTGGTGAAAGTAGACATTTCTCATTGTTATTATGCCTGTGACACTATACTATTTTTCTTGGATATTTATGGATTCTTCAGAATGATTCTATTTTTCCTTTGAAAGGCTCTAGGACGAGCTTTGGATGTCTATTATGCCACACAATCAGATCTTGTGGTGAATGGTGATATACCCAACTCAGCTCAATTAAGCCCATCTTAATTCAGCGGGTTGGACTACATGAATCCTATATGCCACTCGGTCCTCTTTAGGCCCATGTCCCCAGTTACCTTGTTCACAGTCATATCTTTACATCATCTACACACGTAAATCATGCATTTCATTGCAACAAACAAGGCCCAACTTGATCTTTGATACATGCAGAGGATACCAGAAAATTTTGCCAACAAATTTAGGGATGAGTTTTCAGCTTTTGCTACACTCTCCATTCCGGATGGTCACGTATGGCAAGTAGGATTGAAAAGGATTGGGAACAGTGTTTGGTTTCACAATGGTTGGCAGAAATTTGTTGAACGCTACTCCATCCGTGTTGGGTACTTTTTAATATTTAGATACGAAGGGAATTCGCGTTTCTTTGTTCATATATATAATTTGGCGGCTTCTGAGATAAGTTATCAGTCCAATGCACTTGGTGGCACCCATGGACTCATTTATGGCAATCAGTATAATGTATTTGAAGAAATGGAAGATGATGACTCTGCTGCAATCATGGGTTCCTCCCTTCCATGCCTTACTAGCGGGCCTTTGAAAAATAAGCTGCTTGGTGAATGTGGAGATCAATTGACACCTAGTAGAAGTTACACTCCTCCCTCACTGCAGAATTTGTTCAATGGGTCTCAACTTAAGAACTGTTTAAATTGGGCTGGTGAAAGGAACCTGCATCCGTCCAAGGGTTTTAGGAAGTCACCTGCGGAAACTGAACCCACTCGAAATGTAGGTGTTCAGTTTAATGCAATCGAGTTTAAAAAGTCTTTGGATGAAGTAAAATTTCAAAGTCCAGATCAAGAGACTCAAATTAAAAAAACCATGAGAAAAAAGCGGAAACCTGATCCCAGTAAGCTATTTAAAATTATAATCTCGTTTTTTTGTCCTTTGGTGTTAAAAGAATTTAATTTTCTCATCAATGTTCTATTTTATATATATGCAGATGAGCAGGAGTCATCTGCTCAACATGAAGAAGTAGAAATGCGATTTAGATTTTATGAAAGTGCTTCTGCAAGAAAGAGAACAGTAACAGCAGAGGAACGGGAAAGGGCTATCAATGCAGCCAAAGCATTTGAACCAGCTAATCCTTTCTGCAGGGTTGTCCTGCGACCGTCCTATTTATATAGAGGGTGTATAATGGTGAGCTGGTGAAATTGATGTGCTAAACATGGCTTTATAATATCATCATAAAACAGTGTGCTTAGTTTGTATGTACTCTTTTTTCTCGTGCAGTATCTGCCATCCTGCTTTGCTGAAAAGAATCTAAGTGGGGTTTCTGGATTCATCAAACTTCAGGTTTCTGATGGGAGACAGTGGCCTGTCCGATGCCTTTACAAGGGAGGTAGAGCTAAGTTAAGCCAGGGATGGTATGAATTTTCGTTGGAGAATAATTTGGGGGAAGGAGATGTTTGTGTCTTCGAGATGTTGAGGACGAGAGATATTGTGCTGAAAGTTACCCCATTTCGTGTTCTTGACGATACAGGTCTGGTGGTGAACCATCAATTACAGCAAAATGTCGGGCAAACCAAATTTATAATTTAGTTGCTGGTAATCTCCAGTTTTACAATCTGTATCAAGCAACCTTACCTTTTTTTTAGAGATACTGATCTCATTTGTTCATGTGGAATTTAGTTGCCGTTTAGTGTCCATAAACATTCCAAGATGGCGGTGGGATTTTAGTTTTCTTACAAACTTGAACACAAATTTTATGTCCGGACTAGGGTTGTAAATAGATTGTGCAATCTAGAGTTTGTCAAACTGGACCAGAACAGTTCATCCTAGTCATTCCTCTTTTTTCCATCTCAAGATTTTCTATTTTCTGCTAGAAGTTCTCCAGTTACTCATTACTGGTTTTGTTGTATATTACCGGCTTCAAGGAAGAACTACTTCTAATGGGCTTTGTATTTTTATTTATAAAAGGGAAAAAAAAAAAATTGGTACTTCTTTCACACATTAGCTGGGACCTAATGCAAAAATGAATAAATAAAATCCAATAAATTTTGCAAAATAGAACTAGTATTTCTTTTCCTGTGATGTGCCTACTTGAAGATTGCCATGTGATCAAGTTTTGTAATTTGAAATGTTGGGGTGTGGTCGATAATTTGGACTCTGAGCTGAGTGCCTTTTTAAAGGATGGTTTGAGAAGTGATATGAGATAAGAATTTTATGAATAATAATAAAATAATTTGTCAATAATAGAAAAATAGTTTAAGTTAAGATGTTTTATAGTTTTGAGAAATAAGTAAGAAAAAGTTAAATAAAAATATTATAAAGTTAAAATATTGTTAGAATATAATTTTTATTTTAAAATTTAAAAAAAAAATAGTATTGTTTGGAAGTTTGGAAAAATTAAATGATTAGATAATAATTAGGTGAAAAAGTTAAAAATTTTATATTGAAAAATATTTACATTTGAATGATATTTGAAAAAGAAATTATGAGAAGTTATGAGATAAGATGAAATCATTTCACTTGCCAAACAAGCTTTAATGGTTTTGTTTTTTCAAAGGGTGGCACTACAACCACCAATTTTGGGTCCCGATTAGTGTAATTCATCTTTTTTTTATACAATTTTTTCCTGCATTTTTTTAATAACTTTAAATATATATTTTTTTTAAAAAATCACAACATCATTAAAAAATACTTCTTCAATCACCAAGTAAAAAAATAAAAAAATCTCGAGAGAAAGTCTCGGGACACAGCATTTCCCTATTTAAAATTGTCCCTCTAGCTTAATTAAGGGGTCATCCTTTTCTACTTTATTAGCATTTAGGTGGTAGGATCGAATTTCTGGATGTTCCTGCCTCTCCCCGTTCTTCTACCTCTTTCCCAGCAATCACTTTGCAAATAAATAGAAAAAGAAAATGGCAAAAGCACTTGCTGTCAATGAAAGTGGCATGTGATAATTTCGGGGCTTAGAACTTTTTCAAAGTGATCATCAATGGGTCCTTCTTTGTGAATTTTCCAATGATTAAAATTTAGCAGTACCCATCCAGTGGATCGTAATGACTCATTTCTTCTGCTGATCATATCCTAATAATTTAATCTCCCCAATACAATCCAATCATTAGCAAATCTTTCCCGGAAATAAAAATAAAAATAAAAATCCACGGAATTTAATTAAAATCCCACTTTCTTAAGAGACACATTTTTTTTTTCGTTTTTTAGAAAATAACTGATCCCTCTAATTCTAAACAGTATGCAATATGAAATTGGAAAATGTTAGGTTGTCCCGTAGTTTTGCTTATTGGGTTTATATATTTTAATTTTTTTAATGATTAAAAAAGTGAATATGATTTTATATATATATTTTAAAAATATTAAAAAAAAAGTGCAAATACACTAGGCTACGTTTGGATAGTCAACATATCTCAGCACTTTTTAAGTATCCTCGTACTATTGAAAATACTCTACATGCCAAAAAACTTAAAATACTTTCAATGATATCCACAAACTCACTTCAATCTATATTCATAACTATTCACAAACATTCTATAATATTTATCACTATTAAATATAAAGAAAAAATAAAATCACTATAATATTTATCACTATTATATATAAATAAAAAATGAAACCACTATAATATTTATCACTATAATATATAAATAAAAAATAAAATCACTATAATATATAAATAAAAAATAAAATCACTATTTATCACTATTATATATATGAAAATAAAATCATTATAATATTTATCACTATTATATATAAATTAAAAATAAAATCATTATCATATTTATCATTATCATATATAAAAATAAAATAAAATCACTACAATATTTATTAATATTAAAAAATCATTATAATAAAATCACTATAATATTTATTACTAAAAATAAAATCACTATAATATTTATGAAACTCACACATTTTTCAACTATCTATCCAAAAGTCAACAACTCAACATACTTCACACATCCAAACAACTCAAAATATTCTCAATGGGACTCACAAACTCATTCCAATCTTTACTCATAACTATTCACAAATATTCTCAACACTTCTCAAGTGTACTTGCTACCCAAACGTACCTAAGAGACACGCTTAGCAGTAGATGCAAGGCAGGAGAGAGTAGGATCTTCCTGTGATATTTAACCATAAGAATGGTGTAGCTTTCATCCTTGGCATCAAAAGTACTCAACAGAGGTTGAGAGGATGGCGGGTAGGTTTTGTTGAGAAACTGGTCTGGCATAGACATAGCAATTAGCATATGCCCCACCAAGACCGGACTTTGAAACCGCATGCAATCGTTGACTAATATATAGCCGTACTTTCCTGCCCTAGTCTTGTGCTTGGTTCCCGAGAAAACCGGAGAAAAAAGTTAATTCGCCGTTGCCGGGGATCAAACCCAGCTTGACAGGCAGGAATACTCACCACTATACTACAACAACTTGGATGCTACCTTGATGCAACTTTAATAATAAAAAGATAGAATTCTGTTTCAGGCTTTCAGCCGTTAACAAATACTTGAACCGATGTAATTTGTATTTTGTATATTTGGGGAAGTAATTAACAGAAAAAGGGACCCTGATGCTGCTGCTGCCACTACCACCATTGCCAACTCTAGAAGGAGGAAGAGTGTACACTACATAACGGGGCTGAGCTCTTTTGGTGGGCTCAAGCCTTCCTGTGTGCACTGAGCAGTCCTTTGCAAAAATGGTGAGCTCCCTGAAACTTCAGTCACAAGGCAGAGGCAGGGGTGGAGGAGCTCTATCTTCTACCTGTTATGCAGCTGCTGAGATATTCAGGATTTCAGCAATCATGAATGGGCTGGTTCTTATAGGAGTTGTTGTGGGGTTCGTCCGTCCTTCTTCGAATCGAAGCGCCGAGTCAGAATTTTAGCAATTTGGTTGGTATCTCTCTTTGATTCTTCAATGGATTTAGAACTGAATTATTTTGGATATGTAAAGGAAATTAGCAAAATGAACTTCCCTTTTATTCTCTAAGTTGGTATATTTGCTATAGTTTACCTGGCAGAAAGATAAGAACACGTCACAATAAAAGCAAGAGAGGACTAGGTGTCTTAATTACGCCATGGCTACCTTCCATTCTCTATAGAAATACAAGTAGCAAAGAAGATTATAGCCTCGAATCTTCCAGTATTCACTCAGGGCCTCCCTGTCATGGATTTCAACAGGATTGCTCCATGTGTTAATCTATCCATATATAACCAGAGTACCTACCTCAGTTTGCATTGGTTAGGGGGCACCCTTACTGTCAAAACAAAACTTGAGCAGCGAACCATATTTTTTTTTTTAATAATTTGAGCAGCAAACCAGAATTCGCACTGTGAAGTACTTTGTCATATCATATTTCAAACAAATAAATGAATCGTAAAAAAGCTTGTGCCCCTTTCATGTTTGCACAAACCCAATTCAAAAGAAGTAACATATTATTAGCAACATCGGCCATACCACAACATTACAGAATCATCACTATAATGATGCACTTGCTTCTGCCGGTAGACTTGTTCATGGGGCACTAATCCTTTCTCGTCCAGAATTTGTGGTCTCTTCTTTATCCTCCATTCTTACCAAGGGCAGAGACGCAGATGAAGGGGGAACAGAAAATTGGAATTTGCCTAGGCACGGTAATCATCTAGTGACAGCATTATCTCAACGATGGGTTACCACAAAGTATGACAAAACTTCGGAGAAATCATTTCTCTCAATAACGTTATTCTCGGCCAAAATCACATAACAAGTTGGTATTCCAAACAAAAGGAAATGAAAAGAATCTTCCAATTTCCGAACAGAAACTTTGCTTCAAGAGAACACCTTTCTCCATGAAAGTTCAGAATAATGCGGACAACTATATCATTTATGAATCACTATTTCCCATGAAGTTGTCGACTTTGGCAATCCTCTTGATTAAAGAGAGAGAGGTTCTGTCACCGGATGTTACACCTTTATTATTATCATTCGTCCAAGGAGCTCTTCTGCATTGTCGCCTTCTTGGTTTTGAATAACCCTTGTATAAGGGCATTTTAACCATAAAGAGTGGGTTGAAAGTTGAAACCTAGACTTGCTTCAAGATATCCCCTTTCTCCATGAAAGCTCAGAAGAATGTGGAGAAATATATCGTTTATGAATCTCCATCCTCCACAAAGTTATCAACTTTGCTAATCCCCTCAATTAAAGAGAAATAGGTGCTGTCATCCGGGTTTATACCTTTAGTTTGCATTTCTCTGAGGAGCTCTTCAGCATGGTCACCTTCTTGGTTTTTGCACAGGCCTTGTATAAGGGCATTGTAAGTGAGAAGAGTGGGATTGAAACCTATACTCAACATCTCATCTCGAACTCTAAATGCATCCTTCATCTCCCCTTTTCTGCTATAACCACTAATGAGAGTATTGTAACTAATGTGATCAGGCTTAATCGCCCTTCTCTTCATCTCATCAAGGAGTTCACGAGCTTCTTCAACTTTACCCTCCCTACAGCGCCCCTGCATTAAGGTATTGTAAGTCACTTCATCAGGAGCAACCTTCATCCTATCCATCTCTTTCAAAAGTGAAAATGCACGTTCCATGTTACCATTAGCACAGTGACCATCAATCAAGGCATTAAACATTACAAGATCTGGCAACACACCTTTACGCTGTATCCTCTCAAACAAATCATCTGCCTCCTTCATTCTATTGCGTTTATTCAAAACATGAATAAGTGACGTATAAGTTACCCGTGTAGGTTCAATCCCTCTAGTCAACATCTCATCATGGAGGCTAAAGGCTTTCTTTGCATCCCCACATCTGCAATACCCATTAATCAAGATGTTATATGTGATGGCATCAGGAGTCATTCCCTTCTCTCCCATTTCCTTAATCATATTATCAGCTTCACTCATCCTAGCTTCCATAAACAACGCATGAATCAACAAATTGTAAGTCGACACAGTTGGCATTATCCCTTTCCTAACCATCTCATTTTTATAACCAAAGGCTGTTTCTAAATCCCCTTTATTGCAATACCCATCAATCAAAGCATTATACGTCACAGCACTTGGGAACAACCCGTTCTCCACCATTTTACCTACAAGCCCAGATGCCTCCTCAAGCCTGCCCTCCTTACCCAGCCCACTGATAAGCGAATTATACGAATATGAATCTGGTTCCAGACCTTTAACTTTCATGGTATTGAGAATCAAATGCGCGGCTTCAATCTTCCCTCTTGAACAATACCCATGGATTAACGTGTTATAAGTAACAACACTAGGCTTAACCCCTAAACCCTCCATAAACCCAATAAACTCCTTCGCCTTCTTCAACTTCCCTTCTTTACACAACACATTAATCATTACATTAAATGTATACACACTTGATTTGATCCTCAGCCTAAACATCTCCGCATACAAAACCCACGCTGCCTGTGTTCTATTCAACTTCAATAACAGACTCAACATCATATTACACGTCTCAATCTTAGGTAAAACACCCTTTTCCTTCATCATATCAAAACACTCAAAAGCCTCATCAGCCCTCTTCAAATCACAACAAGCCCTTATCAACAAATCAAAAACAATACTACTTGTGATACTCAAATTATCGCGCGCAAGCGCCAACTCATCAAATAATCCTCTGGTTGTAGAAATGCCACTGGAAATGGCTTGCTTTAAGAGTTGTAAAGTGGGTTTTTGAGATGGGAGGCGCGCGACAATATCGATGGCGAGGCAGCAGGTTTTGACATCGAGACGATGGAACTCTATGTGGGATATGAATTCAAGTACAAGGTGAGGACTTTCGCGGAGGTTGTAGAGGGTGGTGGAGATTAAAGAGGGGGTGAGGTTTTGCGCATGGTGCTTGATCAAATTCCACTGAGAAGATTGAATGGAGTTTTGAAGGAAGCGCTGAGTAACTGGTGGGGGGTTTGTGAGGTTGTCTTTAGGCAGGGTTTGGGTTTTCGGAGAGGAGCATGGGTGAGGGGTAGAAGAGAAAAGTGCAAGAAAGGGAGATGGGTTTGTCGGGAAGAGGGTGCTTTTGAGCTCGTGTCGTTTGAGTGGATAGTTAACTATATTGTGAATCTTCATCACGATTACAGGATCACCTAACAATTGCAGAGACCAGATGAGATGCGAAGCGGGGAGAAGGCAGTGGCTACTGGCGTCCGGATTCGGCTGCCGCTGCTGCTCTTTTCACTTTCTGGGTTTGCTCTAGAATCCAAGAATCGGGGTTTATATGGTAGAGAACTCCGAGTTGGTACATAAGCATAAGGCAGCGAGAAGCTATTTGGGCCTCCTGACCCAAAAAGATGGCATTGGCCCATTGGGCCTTGAGAGCCAATGGAAAGAAGGTAAAAACTCAAAAGACTTGGAAGTTAGAACAATCATCGAGCCAGGTTGATTCAAAAGCGATAGAAGAGCGAGTCCTAATAATTTATATAAATTCAAAATATACTAATCTTGCACAAATTCTTTTATAAAAAAGTTGATCACATTATAAAAAAAAATATGAAAAATTCACCTTTTTTTTATAAAAAATTTGCATAAGACTTGTACATTTAGAACTTGTCTATGAGGCTCGTTTGTTTTGACAAATGAGATTAGATGCGTTGAGATTAAAATTAAAAAGTTAAATAAAATATTGTTAGAATATATTATTTAATATTATTTTTATTTTAAAATTTGAAAAAATTAAATTATTTATTTTCTTTTGTATTGAAAATTTAAAAAATTGTAACGATGAGATGTTTTATGAAAACATACAAAACTACTCATTAAAGAAAGCATACCAAGAATGACTCTTAAGCCATAACTCCAAACTCGTAAAGGTCGGGAGGAAAATTGACAGTACACCTTCCGGTCTCGGATCTTGCCTGTATGTTTGCTTCACCATGTGTGCATTCAGCATGAAAGAATCGCACAGCACCAGTCTTTTGACTCTGATGGAACAAACAAGGGCCATTGCTAAAACAAAACTCAACCTGGCTGTACGTACGTGTTTCTCATCTCACCGAAACAAATCATGTGTTTATTCAAATTAAGGGTATTTATCAACACATGCTGTATCATAAATCTAGAGAACTATGCCCTAATGACTATAACAAACAGATTTTATCTCATATCATACTTTAATTTCATCTCTTATAATCTCATCTACTAAAACAAACGAGACCAAATTTGTCTAAACTTGTTGTTTTCTTTGACCTTTGTTAAGGACGTATTTCACACCACCAACCACACGGATTACCTGTAATAAATGAATGGGTGGCACTGGTTGCCCTCTAGAGTCCTCGATGCCAAAGTCATTATAGCAATATGAAAGTAAATGTATGTAAAGAAGAAGTGAATCAAGTTCAAGTGTAGAATTTGTTACTTACTTCTTGTAGACTATTTATAGATGTTATTTCCTTAGAGTGATAGAGACTAATTTATATTATGAAGTTTTTTTCCTTTTAGGAATGAGTCTATCTTCTGTTAGGAGTGTGAGTCCATCTCCTATTAGGAATTTGTGTATATATCTTATTAGGAATCTGAGTCTCTTATTGACTTTATCTCTTAACTAAAATTGTGAGGTTTAAATATCTCTTCCAACCCTATTAACGTGTAAAGGAGAATTTGTTATTTGCTCACTCTTAATTATAACAATTAATATGAGGATGTTCCTATAATATTTAAGTTTATAATTAGTTATTAAAAAATGCATTCATATAATTTCTATCGGTCATCCGGCCCCAAAAATATAATTTAAGATAAACTATAATAGAAAACATAAATTATATATGGGCGGTGTTAGTGGACTGCCCTTTGGTGCACCGCGAGTATAAATTTGTAGGTTTTTTTATCATTTTTTAAGTATTTTTTTAATATCTTTAATTATTAAAAAAGTTAAAAAGATATATATATATATATATATAAATTTACTAATAATTATTTTCTTAATACTAAATAAAAATTAAAATACTCGAACGATAAGATTGAGGGGTCAAGTAACGAATGGCTGGCTTGCAGTGATTGAGGGGATAATAAAGACTGAAAGATGACTCAAAACCGACCAACACTGGCCCCTTGCATCCAATTATTTCAGAGCAGTGTGAAAGCACACAGATAAGAACAAAGCTAGCTGTATATCACCCACTGATCATATCATTCATCCACCGATATATAATTAAAATCCCACTTTCGTTCACACCTCAAAATATCAGCCATCCAAAAGCTTCAAATATCTTAAAAGAATTTTAACGTCTTCTTCAATCTTCTTCTTCTTCTTCATCTTCTTTTGTCGGTGTCCGCGGATTAATTCCAAGCAGGATTTTGAATCATGTCTGCACCGGTGGTTATCTGGACTAGGGAGCTTGCCAAGCTGCGAGAGAAGGGTCGTCGAACCATCCTTTCCAATGGCTCGGACCTTGCGAAGCCCGAGTCCAGCCACAGTGTTCATGATCAACCCAAGGAAGCTTCAGGGACCTCAACAGGTCTGGTTCAAGCTTTTGGCCTCGGGGTCAAGCGAGTACTCAATCCGCCCGTGGTGCTGCCGTGTTCCGAGGCTTCAGTTTCCATGCTTGTTGACTACTTCAGTGCTTAGAAATCATTCCCACCATTTTTTTCTTCTGAATTTTGCCTCCTTTTTTTTGTCTTTGAGCCCTTCGTGTGTGAAATGATGTGTGCTCGTGAGCCGAAGATCAGAAAGATGTGTAGATGTCGCTCTTGAAATTCTAATAAAACTACATATGTTAATATAGCTAGCAGATGATGATTATTAAATATCAAACTCATTTGATTACCATTAAAATTAGAAAATAAATAATTAGGCTTAATCATCAAGATATAGTATTATTAATTGTGAAAACAACGAGAGAGACTGAATAATATAACTTGTTCATCAAAATATCTCTTGGGTTGAATTATAATAAATTATCTATATATGGCTTAATTGAATTCTAACAAAAATATCTTATATGGTTTGAAAATGGAACCATGGTTCGCAATTACCGGCTAGTAGAGCACACTATCTATATACCTTACTTAAATCGTAAAATTTGATTTGTAAAATTTAAATTTTAAAATTTATTCTCTAAGTCAAATTATATAATATAAATATTTTTACAAAGTACGCTTGTCACACAAACTTGAAAATAATTTTTTTCTAAATGGATAGCAGCCGGTAAAAAGGTGCCTTAAAAAAGACAAATATATGGTGGATTTGCTAGTTAGATTGTAAAAGAGGAATCTAATGAAAGAGAGAATTAAAGAAATACCTCCATTTTTTTTAAAGGGCCTACCGATCATGTGGATTGGAATGGTATATGTTTCCATTCCTGTTTAAAATGTGGCGTTTCTCGAAAATGATAGATATATAATACTTTTTATAATTTTTTATATAATTATATTTTAAATTAGAGATATTTTTATAAAGTAACTTATAAAAATAAAATCACTTTATATAAATACTTCTATTTTAAAAAAAGTAATGTTATATAATATATATTCATCCTAATTTAAATATATTAAATAATATGTGATATATTTATTATTATAAAATGTTAAAAAAATATATAATAAATAGTAATATAATATATAAAATTTAAGTTATATAAAATGATTGTACATGTATCTTTAGTCATTGTAAATATTGGTTGCTGGTATGAGGTGTCAGTTCCTTAGTGGTGGAGGCCACGTGATTGCACGAGGATGGCAATGGGAGAGGGCGGGAGGGACAACTGGGAAGAACACGACAATCATTTGCCAAAGAGACGACAGAAAAAGCAGGACGCTGTTGAAGCTTAGATTGTTTGATGGGTTATGGACCGTTTTAGCTTTCTGTCCTTTTAGAGCCACTTAGCGATGAATGATGCGAATCTAGATTCATTTCTACGCCCACCATCCATGATGCTTGCGGTCCAAAACCACGTAGACAAGTCTTCTATTCCGCCACACGATTCACAAAATTACAAGACACTAGTATATAATATTTTAATCACAAAAAAATTTATAAAAAAAAATTTAAAAATTGATATAATTTGATGTAATACATCATATTATAAAATTATTCTTATTATAAAATTATATAAAATCATATCAATCCATAAAATTTATCTTTTAAATATGAGAAATTCTATTTGCAGTCCTGAAGTGGAGACTGCATGTGCATGCACATGCTTAAATGAGAGAAAATATTATTTTAGGAGGGATACTTTTGTAATTTTACAAAATTATAAAGTTAAAATAGTCTAAGCCTGCACATGCAGTCTCCAAGTGAGGACTGTACCTAGCATTGCTCTTTAAATATTATTATTATTTTAATTATCTCAACTTAATATTAATGTAGGCGCAAACTAGAAAGTAATGGTTTTCTGCCTGCGGAATGATACTTCCAACTCCTTGAGGAATATTCTAAAGATCTAAGCAGTGTGCCACCACAATCCAAGGTGCGCCCACACGGCCAACCACGTATATCCCCATTTTCAACACAAATTTCCTACGAAACCGCGACCTCTCTTCCTTCTTTCTTCTTCTATTTAAACCCCACCAGTTTCGCTTCTCCAACTCATTCCACAGAAAAGAAAAGAAAAGAGAACTCTAGCTTACGTAAAGAGAGAGTGAGAGAAAAAAAGAAACTTTGTTTGATCTCTACGTGAAGGAATACTTAGATCTGATAAGAATGTCTGCAGTGGTGGAGACGTGGATGGGGGAGTTAGCAAAGCTTGGAGAGAAGGTCAAGGCCAGGAAGCGAGCACTCCTTAGAAAAGCCAAAGAAGGAGAGGAAGTTGAAGAAGACATGAAGGAGAGCAGAGTTGTTCAGAAGAGAGACAGTAATTGCAGTAATTCCATGTTGTCAGAATACATGGTTTGTTTGCTTATGGACCGTTTTGCACCCAGTTGATCAGACCAGAGGCTCATCATGTATGCATGGAACAAAATTCGGTGTTTTCGGATAATTCAATGTAATGATGTTTTGGGGTATGTTAATGTAATTAGTTGTAGGAATATATAGTTCCGTATAAATTTGTTGTCAGTACTTACTCTGGCTAGCTATCTGAAACGATTTTCCTTTTAAGAAATCGTTTAGCTGACTTGTTTCAATCTCGTGGTTAATTACCTGTTCCTCAATAATATTTCTGGGATTTACCATTTATTCTCTTTGATATTGCTGGTTTTCGTGATATGAAATGTTTAAAGATCCGATTGATGCTTGTAAGTTTACAAGCCATACATGATTGGTGACGTTTTGCTTGACCCAAAACTCCCTCCATCAATAGTAGAATGCATAGTTTGCTGTTTTATAGCTAGACACCTTGCACTGGGTAGTAAGTAATTTGCTTTACAAGCGAGCACAACGAAGATAGAAAGAGTATATCTTCAAGTTGGTGATGGCAGTATGGCACCCTTTGCACACCACTATCGTGACAGAATTTGATTTGTAAGAAAATTGAGTTCTTCTATTTGCAACTCGGCTTAAATATATTTTCTATGTACAGAACTTACATAGCAAGTTTTGATTTGCAAAAAAATTTGATTTTTAAACTTCATTTGCAAACAAAGTCATACCAAGTTAATGATGTGTAAGGTAAGTTTTCCACACTAGCTTATAAATAGATTTAAAAAAAAAAAAATTTAAAATTATCTTATAAATAAAAATTATGTCATATCAACGATGAAAATTGTGTATTTTCTATGCCGACTTATAAATAAAATTACTCATTGAGATAGTTGTGTCTTGCTAGAATTAAATGCCTGTGATCTGGGTTCTCTCTTATTGCATTTAATTCATTCCAAACAATGTATGCGTCTAGCATCTTTATGAGGTTGCATTATGATTTTGCTGCAAACATGAATATCACAAAGTTCAAATGGTCGGTAAAATAAGATTATAGTACTAATAGTAGAGAGGGAGGCAAATTATCTTTTCCACTGTAGTATTGATGGAGCAATGAGCATGGCAAGGAGATGGGAATGCTATTCACCCGTACAGAGGATGTGGCTTGTTTTGTCAAAACTTGAGCACCAGATTAGCTCAAGAAAAAGGTGGAAGGGAGAAGGAAAACCAACCATAAAATATGTGTGCAAAATCCAGTGTACACATACTTTAGATTTTGAGTTCGATAGCCTCCTTCTTTCTTGTTTCCGTAATCCAACATCACAGGCAACGCATAGATAGGGGTAGGATATTCCCACCAAGATATTTGTTACCTTGCCAAAATATCACAGGGTCAGCAGAAGAGACAGAAAAAGGGACAATTCTTCCACTAGTCTGCAAGGGCCCTATCAACGTATTCTAACTTTTTGAAAAAAAAAATCTCAGTTTCATACTTGAAGATATCTAAAACTACTAACCCAAAAAAGAAAGGTATCTTTGTCCTAATAACAGATTCTTTGTCCTATTTCTCCTATTTCTTTGTCCTAATTGTGTATTTTCTAAAATTACAGATTCTTTGTTCTCTTTCTCCTATACTTGTTTGTTTGTGCTTGTTTATATACACAAATTTGCAAAGCAATGCAAATAGAACAACGGATTGCAAGTCATTTCCAGGTAAAAGATCATGAGGAGGAGCTTGCCTCGATGTCGGTAGAGGACAACTCGTTAATGGAGTAGGGTTTCTCTTCTTCCCACAGCACAATCTCCCTTGCATATCTGAGAGCTTCATCAACCGTATCATTTTCCAACCCAGTTACTAACGAAACAAACAACTTCCTATCTGTGAGAGAACGGAACAGGGTCTTGAACTTCATTGCTATATAGTAGAAAGCATGTTGAGCCAATGAAGGGTTAGTGCTGTTGTGACAATTCTTGCTGGTAACAGGTTTGAAGTCATGAAACCATTCACATTGCATTAGAGGGGCCTGTTCAATCTTTTCCCCCAGCAGGTCAAACTTGGTGAGAATCAGCAAGAAGTTCTTGCTCTCAAAGGTCGGTTGAGTGACTACACTTTCAAAAAGCTGCTTGCTCGCCAACATCTTGTTGGTCGAGACTCCATTTGAGTCTTCACAATGTTGATCATAGTCAGTCAAGGCAACACAAAAAAGGAGAATATCAGAGTCTTCAAACATGTCCAACCATTTGCAGTTTGCTCCTACGCGTCCTGGATGTACTCTAATGAGTTGGTACCTGCAAATTCCAAGTAAAAATATGCTAAGATAAATAACAAAAGAAAGAATTCATGCAAATATCTGTCAAAACTTATCCTATTCTCTATGGAAATCGCCACACATTCAAGGTTTTGCGTAAAGAAGAAATGGCATTGATTTGCTAGAATTACAAGCAAGTTGTAAAAAATAAAAATGACTATGGAAAAATAAATGCTGATTTTTTCAGCGCCAGCCTACTGAACCATGAAGCTCAAGTATCTGAGATGCAAAATAGTGCTTTTTCTTTCAAGAATTATGGGAATGGACAGACAAGGATGGTTTTAAATTGAAGATCATGATATGGAAGGCCAAGTTGCAGTTTCCTTGAGTTTTAGCTTTGATTTATGGATCAATTGCATTCATACAAGTAAGAACAAGATTGTTTATTGTTATGGTTCCCTCTGTATTGGCAGAACAGATCATCAAGAAAAAATATGGCTGCCAATGCTTCAGAAGTTTCAACCTTGACCATGTCTATCTATTGATGATGACTAGGTCTTGATTGAAACTGACTTAAACTGTATTGCCCAAAACAATTTTGCAGAAAATATGATCAGAGATAATGATGAAGGACTTCATACTTACATGTGAAACAATCAAATGAATAGGATAGGATAACCAACCTTAGTGAAGGATCATGCTGATAGGCAGGGTCCATTAATTCATGTTGTGCTGACTCGGGAAATGAAAATTCCAAGCAAGCAAGGCTATTGCATGTTGTAATCCCCTCAGCATACAAGATGTCAGTTTCAGAGGGTTCATAATCTTTCCTAGAAATCTCTACAGCCTGCTTTTGGAAGTTATACGTTAGAGATGAATGTTTAACTTCTACTATTATAGTACTTTTACTGTTGAACAAGCTATTCGTGCGAAAAATGGTGATTACAACCAATGATCAGCAAGAATGCAACACAGGGGATCAAAATGATTGAAAAAGAAAAGCAGAAATAAAAAAACATATAACCTATTCAAGGATTTATCTCTTTGAAACTAGAGATAGGGACCACAGAGCATGATCTCACCCGATCTAGGAAATAAGTGGCTGCTTTGGTTAGCATTTCTAATTCATTCCTCCGGTTGTATGTGGCCTGAATGGCAGCATCCCCCCACAATTCCTCAATAAATGGTGCATATTCACTAGTGGCAGCTGGTTCCAAATTACCCAACACCAAAACTTGGAGAAGCCTATCTGAGAAAGCTTTCACTCTTGGCCCAATGGAGTAGATTGTTTTATCATCAATCAGGCATGTATCATCTGTTGCAAACAGAATATTATACATAAATATATAAATATATATATATATATATTCTAGATAATGAAATTACAGGCGCCAATATATGTTCGTGCTAAAGGTAAGCATCTTAACAAGTGAACATCGGTGTAACTTAATCAACAGCAATGTAAAATAACTTTCTGTGACAGAAAGTAAAGGATTTGCAACTCAGATGAAGCATCAAGAGAACTTGTAAAGAGCAAGGTACAAATCCACCGGAATAGAACTGGACCGGGGCTGTTTAATAACAAGCCATTTTAACAGACTTACTGTAAAACCACCAGTGATACACGCAAGAATCACAGCAATGCATTTGGCGCATGTCAACTACAAGCAATCTTATGAATGATGGTTCATAAAGTTATATTTGAATCAGAGTGAACACAAACATGCTTCTAAGATACAAGCTTCCCAATCACTAGATCCTAGGCTACTCCCAAACTGTCAAACCACTCTCTGATGGTCGGAACAGTTAAGTGATAAACCACTTGTCTTCTACAGTACATGACGGTGACGATGCGGTTCTAGTCATCTGGGGACTCGGAATCTAACTCATGTAGCTATGCCAAGAATTCTCAATGGCCACTTTTTAAATGAAGAAATCATAAGCGAAACAAAGTGAGGAAACAAGTATCCCAAGTACCAGCAGTAAACAATAAATAAGTCGTTTCCCCTTCATTTATTTTGAAAATTTTATGAGATAGAAAACTGTGGAATTGCAGGTGGAGAGGACTTAAAAGCACAATAATTTGATAACAAAGGACGTAAACGAACAGAAACTCTCAACGGAGACCATTGTAGAGATTCCAAAGCCTGAAGATAGTATAGGATAAAGTAAATGTTTCTCAATCATCCCTTAAAAGACTGCATAGATCCTGCTCTGTCGCTCCAGTCTACATCTATAGAACTTTGCAAAGGTAAGGAAAAAAGGGTTCAAGATGTGTGTGAGATGAGTATTCGTTGAACTGTAGCGTGCCATAATTATATTTTTGCAAATCCAATATGGTTATTTACCTTGTGAAACCTTTTGTTGTTTTTATTGAAAGAAACCGTGCAGGAAACTTGGTATACAGGTTCTCATTTCCCATCAGAAATTTATTTTTTCCAACTTCAAATTGAAGCATGCCAAAACTAATTTTTATTCATCATACAGATATTGTTACATAATTTATGTGGATGAATTGGTATGTGGATGAATTGGCAAAACAGCATAGAATGCAAGCATAACAGAAACAAAAACAGATAGAAAGAACCCTCAACATACCTGAAGGTCCACACTTATCAACAACACATCTTTTCCTCTTCTCGAGCAAACTTTGTTCTTCAAATTGCTCACGCCCCATGAGAACCATACCGAGATACATATACAAATTTCTTTGGATCACTAACTTAATAGCTTGACGTTCATCTTTGGAGTAAGGAACATCATAGAGAAGCTTGGCCTAGTAAAAGCAAGTAAACAGGGTTCTAGTATCACCAAACGGAAAATTGTTTAAAGAGTTGAACTGTGTCAAAACCACATTTTTATCCTGCATGTTACTTGAAAAAGTTTTAATACTAGTGCATGGGAAAAAAGTACATGGGAATACCATCATCTAATAAAGATAGAATTACTGGTGCAATCCTCTAAGCTAACTTTTCCATCATAACACACAAAGATGTCAAAATTATTACTATGGTTGAGTATCGATGGTAAAAAACTAAGCTATGAGGTGTTCGGCAAAGTTTGGTTCATAGTACATGAACAAAAATTATAGCACCAGTTGAAGATTAAGTAATTCGCTCCATTAAAATTTTACCTGTTTATATATGGTACTCGAGCCAGATTTGTTATGACCAACTAATAGAAGTTTAATCGATTTCTGCATCACGTAGGCTGGAATAACTCCATTCACCTTTTCTTCAGAAGGATTTTGATGATCAGGAGGAACTGGCAGGGACAAGACGGCGCAGACCAGCTTTGTTGCAGTCTGTAACGATTGTAGTTCCACAGTTACTAGTCTGATAAGATGTAATAGGTAAGACAATCATAGCAGTGCACATCACGATGCAAAAGTACCTTGTCCCATATTCTACCCTTTATCTTATTCTGTCCCTCCTCCTGGTATGACCCGTCATCACTCACCCAAAAGTGAGGGCTTCCTTCACATGACACCCCAGCCGCCTGTAAATATTTAAAAGAACAGATTTGATTCTGCATCCTCACAAAGCTCCAATACAATTCAGAAGAACCAGACTGTATCGAGCACACCAACCTTCAGCATCCAGAGCTCTTCTTTAGTAATCTCCCTACCGTTTATTAATACATGTGTATTTCCGTTGCTGGCATTTTGCTTGATGAGGCCCCCGACGTTTAGCTGGGAGCTAATAATCTGGGAAGGCTTTTTTCCTTCCTGTTCACTCAAGGGACAACAGTTATTGCATTTTGATACGATAGGACTGACTTTATTGTTAAGTAGAAGAACAAAGACAGAACTGAACATATAGATTGCGATGCTCACCTTTCCCCATAAACCAGATACTTTATCATACCAAAAGCATCCTGGCCTTATATTCCTTGGTGGGTTTTTGCAGTTCTGCAACTGAACAAGCTCTTCCTGACAAAGAGGTTCGCCATTCACATAAACAAGCCCTGGTGGTACCTGATTCACTTCACAGAAAACCTCAGCATTCATTATCTGTTCAACTGTCATATCAGTGAGTAGTCTCTTGAGCAGCCTAGAAAACTTTCCCAGCGTCCCTCTTCTCTCCTCATCAATGCTAAAGCCAATGCAAGTAACACATTTCCTTCCTTCTGGCATTGACCCCATTGCTCTCAGCACACAATCATAACAATACTTAGCCCCACAAACAATGCAAATCTCCTTCTCCACGAACCGGTTTCCCTTAAGGCATCGATAGCATACTCCTTTTTTCCTGTTTCTCTCGACTTTTGGAATCACGTGAATACTCTCATCCTCAGAATGATAAAATTCTTCATGATCTATCACGTCGCCCGATTCCGGATCACGAAATCTCACAATTGGTGGCCTTTTGACATGGCGAGGAACTTCATCGTCGCTTTCATCTTCTCTGCAAGAAAAAATTCGAGAGGAACCTGCTGGTGAGCTTAAAACAGACTCCGTTGATTCCCATTTGGTTGGATTCATATAATTTTGAGAACCTTCGCCCTTCTTATCATCATCAAGAACTCCAGAACATTCCATTGTTGCCGAATTTTCAATTCCATCCGATAAATTAGACTTGGGCTCATAACCATTATCACAAGCTAATGCACCGGAGGTATCTACTGTTGAAGATTCCTTGTACGGAGAACTGGACTTAAGAATAGGTTGGATGACGGGGAGGGAGAGATTGTCGAACAGAGAAGCGGAAGAAACTGAAGCGGCAACAGGGATTTGGCTGGTGTCAACTGGGTTTACTATGGGGATATCATAGGTGACAGGAGGGCCATTGTACTCCAAGGCAATTTCGTAATCAGTATTGATTCTTTTGTCATCATCACCGTCAGAGATTCCAGGAACAGCCGGCCGCAACTTTCTCAGCAGTCTAGCCATTGTCGTCGATCCAATTTAAGGTACAAAACGAAACAGCTAGGTCCAATTTCACAAAGCAATGAAATTATTCCAAGGACCCAGGAACCATAACCATCAAGTTCACAAACCCATGAAGCAAAACCACCAAATCGAGGCCAAAATGGAGCCAGAAAAGAGAGACAGACAGGGAGTGTGTGTGAACTGAAACCTTTTGGTGGATTAAATCGGAAAGGAAGAAAATGGAAGTGGCAAATCAGAGAAGGAGACGTGAGAGAAGAGAAGAGTGAGAAATTTGACTGCTCCATATTATTCATTCACATCAACGCGTATAGAAAATACCAGTATGTAATGTGAAAGACTGGGACCGAGAAGAAAGTTCAGCCCTGTGACGATATTACAAGACCCGGTCGTCTTCTCCGGGCCAATATTCTATCATGACAAATGACAATGCACCAAATTACAGACAGAAGCAACATAAGGTGTTTTTTAATATCATTTTTATTTTAAAATTTAAAAAAATTAAATTATTTATTTTATTTCATATATAAATTTAAAAAAAATTATAACAATGAAATGGTAGGTTTTTAAAATTTTAAAATTTTAGTCTTAAAAAAACTCAGGCCTTAAAATTAAAATGAGATAAAATGAAACATTCTCACAATTTAAACACTTTCAAAATTGTTATTATCTTTTTTAAAAGTTAGTTAAATTTAAGATTCATTTGAGAAAATTAATTTTTTAATGATAATTTTTTTTTCAAAAAAAAAGCACGAAGTTTGCAATATATATATAAATAATAACAATGCTTTTTTAAGAGAAAAAAGTATGGAGTTGGGCATTTTAAAAATTTTATTTCAATTTCAATCAGAGCCTTATGCATGTCACAAACCTGAAAAAAAAATAATAAATATATACCATTTAAATTGACAATCTTATTTGGAATGGGCACATATCAAATCTAACACCTTAGATTAAGTATAAATTCATAAGTAATTTGAGTTTTTATTAAGTTATTACAAATAATATCAAAGTCAATCCCTACAAAATTTGATTTCGTATTAATTATAATAAAATACAGTGACAAAGATTAACAGCAAGATTGTAATACTTCTTTAAAGAAAAGGGCGGTGAGTTGAATTCCTACCTCATGAAGAGATAAATTTTTATCTTTTTGTGAAAATTTGATGGGGTTTCAAATATAATATTGACTAAATTATGTATTATATATATATATATATATATATTACCCTATAAACGCTTCTTTAATATAGAGGGAGTGGTAAAAATTGTGGTCTTGTTAAAAGGAATGCATGTGCAATTAAATCAATTCAGTCTAATTTTAAGTTGAGTTTAACATTCAAATATTTAATTATCAAATCATTAAACGCATCTCAACTTAAAAAATCTCTTTACATATAGGACACACAACATTTTCAACTTAATAACTCTTTATACACGAGACTTACAATTTTTTTCAACTTCTCTTAATTATATATAAATTCATCTTAACATTTAAACACATATAAACTTATCTTAAGTGGGCTCTACAAAACTCACTTTACCATTTTAATCCACTTTATAATTTCAACTCATTACTATTTATTAAAAACTTAACTTATTTCGACTCGACTCAACTCAACATCTAAACAAAAAATTATGTGTAAATCAAGCATTTTTCTTTACACTATTCAAAGATTTTATTGTTCAAATTAAATTCTTGTGGCCTAGAAAGTGATTCATCAACTTAATAAGAATTTTATTAAGAATTTTGCTATGTACAAACAAGTTTATGTATTAATCTGTATATTAATGTTGTTGTCTTCATATTCTAAATTTAAATTAGCATTATTTTCAATAAAATCTATTTTCTGACCAATCATATTGAATGCGTGTCCGTATTAATATGCAGAATCGCTTACAATTAGATTTTTCCTTTTAATTAAATTGAATCTTATCACCTCTAAAAATGATATTTACAATCTTAAAATTGTAAATACTGTGCAATCTTTTTGAAAAAAAATAAATAAATATAAAATTTACATAAAAAATTAATTTTTTAATAATATATTTTATTTTTTTAAAAATAATTACGTAGCATCTATACATTTCACGATTATGTTATGAATTTGTTAGTAAAAACAAAATTAAAATATTTGAAATTAATAATATATATATTTTTTGGTACGTCGTTTCTTCATGGATTTTTTATTTATTTATACATAAGACAAAGGTTCGTTGGCAGTGATGACACTGATGAGGTTGGGTAGCGCGCCCCCACACTGTATTGGCGTTAGATGGTAATTTTTTATATTTTTAAAGGAAAATTATCACCATTTATTTTTTTTAAAAATTTATATTTAAAAAATTATGTTAAAAAATAAAAAAATAAAAAAACACAAAATGTATTAGCAGAAGCTTCCAATGGTGGGCGTAGTAGACCCACCCATCTCGGTGGCCTGAGCATTATTGAATGAGAAATGTTTTTGGACCTAAAACATGTTTTTTTTTTTCTACCGAATGATTAAAAAAATACTTTTTAATAATATTATAAATTTTTTATTTTTTTAAAAATATTTATGATGATTAAAAGAATAGATGAAAATATTTTTAATTTTTTAAAAATTTTTTATAATAATTAAAAAAATATATATATAAAAAAATTTACTCTATTCAAAAATTTTTTAGTCCCGAATTTGGACCCGCAGCAGTATTCTTAATGCAGGTTTGAAATATGGAATGAGAATTTTGTATTTTGTTTTAAAGTTTAAATATTATGTTTTAATATTATTATTGTTTTAAAATTTGAAAAATGTATATTGAGATTTGAAAAAGTTAAATTTTTTATTATATTTTATATGAAAATTTTAAAAAAATATAATAATAAGATAAAATAAAATAAGAATCTTGTGTCTCAAACCTACCCTTATTAAATTATTCTTGATTTATTCGAACTCGTAAAATGCACAGGCTGCCAGACACGTAAATTTAAGATCCTCTCAGACTCTCTCTCTCTCTGTGTTCATGTTCTATATATCTCCTCTCCTCTTAGACACACACGAGATATTCGAGGAAATATTTGATTGATTAATGGGGAAGAAAAGCTACATAAGGATGAAAACGGAACAAAAAGCGAGCGAGTTGATCAGCGCTGATCTTACTCAGCTTCGATACGCCGCCAAAAAGCTCGGTACCGATGCTATCAACCTTTGCAGCTTGGGCCTCGGTACCTCTTTGCTCGAATGGGTTGCTTCTTTCGCTGCAATGTACTCTCTCTCTCTCTCTGCCAACTCGAATTTGTAAAGTTAAATTCTTTGGCCCATGCTCTGTTGATTCAGATTCTGTTCCCTTTGGTTGATGGTCTGTGGATCATTCTCTTTTCAAATTTTTTTTCCTGATTTTGCTAATTTATGGTTCACTTCTTGGTTGCTACCCCTCGTTCTTAAGATGTATTGAAGAGATCATTCAGTTTATATCTTCGATGAGCTATGATCTGCCATGGGATTCAAATATGTTTTCTTTTTCTAACAGACTTTAATGGGTGTGTTCTGTTAATGTGATTCTTATGTTCCAAGATCCTAGAATCGAATCTGCCAAATTCTCTCTTTCCTGCTTTTATTTCACTGGAATAGTCAAGAGCAATTTTCATCATCGTGCTAGGATGTGTAACGCGTTCTGTTTCTTGCCATGGTATTCAATATTGCTGGAAAACGTATTGTCCTGTGAGGTTGCTTTAAATTCTGCTTCATCTTCAGATCTTTGTTACTATCGTTGGCTCCACTAGATGACAGTATATTTAATGGCTCATAAATGTGCAGCATTTTCTGGTGGTGGATCTTTTTTTTTTTTTTTGAAGTGTAATGTTTCGTGTAGACGTAAAATGCTTAAGTGTTGTACAGTCGTTTTGAAAAAGAGTGAGGTTCATTATTAAAAAATTATTTTTTTCATGTAGATTTCGTATTTATTTATTTTTTTCAAAATAATTACACAACGCTTCCACACTCACGACTGCAACTATCATTTCCCTTTTTAAACTTTTCGCATGAAAATCATTTTTCTTTTGCGGGAATCCATATTGAATTAGTTATTTTAAAATTAAAATAATATTTTATAAAATAAATTTGTAATATTTTGTAAATACACTTTATATATTAATTAATAATTTAATTTTTACTTAAAATAAAGTAGAAAATGGAATTATATATTAATTAATATATTAATTTTAATTTCATAATTTAATTATTATTAATGAAATCGAATAAGGTAGAAAATAACTGACTATTTATCAAAATTGAAATGAATAATATAGACTTTAAAATATTTAGATAATGTAGACATTAAAATTGAAATGGTTGTTAGAAATAAATAAAAGGGTAATGATGGATTTACGATCCTTTTACCACCACTTTATTACTCTTAGTGCATTTTTTTTTTTTTTCCTTTTAAGTATTTTTTTAATATCTTTAATCATTAAGAAAAAAATTAAAAAAATATATAATTTTACTAATAGTCACTTTCTTAATCATTAAGTAAAAAAAAAATTTAAACAAAATTAAAAAATTAAAAAGAGTAGTAGAAAAGTAATAAAAGAGCGGTAAGACTACCATTATTTTAGCTTTTATACGATTTTGCCTTGATCCTTTTTTCAGTCTCGCCAACAACAAATGTACGGACATACAATAAAGCCTACGCCGTGAGATCACCATATTTGATATTTCAACAATCATGAGTTACACACAACTAGGGAGAATATTGAGTCTAAACCGATAATAAAAGCCAGGCTGCTATATCAAATATCATCAACATGGTCAGACCCATAATAATAATTTTTTGAGATTTCAATGTGGTACTTTGGCCATTTCAATGCCATGAGAAGTCATCACCACCTTGGATTTTGTTAATAGTTTCTTGCTAGATTTTGTTTTTTGTGAATTTGCTATAGCATTTCCGTGATCCTTGAAAATCTGGATGTGAGATTGCTTGTATTTGAGAAAAGAAAACTTCAGACATTGAGTTCAATCAAACGAGTAGACTGTTGTAGGGATGAAGTTAGGATTTTTTTTCTAGAGATCGAAGTACATATAAAAATACATATAGAAGCATGCGATTTGTTTATACTCAATTTATTTTGTTTTCATTCTACTGTGTGAACTGACTGATGTAAACATCTAGCTTGGGAACTGGGATCAACAAACTCTAAATTTCTTAAACTAACGAACTTTAGAAGCCATTTCTTAGACTAAGGTCCCTGAGCTAAGCTATTTCTTAGACCAAGGTCCCTGATCTTGCGCAATTAATGTATGCAAAGCTTTCTTTTTTCTTCCTGTATCCCCATATCTGTTTTTCTAGTATATTACTTTTGCTGCTCTGAGATTTTTGTACGGCCTAATTGATTCATTTCAATGTGTACTGTAGTTACTTGTTGATTCTGGATCGAACAAATTGGAAAACAAACGTTCTTACAGCTCTACTCATCCCATACATCTTCTTGAGCCTTCCTTCACTGCTGTTCAGCATCTTCAGGTGATTCATTGTGTTATGGTAACACTTTTTTCAATGACCTCAAAATTTATCGTATTTTTATGCTAGAAGGTTATATGGTGATGCAGGGGAGAGATTGGGAGATGGATTGCTTTTGTTGCTGTTGTGTTGCGCCTTTTCTTCCCCCGCCATTTCCCAGGTATAATACAAATTTCACTCACAGTGTTGATTGATCATGTAGGCCTTTATGCTGAATAGTGATAACATCTATGTAAATCTTACTTGGAGTTTACAGTCTGAAAACCTAACTAGCTAGTTCACTCTCAATTTTCCACGATAATCTTTTTGTCAAGTCTAGGAAAATTCATTTATTCATTCTCATATCAGTTACAATGGATGTCTGCAATGACTGCTAGCATGAATCTTCTGCTATGCAACCAAATAATCAGTCCAATTCTATTCATAACTGCAGATTGGCTAGAACTTCCAGGAGCGTTGATTCTTTTGATGGTCGTGGCTCCTAGCTTGATTGCAGATACCTTAAGGGACAGCTGGGTTGGGGTGCTGATATGTCTTGCAATAGCATGTTATTTGCTACAAGAACACATCCGGGCATCTGATGGGTTCAGAAATTCTTTCACAAGAGCCAATGGCTTATCAAACTCGATTGGTATAATCCTTCTGTTGGTTTATCCCGTCTGGGCACTTGTACTTGATATCCTATAGCCTCACTGTTAGCAGCTTCGAGGTGTGTGTTTTTAGTGAACCCTCTGTCTTGTATCATTTCTTTACAAAAACCTACAAATTCCTTACCATTGTTGTGTTATTCAGATATGTTACCATTTGCATCTTCATAAATCTGAATGGAAAAATTGTGTTTCATTCTGTTGAATTTATAAAAGAACAACGTTAATTTTCTGTTCTTTTACTTCATTTAGGTGCACTTATAGTGGCATTTGATTTTCAGGCTTACAAGTGTTTCAATGGTATTTTTGTGTCAGTATTTTTGTAACACTGTAAAGTGGACATGTCACATTTTGCATCATTTTATCGGATACAAAGAAGCATCCACACACACCAAAATCAGTTTTCTTTGTATGCAATATTTATTAAAAGCTTGGTGTTTAAGTGGTAAACTTTATTCTGCACCTTTTTAAGGTTCCTAATATTTCACTTTCAAGTAGTTTGAAGCAGCAGTTTCATTTCGGTTTGTTCTCAAACTTTCCATGGACAAGTTATGAAAAAGCGGCAGGCTTTAATTTATCATTAAAATACGAACAATAAACCCACATATCGGTATATGAATTTCTTAAGACCTTACAGCATTGGAAATATATCTCTGAATCAAAATCTGGCCTTACATCGGTGCCAGGCTCGGCAAGCACAAGTTATTTTAGGAGGTTTTTATACTTTGCCAACGCTCAGTTTTATACTTTGCCAGAGAACAAAAGTATTGCTGATATTCATCAAGCACAAGAAAAAGGGGAAATATAACTAGTTAAGCAGGGACTTGGATTATTTTCCATAGTATAATGTTTCAAATCGTCTTGTTGTATATAAACAAACATGGACAAGGATCAGCTTGCCAAGTAAATGTGAGTAAATATTCATTCTTCTAGACTTCTCATATAAGATGAATAGGAAAATAGATGAAGTTTTTGGGGAACTGCCACAAACTGGTAGTATCTGGATTTCAGGATGTAGCTTCCAAATCCTTCTTTCACGGTTTCACCCCCTTATTCCCTTGGCTTCACTGTACAATTGATCAACCGTGTCCTGCAGATCAGTGGTTAAAAACTAAAATGTAAGGAATAATGAAAGGCCTTTCTAAGAAGTAATTTCTGAATACCAGCCACAAGACATTGTCTTATGAAAGGGCTTGATGAATTACTTCAAAAAATATTGGTCTTGCATACCCATCTTGAAGTACAGTCCTTAAATTATGCACATGGTGCCTTTTTGGACTCTGCTTTTGAAATGAGGTTCAGGTTCACAAGAGCAGTAAAATGCCCTCGGAACTTTTTTATTTAATCCTTGTTGCTTTGTATTGTAAATTCAATCAAACTGTAACTTAATCATAGTACATATTCTAAAGGTTTGTACTAATTTGGAAAGATGGGAGCCTTCCCCCCCTTTTGCTAGAGAAATATGGAAAATACACATCTTGCTCTTGGGTCCAGTAGAAAGTCATAGTTAATAGTGGGCAGTCATTTCATTGGAAAATAAAAAGGAGCAGCCATACCTTGTAGTACTTGAGCAGTTGTGGTCTCTTCAATTTGAATGTTGGAGTTATCAGATCCCTTCCCATGTCAAAAGGATTTGGTTCCAAATGAACTGCTTTTAACATCTCAAAACCTCGAAGCTGTAGGAATGTCTTTCAAGTCAGATGAGAAGACATAACTCGGCATGAAATTAGCAACAACCAAGTGAAAAATATATACATACTTGGTGTTTGTGACCGGTGTTATTAAGCTCGTCCACAATGTGTTTCCTTGCCTTCAGGTTTTCACACAATGAATTGAAATCACCAGTCACATGATGGTTTACTGCCCAATCCTCTAGTGCTTTTTGGTCAGGGACCACCACAGCTACAAGAAATGACTCGAAACTGTTTCCATAAACCCAAATCTGTGTGACCAAAGAAAGTTAATGGCACTTGTTAGACTGGATAAATGTTAAAATTTTGTGTAAACTTACAGGACATCTATTCCTGGGTAACATACCGATGTTATGAGAGGACATCGCAAGTATGTGCTTTCAATGTTCTCTACAGCAACATATTCACCCTGAGACAGCTTGAATATATTCTTTTTCCTATCAATGATTTTCATTGCTCCATCAGGCTGCCATTCTCCTATGTCACCTGCAATTTTCTCAACGTTCATATCCAGTTTTGGAACTAAATTTAGACATCTTATAGCAGGTTAAAAGGTTATTAATGTGTCGTATACAGCCTTAGAATATAGTTTGTCACTGCATAGTACTTGCAAGGTTCTACCTGTATGAAACCATCCATCAATAAGGACTTCTTCAGTAAGATCTTGTCGCTTGTGGTAACCGGAGAACAATGTTTTACCCCTCAGGCAAATCTCCCCACGTGGCAGGCTGGAAAGTGCATCATATCCCATTTCTGGCACTGACTCAAGCCTGGCTTCAATGGTTGTGATTGGCACTCCAACGGTTCCCACCATAGTAAATACATTGGCTATGGATGTAAAACACCCACCACAACTTTCAGTGAGACCTACCATGAACAAACATCGTAAGTTGACAGACTTCCAGAAAGCAATGTATGATTCGAGAACAGTACTGTATGATTTGCTTGGAAGTAAACAAAGAAGCCCTAGGTCTTAATACATCATTTAAGAAAAACAAAAGTTGCGTATACAAACTTCTGAAAATAAGCAAAACACTTGGGAGCAACATACCATATCCTTGGGATAAGGTTGAATTGGTGACTCTCAAAAACTCCTCCACGTGCCTAGGCAAAGGTGCAGCACCTGATAACATGATACGAACTCGCCCCCCTAATGCTTGTTTAATCTATATTGATTACCACATAATTAGAATCTAAACCATATATTACAGAATTGAATCACAAGGACAGGAATCCTATAATGACTGACTTTATCAAAGATGAGCCTGTCCAAGAGAGGTGCTGCTTTGTCTTGTGAGAGACCCTTCTCCAGATTTCCCAACTTGCTGCCATGGGATTTAATGTTAGCCAGGCAGTAGGGAAGCGAAATAAAGTGCAGAGTGTTCATAGTTAAACATACTAGTTATAAGCATATTGGAACAATGTCTTCCAGAATGCACCTCCAGATGAGATTTTCTTTTCTATCCCTTTAAGCAAAAATTTAAGGCCAACGTTTAGAACAAAGAAAATTAAATATACATAGTTGTATAAATAAAAAACAATTCATTGACAAATGAGTATACCACTGTATATACGATCATAAACTCTAGGAACCCCACAGAATATAGTTGGCCTTAGTTCCTGAATGTCCTCCATCAGAAACCTGATGTCCTGCAAGTTCAAAACAAGTTCGAAGTCAGTGTATGGAAGAGTTACAGTCAAACAAAAAACGCGAATAAAGAACTCATTGCAAGAAATAAGTCTTTATCTTACGCCTTGCCAAAATCCTATAGAGCAACCTTTGTAGATGGAGTAGCACTCCATTATCTGATCATAGACGTGGGCCAAAGGAAGGTATGAAAAGTATGAATCTTCTTCTGTAGCCTGTAACAGAGAAGATCCAAAGTCAATATCATCATGTAACTGCCACCTAGCTTCATGATGCAAATGATTCTCATCAATGAATAAATGGAGAGGTATCAGTGATGTTACCAATCTTAGTGGCTTCCTTAGATGCTTTCTTTATTTTTTCTTTTCTTTTCTTTTCTTAAGAAGACTTGAAACTATGACCTACAAACCGCCCCAATTGTTGCTTTTAAAACCTATGACCTACCACATCTAGATGATCTACTTTCATCTAATTAAAATAATCTTCACCAGATCTCATCTCCACAACATTACTAAGCCATGAACACACTTTCATTCTATATACACGGTATTGAAGAAATTTTCCATCAACTTCAGGATGACAGAGTACAATATGCACCAACCTAGATTACAGCACAAGCTAAAATCCAAAAACCATTGGCCAGTGGAATCTTGAAAAAACTGGAAAGAAGTGAACTAAAAGATTTTCTCTGGTCTGAAACAGAGACAACAGTGATTTCAGAAAAGTTGATTAACTCCACATGAATACAAACCATAGCTCCTGAATTTCATTCTAAACAGGCCTTTTCTACACTGGTCTTGATACAATAGACGATGAAGACTTTCTTGTCATTAGAATGGGAACATAAATTTATACATCAAATATATGTTCTATAGAAAGTTATTTGCTTTTGGATAGAAACCATCTTAGCGATTTATGTCGAAGTCACAGATTAACATCTATTGACTTGGCTTTCTGCAATCCTAATGGCATGGAGATGGGAATCTGGTGATGACTATTGACACAAAAGATATGATCACCAAACTAAAGACATAATGAACCGAACATGGCAATGTATATGCAAGAGCTCTGAACCTTCAAGCAATATTAAAAACAAAATGTTACAGAACCATTGCGCTTCAAGAAAACGATTTTGTGTTTTGGTTGTTTTACCACTTTATCTGTTAGGAAAAGTAGGTGCTCAATCGACAATACTTCTGCCATTATAGCCCCATTTGTAAGAATGACACCTTTTGGTTCTCCTGTTGTTCCACTTGTATACATTATGGTACAGACGCTGGTCTTCTGCTTTGGAGGCAATTCACAGTTCAAAGTTCCCTGAAATTGAAGGACCAATCAAAATCACTGTAGACAAAAAAAGAGCATTCATTATACGGAAAAAAAAAAAAATTTGGATAGATGTCCTACCAACTTAGAAAACTCTTCCCAAGAAAAGCAAGATGCCCCAAACTCCTCAGCTTCTTGCTTCTGTGCGCTCGAAACATTTGAAAAACTAACAATAGCTGACCAAGGAAAAGGCATAATTACCTCACCCTAGAAATTACACATTATTTTCTCAAGAATATAAGACAGAAGACAACAGTTTTACCTACTTTTTAAATTTGCAGAACACCTTGGGAGGCATGATAGAATCTGCACAAATAGTCACCACTAAAGTGAGAGAAAAAAAACTTGCCTGAACAAGTTAGATCGAGAAATGTAAGTTTCAAACTGGCAATTATTTTAATTCATGCGTAAAAAATAATAAGTAGTTTTGAATAAAAATGAATAAATATTGAGCATGTGCATGCACAAACAGAGCCCAAAGACAAAGCAGGGGAGAAAGAAAAAATGAAGAAGAGTTGAGCCGAGCAACATAACCATATCAAGCAATTTTTGAAAGAACCTTTGTACCAAATTTAATAAAATTGACAGAATGAGAACCTACAGCAGGGATTTTATTCTCTTGAACGAAAGCTATTGAAACTTCAGCGTGGTTGACGATGAACTCCACAGCATTAGCACCTGTGATGAAACAAAACCACATCAAGTTACTGATCAAGCAATTCATGATTTAGTAACCCAACCAGTGTTCTATAACTCTAGTGCATTGATTGCCATACCAAGCGTGTCATATAGCGGTACAAATGTCACGGCCTGGCTGCTACAGGCCTGTCGACAACAACACATGAAAGATATCAAAATAACACTAGATACATGCAGTTCAAACAGTTACTTAGGTAAAGCAGTCTTCATGTTGAGGAGAATTAGGAAGCAATATATATATATACAAGGTGGCACCGACTGCACTATACGCATGAGTAAATTTCTATTCAAAATCTTATCAATCTTTTGACAACTTTTTGCACTATCAACATGGAATTTGCATTTGTGACGTGATCAAAAGATTGATATATAAGTATGAATGCATGCATGTACACATGAATGGTATACCTCCATTGCAGTAATCCATTCCGGACAGTTGGATCCATATATACCACAGCGATCACCCTACATATGCAAAACGCATAACTACTTAAAAAATTGGATTTTCGGGTAAATTATGTCAAAACAATAAAAGAAAGGAAAAGAAAAAGCGTTTACTAACAGGATTGACACCAAGGCTCCTCATGGCGGAGCCAATGCGGATGGCTGTGTTGTAAACCTCCTGATATGTGAGCCATATGTAGGGACCCACCTGTGGGAAATCCAATCAAAATCTCTCTTAGCATATCAGTTTAAACTTCCCCCGATGAAAATTCTTGAGCTTACGCCCGCTTTCATCCGAGTTTTATTAGGCCGGATGGTATACGAAGAGTGAGTTTAGTTGTACCTTTGAGTCGGTGGTTTGACGTCGACCCAGCATTGGATTGCTGGGGCTTCTCTTAGCAGAGTCACTGCAAGCATAAACCGAGTTTCAGAGGATAATAAATTGCAGAGAGCTGTGATCGAGATCATGCAAGATTTTAGTATGTTTTTGTATTAATATTATAATTCTTCCAGCATGACAACAGGCCTATTAGCTCAGTTGGTTAGAGCGTCGTGCTAATAACGCGAAGGTCGCAGGTTCGAGACCTGCATGGGCCATTTTCTTATGTATTTATCAGCACATGCCTAGCTTAGCCTAGTTTTAGGCCATCTATGCCATGCTACTTGGCCTAGAAAAATGTTAAATCTTTATTCTCGGAATGGCTTCATTTTTTGTTATACATCTTCTTGGACACGTTCATTTTCCCATTCCCTCCCCCATATTCTAAAAAATCAACCCAAATCCATGAAACACAATAATGCGGTCCGGTTCTTGAATGGAATTTCAGAGGATATTGCTAATGGATCGGATCATATATAATATATATATATATATATAGAGAGAGAGAGAGAGAGAGAAATATACCTGAAGAATTGCCAGGGAGATTCCAACCCGGCCGGAAAGTCCAGGAGACCATCTTTAGCATAAATGCACCTATACACAGGTCCTGCCGACGGCTTTTGATGGGTTGCCGGCCTTGATTCCTCAACCTTCACTGTATACATGACCTCCGTCGACATTGTTGTCTAAATAATGGCTGCAGGAACTACGTCGTACTACTACTGGGGTTTGAAGAACTTTGTAAGTAGACGAAAATATGGTGTTGAACAGCTGGCCTGCTTGTGATGAGAAAGCAAAATTTGCTGAAAGAAGAAAGAGTAGCACTGAATGAGGGAGTTGGAGAGGTGGTTGAGCTAAGGCAATAAATAGCCAGTGTTTATGGCTCCTTTATCTGTTTTTGTCTGTATGTAGGTGAGTTTACTTGCATTGCATTTATAGACGTGGTAGATCATAGTTAATTTGGTCATGAATATATATATATATATATATATATATAATATTTCACATTTTATCATAAATATAGTTACTACATGAGTACGTACGTACCTCCTATTTTTATGCTAAATGCATGGATTTCACTTAGAAATAGAGATCAACATCATATATATTTCACTTGGAAATAGAAATGGCCGTTTCTTTGTTGATCTTTTAATATTATTCTTTTGTTTTTATTTGATAAGTTCAGACAATCATAGACGAATTAGACCTTGTCCACTCTTGTGAAAGTGATCAGAGGCTTAGCATATATGTCTCACACACTTCACTTCTTTTGAAAAAAGCAGTTAAGTTTGTGACTTACGTAAAAAAATATATTCTTAATGATGGACCGGGACCATACTATTTTTTAAATTGATGCATAGGATTAAGGCATGATTCTATCTAATATTACTCAATTATAAAAGACATAATAAAAGTTTGAGTGGTCCAAAAAATGCAACCATAATTAATTGCTATTTAAGATTAATACACCAAGAAAGGATGATAATCATAAAGCCAACAATTCCGCCTTAAATGGGTGCATGTGCTACACAGCCAATTATACAACAGAAGAACAACTAGCTAGCTAGGACACATGATTATTTGAGCGGTGCTACTCTCACCGCTGGGAGCTGGAGCTCCCGCTACTTGTTTTAGGATGAATTTTTTATTTTTATTTTTTATATATATTTTTTAACACATTTAAATATATTTTAAAAAATAAAAAAAATCATAATATTATTAAAAAATACTTACTAAAAAATATTAATAAAAAAATAAAAAACTCACAGCGATAAAGACTAACAATAAGAGTAGTATTTTTCTGATTATTTTGTAGTAAATATTGCCGATAAATGCTCCTAATATATACACACACTATTATATATTCCCACTGTTTTGGGTCTGTTTAGGTTTCTTTAAGAGTGCGTTTGGAATATAAATTACTTTCAACTCATTTTAATTTATTATTATAATTTTTTTAAATTCTAACATAAAATATAATAAATAATTCAAATTTTTTAAATTTTAAAATAATAATAATATTAAAAAATAATATTCTAATAATATTTTATCATCTCAACTCAACTCAACTCAATTTACTTTAACATCCAAACTCACCTTAAGATAAATTTTTCAGAGCTCCGATTCATGTAATTACAGACTCACCCAATGTCATGTCAATGCAAGCGCGTCAATCTCGTGATTCTCATGATCCCTCGCGTGCAGCCAAGTGGCTGATCGCCTCAATAAGTAAACGAACTTGGACCTAACCAAGCAAGATTTAAAAAAAATAAAATAAAATAATTTATAATATTTAAATTTCAAAATTTAAAATTTATCTCTATAATTAAATTATATCATATGTATAGTGTGTGATGTAAAGATTTTAAAATATAATTATTCAAAATAAAATAGATAGTATTTTATCTACGTTAAAAATTATATTCACATCAAAGTTGATATTTTCTCTAAAATTTAGAGAGCAAATTCTACGTCTAGTGAGAGAGCTCACAATATTTAATAACGTATTTTTCTTGAAATTAAAACATTTAATATTGTCTCGATTTTATCTCTATTAAGTGAGGACAATGGTTTCTGGGATTTTAATTAATGGACATGATAGAACTCTATGTTAAGACAAATTTCTGAAACAAAGTACCGAATTGACGGAAAATCTTAAGATATGGATGATGTTTGGCCGTTTGCGGTTGCGTGTACGTAGTAAGCCTATTTGTCGCAAGTGGGTGGCTTCTACTCAACAAATTAAACAACCAGATACTGGTAGTGTTGGGTACGAAAAATGAAAGAAAATTTTTATTTATTTCTGATGACAAATTTAGGTTGCGTTTGATTTCCAACTCAAGTTTAATTTTAAGTTAAATTTAATATTTAAATACTTATTTTTTAAATTATTAAATTTATTCCAATTCAAAATCTTTTTACATGTGAAATCTAGACTATTTTTTAACTTAAAACATTTTTATACGTGAGATTCATAACATTTTTTTAATTTTTTATAAAAGTACTAAACTTATATTAACATCCAAACACATTTTAAACTTAGTTTAGATGGACGCATAACTCCTTCTATTACTCAACTCACTATAATTCATAAAGAACTCAGCTCAATATCTACGCATAGTGTTAATAAAAGTATTTTTATGATATAATTTAATTTAAAAGAAAATTTAAAAGATTCAATATTATCATTTAAATAATGTAAATGATTTGTTTTATATATGATTTGATAATATAATAAATTGAAAAAAGAAAAAAACAAGAGTCTTCCTAGTCCAATACGTGGTTTCGCTAATCTTATTTGGAAATCCTCAAATATTTATCATTTCTCTTTCTTCTTCTTTGTTTTTTTTTTTGACACAATTTTGACATTTGGAAAAGCTAGCAAACCTTAAAATTAATGTCCCAAGAGTCATTAGTCGGTGCACCACCTGCTTGACAACAGCTACAAATGCTAAAAGTGAATTAAATGAAATCTATTTTCAATAAAAGAAAATGGTCAAGCAATCCAGAGAAAAAAAGATGCAAGTTTCACACCAACGGTTTGAATTAAAGACATTAAAGTCTATATCTACTTAGTAGGCTACATAATGAGAGAAGGCTTTTTTGCATTTTCCTCTCACACTGATCTATACCTGTCCATTCAAAAGCCTCCCTTCTTGGTAACCAATACCATCATAAATAATACAAACATATATATATATATATACATGTTTTTCAAATAAATTCAACTACTTTAAGAGTTATTAAAGCGGCATGTTGGTTGTGCCACCACTCCAAACAAAACAAGCAACCTTTTTTGTTTTATTTTTAATGTATGAGTCAAATAATGTATTTGTAATCGATGTTTGGATTGTTGTTTTTTATTTGTGGCTGTTTTTAGAGAAGAAGGGTTACAGACAAGAGCCATATATTTCATGGCACATGGGTTGGCCCAACTGTGTGCTGATTATGGGTGGGGCTAGAGACTTTTAGCCAAACAAGCAGTAGGATAGGATAGGATAGGGTTAGGTTTTCATTTGGGCCCATTTGAACAGCTTAATTAGGAAACACGAGGCTCCTATTAATGCATAAATATGGGCTTGGGGCGGCCTATGACAGGATGGATGAGGGTTAAGGAGCCTCTCCATTAGGAGCCCAACATCCACTGTTGCCTTCTGCAATCTCTCTCTCTCTCTGACCTCTGTAGCAATCGGAGTCCCATTATAGTAAGGGCAATAATTTTTCAGTCCCAAAAGGTGTAAGATTATAGATAGTAGTAGTACTAAAAAAATGAAATACAAATCTATGCACATACTCTAAAAAGAACAATAATCACCATAACAATTAAAGTCTACTAAAATCTCATTTTAGAGCAAATAATTGTTATGAAGAGATTAAAGTCTCCTACACATGAACATGGAATATTACTCTGATTCTTGACTTGTAGGCAGAAAAGAGGATGTAGGATGGACCGGTGGAAGGCTGTGCGCCCACATCACCAAATAATTAAGCAGCCTCGCCACCATCCTTCCACACGGGGGTGTGTCGGTACATCCGAAAGAAAGGAAGAAAAAACCCTCACTCTTCCTGAAAATTAAATGGAAGGCTTCCACAGCCCCTGCCTCTCCCAAAAAGTCGTTCCCACGAGAGAGAGAGAGAGAGAGAGAGAGAGCCCTTTACTATTTAGGTCTCGTCAATTTTGTAATAAATGTTCAGCCCAGCAAATTAATGAGCTTCTACAAATTGCCAGACCGCTCATTAAACGCCCTCTTCTCCCTCCTCTCCCCCTCAATTAATACCTCTCTGTCCCCATCGCTTTGCATTTCTCCATCTCTTACCGTTCATCCCCTCCACGTGTCCTTTTCCCCGCTCTTGCTACCTCCTCCCGTTGAACCTTTCCGGTGACAGCAGCGCCTCGGGATCCCCACACCTCAGCCGGCTCGACGAGAACGCAGCCCCTGCCCCCATCCCCGACGACCTCATAAACATCGGGCTCGTCATCGACTTGCTCCTCCTCGATGACCACCCTCCTCCTCCTCCTCCGCCAACTCCTCCTGAGCCCGTAAACCTCACCCTTGACTCCGATAACGGAAACAATCCCCTCCGTCTAAAGAACGGCGACTTCATTCCTCTGTAGTACCTGAAAGAGAAAACCCGAGGTTTCGTTAACGACCCGAAAGGCGACATCCGTTTGTTCCAGAAGCTTCCTCTCCGGTACCGCCAGGGTGACGCTGTTGCCGGTTCCATGACCATCCTATCAGATGTCATACTCCTTTCAAATCCGAACGAGTACGACCGTTTCAACAAGAAATCTCGGCCGTTGAATCTATCCTCCGAGTTGTGGTTGTAATTGTAGTTGTTGTTCCTCGTCGGTGACTGCTCTTCGATGCAAGGCGTTATCTCCGATACTGAGCTGCGAGACTCTGGCAAAGCTTCGGTGAGAGGCTCCAGCGTCATGCTACGCAAGATCGTGTCGTCGAGGCTCGGTCTGATTCTGGCTGCCATCAGTGGAATAAACGGAGACTCCGAACAGAATATTCCGGCGCGGCAGAGGGGACAGTTGGCATGAGACCTGAGCCAGATATCAATGCAATCCACGTGGAACGCGTGGGAACAGAAGGGGAGCGTACGGACGTAGTCGCCGTCTTCGAACTCAAGGAGGCACACTACGCAGTCACGGCGCTCTCTGTTGGATTTGGAAGTATAGATTGAGAGCGGGATGGTCTTGATGACGGACTCATCCAGACCATACGGGGAATAAACGCGGAAACCGTCGCTTGCCTCGAAGAAGGGCGAGTCGTAGGGCAACGAGTCCAGGTCGCCCGAGGAGGACGGAAGGAAAGACCGGGCCCCACGTCGGCGCCGCCACTGCCTACATCGGCGGATGATACGGATGATTGACGGAACGACGTGGCGCGAGATGAGACGGGAGTAGGTAACGACGATGAAAGCAGCGGCTACCACCACCACCATCGCGATCAACGGCGGACTGAACTGGAGCGGCAGTCTGGGTGGGGGGGACATTGATTGGTTGAGGAAAGCAGTAGCAGTAGTGGCGGTGGAGGGGGCAGGAGACGGGGCCCACGGATGATAAACATGAACAGGTGACTCGGCCGGAACCATCATCATCATGATCAGCACGATCGTGGAAACGGTGGTGTGGATGAATGAGTGGACTGATGGGGGGAAGTGAGTTGATACTTTTTAGAAGAGTTTAATGTTAATGTTACGGGGTTGACTGGATTTCGTCGATTGGTTCGCGGGAGGCAACACGTCAACGTTAGTGAATTTACTTGTCAGGTACAAGTACACACACTTTTTTTAAAATTTAGCCACGTCTTTTTACTTAATGGTAACGACGGAACTCGCCTACTGTGGGCGTTATGGCGGTGAATTCGTTCATGCTAGTCTGTAGAGTGGCAAACTGGTAACGACGGAACGTGGTTTGGCTGCGTCCCTCATGGATTTTAGGAGCATTTATATTATGCGGAGGTGACACACGATAGTAAGGTATTTTTATTATATTATTTCTTTTTTGGGTTCCCCGGCACCATTTATTAACCCTCTGTCGGGCAATAAAATGGGAAGGAAAAATCTTGTGGCTAATGCAGCGCGCGATGTCCAAAGTCAAAAGTCGGATAGATTAGTCAAGATGGGGCGTGACGTGATCCGAGATGACCCTTAAATGTTGTTCTGCTCAAAATCCTGCCTTTCAAAAACTATTATTCAATAATAATAAATAAAAAGATTCCTTCCCAGATCTGTTAATAAATAACAAATCAGTTATTCAAAATAAATAAATAAATAAATAACAAATCAGTACGTTAACTAGAAAAGAAGAAGAAGAAGAAGAAGAAGCTGCAGTAGCCAGAGTGATCTTGGTTGGATAATATCAATTTATGGGCAGATGGCTAATGGAAGTATCCATCAATCATCATGGACCATGGCGTGATGCTATGCTACACCCCGACGCAAGCCGTAGAAATTGGTCACGAACGTGCAAACTTTATTTTTTTCAAATATTTTTTTAAACTCTTTAAATATTTAAAAAAAATCAGAAATTCATTAAAAAATATTTTCTTAGCCTCTAAGTAAAAAAATTATAAAAAGTAAAAAACAATTCAGTAGAAAATAATATCGAATGTTCATAAATTCGATATTTATTAATAAATACGTCCATTTATTTATTAATGGAAGTATCCATCAATCATAAGAAAATAGGCAGAGGAATGCCATGCAGTACATGGAGAGCTGCCTGTAGTTTGCGGGGAGGCTGGGCCGATTAAGGCAGGGCCCAACTCTAGAGAGCTTTATAATTATAACAAAGGTTTTTGGGCCGAAAAATCAAGTAGCCTCTTCTTTCTTTTCACACTTCCAGAGCATCAATTCATGGTTTCACCCATTTTAAGGAAAATCAGTACATATGTGTACCTAATTGACTACTACACACTGCTAGCAGCTGATCATTTGATATCTTTCCACATCTTTTTCTGGTTTGCAGTCTGTTGGGAAGACAGAAATTGGCTTGGGATCATGGAAAACTTGCCTTGTTTTTAATTCGTGGAATATTGTATGGCCAGCGTTTCCTCTCATTAGATCATGCTTTTGTTTAAGCTTTATCTATTATCTACAGGCTCAACAGTCGGTCCATATTATCTTATGGATGATATTTCATTGGGTCTACTTGTTATTTGGTGGTAAGCAGTGTATTAAATTTGGATGGCCAACACGTGTTTAATCAATCATATTTGAAAAATAATTTGTGTAGACTTAGCACGTGTAAGTTCCGTACAATATTGTCAGAAAAATTAGTAGATCCAACCATTAAAAAGTTGTATAAAAATCTTTTTTTTTTTTTTAACAGTGGAATCCACTACTCATATTCTTCTTCTTCAAACTAATGTAATTATTATTATTATTATTATTATTACTTTCTTTATTACCTTTTGAAAACTAAATCATCGAGACTAATTGTAGATGAATAAAGCCTTCTATGTAGAGTGGTCCAGTGGATACTAATGAAATAATTCATTTTTCTTAAGGAGGGGACAAGCCTATGACATTTCACTTCCTCATTAACATGGGAGCCTTTCATGTATTGACACATGGCAAATCCGCAGCCATACCTTTAAACTTTAAAAGCATTGGCTTATGTTTTCCTACTTAAAAAAAAACATTTAAAAAGTGTTTGACATTCAATCGTTTTGTGTGAAAGTTAAATAGGTTGTGTAGTATTGTTCTATTCATAAAATCATTCAGTTGGCCTAAATACTCATGATACCCCTCATTTTCTTACAGATCCTTAAACAGAATTAATAGAAGAAATAGGATTAGGCAAGTAATTCAGAGGTTTTATTAAATGGAATTATTATATGGACACTGTTTAATTATCATGTATAAAGTAATTATGGAGAAATACAAGAAAAATTAGGCAAGAACAAGAAAAAAGTGGTACTAACCTATGGCTATTGAAAAGCAACCTCTTAACTTGAAGGAGGGAACTAGAACATGATAATTAACCAGTACCAAGATCACAAAAATGAAAAAGCATAAGCCAACTCATTCCTGAATCCCAAGAGACAACAAGACAATCTCTCCAACCAGACTTGCCACCCAATTACAGTGGAAAGCTAGAAGTATCAAATCCCGCATATAATTAAACTCCAAAAAGCTTTACACGAGTCGAAACTCCCACCTGAAAACTTGCCGGAAAACTGCTGTCAACTGTGTCTGTATGTCAGAGAGAGAGAGAGAGAGAGAGAGAGAGAGAAGTCTTTGTTGCCGTGAAGTAAAGTTGACGTTTCCTCACACCATCACTTCTTCCACATCATTTAATTCCTTCATTTGCAAAATTCTGATAGTCTCATAAAAGAGAAAAGTAAAGGCCAAGAATGTTGCGCACTTATTGGGAATTGTGAGATCATGTTCATCATTGATCTTATACCTCTTGTTTTTGTTGTCATCAAAGTCCCACTTCAAAACAAGAATGACAAGCTTGGGGTGTTTATGGGTGGGAATTGGAAGACAAAGTGATGAGCCTATTTAAGGGAAGAGGCAAAACCAGATATAGAAGAGGCACATCCCATGCAACAAGGCCATACCCATGGATGAGGTACCTGGCTCTCTGGGGACCAGCGCCAGCTTTTCTTTGAGATTGGGCCAGGCTATCTTTTCCTCTGCCTCTCTACTTTTCATGTCTTTGGGTGTCGAATTCTACAGCTACACCGCTTTCTGGTATTTTTTCTTTCATTTATCTTTTGGTTTCTTTAATAAGTACCTCTTTCTATATTTTTTATTGTTCTATTTTTCCGTCTCAATCTGCACTACCCATGTGAAATATATCTTCAGTTCATACTCTGGTTCTTACTGTAAGTAGTCTAAACACATTCTTATCTACTTTGTTTCTTTCCCCCACTTTTCGTTTCCCCAATTATATAACCTTGGAAACTCTCTTGATAATATCGAGCCATCCATCGATGAACCCTGCTTTCTGGAAATAGTTGCTACTTGTCGGAAGAATCAAAAGAGTGCTTTTAGATTTTCTGTTCAATTGATCTTACTCTTTCGACAGTAGGTGAATGGTGCCTTTTAGTTTGTCTTCCTAATTTTCAGAATCCTCTCCCGGGATGAGAGATTTTCAATTCATAAATGATAAACTATATTCCTTAGATTTTTGGCGTTGCCAAATTTTAATGCCAAAGTTCTACGAGTGAGGGTGCTCAACCATCAGTTTGAGCAGCTTTCTAATGATTTTTTCAATTTTCTGCTGTTATCCAGGCTACAAGTCCATTGCCAGTCTTAGCATTCTTGCTTAACTTAGAGCTTTGGTCAATCCAATGACGGACGACCTTCCCACATTGTTTCCACAAGAAATTTGGAAATTTGAATCACTGGTTAATTTGGTTTGACCACATACGAAAGCAGGGCCCATTCGAATGCTTAGCCTATACATAAAGATCTTCTGCATCCTATCACTTCTAAGAAAAATTTGACAACCTCTTAGTTTAGTGCTAATTTGAATTGCTAGGATTATGATTACATTCGCTTCTATTTGGATCCTTTTGTGAGCAGCAAGCCACCAACTGTCGGCTTAGACATTTTACATCAGCAAACCAACACGGTTGAGGATTCTTCTGGTGAATCATATTCACTGGTTGCAGATGATTGTCTCAGAATCTTCTATATTCCCTTCGACTTCCATCTCCTCTTGTTCTCATTACATCGACCAATAACTCATTTCTCATTGTCAATTTGTCTGTTTCGAGTTTCATGTTTCCAGTCCCATTATCTTCTTCCATTAGCTCTAGAAGATAAACAGGCGAATCTATCTGGAATGAATCCAGTGATTGTTCAAGCAAGTAACAGGTCCTAAAACTTGGAAAAGTAATTTATAAATTACAGGCACTTGACAATCCTCTTCCGCTCTAGCAGACAAGAAAGTAACGGGATAGCAGATAGCAGCATATTTTTTTCCAGCTCTGAATGATGATGAGCAAGAACATGGGAATACATTTTGGAACAGTATACTTCCTGCTGTTTCTTCTGTAGTTTACTTATTTGAATCTTCATTTGATAAAATGTTACAGCTACTTGGTAACAATCATGGGTTTGGCTATACCCTGGAGTTTCACTTTAGCCCTGGTGGATGGATACTCTGTTCTGGTTAAATGCTCTATCCGGCAGCCGGGTATACTGCTGATCATTATCGTAGGAGATTGGGTATGCAGCATTTGAGTAATTTGCGATCACATAAGATAGAAACTAGGGTACAATTTGATACTAACTCGTTATATCTCATAACAGGTATTATCCATTCTCACACTGGCTGCAGCTTGCTCAACAGTTAGTGTTGTGGACTTTCTCCTCCAGTGTAATAATGGGGCATATTGCCCACCGAAGTTTTGCAGCAGATATCAGATATCAGCTGCCATGGCTTTCTTGTCATGGCTTCTGTCTCTGGCTTCAGCTCTGTTCAATCTCTGGTTACTCCCCTCCTTGTGATTTTGTCATGAATCTTGTACATAAATAGAGTCCGAGTTTTAATGGATGGAAGTTTTCAGTTGTACAATTACAAATTGTAATATGTTGTCAAGCATTTCTGGTACATAAAGATTGTAGAGAGTGCTTACCAAGAAAATTGCTGATCACGTGAAATGACCAAATCAAGTCCTCCATCCTTCCCTTCTCACACCCCTTCATCAAAACCTCGTAACTCTTGCCTTTTGCCACTGTCCTTTGGCATTAAATCAAAATTCTTTGCTCCATCCCCCAAAAATCTCCAAAGCTTCATAAACCCTACCCATAAAGTCAGTCCTGCAGCACCAGCTCAACCGTACGTTGAAGCCTCTGGCCTAAAACCCTTTCTACAAATATCCTTAATACACAAGCAAAGCTACCCAACGCTACAATACCCATGGTCAAGGTGCTCATAAGTCACACAACCAATACCCACGCCATTCAATCCCATTTCTCCGAAAAATTCTTTAGCTTTCTCAATCTCTCAAATCTAACAAAACCTTACCACTCGTAGTATTATAAACCACAACACCAGCCTCCACTACGTGAAGTGTCATCTCCTCCCACAACTCCTCAGCCTCAATCATCCTCTTTTCCTCGCAATAGGCTGCTATCAAAAGGCTAATAGCAATGACCATTTGGAACACAACCAAATCCCACCATTTCATTCCAAATCATTTCCACCTTCTCAGCCAAACCAAGCCGATAAAAACTCACCATTAATGCATTAAAAGTATGCACATTGGGCCAACTGTAAAAGCCCTTTTCGCATTGCCCTCAACTCCATCGCACACCAACCCAAAAAGTCCCTATACGAGGTTATCTTCTTCGGACAGACGAATGGCGGCCCGAATGAAAGCCTGGGCTTGGGCCTTGAGGCGGGCCCGGGCGAGGATGCTGATGATGGTGAGGTAGGTGAGAAGATTGTGGTTGCAGAGGGACTTGAGCGGTCCAGAAGAAGCAGCAGAGGGAAACGTGGGGATTGTTCTTGAGGTGGAGGGTTATTGGGAAACGTCATTGAGCTGGAAGCCGCCGGGGCAGAGAGAGAGTGAACATGGCTCCCACCGGGAGGACTTCAAACGCTGCTGAGATCGAAACAACGTTTGAGATTAGTGTTTTGGATTGATCGGATCGTGGGTAATAGATAGCTGAGCAATTCAACGACGTGACATGTCTGTCTGTGTGTTGAGAATTGAGAGTGGAAAAACGGGGCTGGGCCAGTTGGGCCATTTTTGCCCTTCCTGTCTATGCACATCTCAAATCCTCGGGTTTGCATAATTGGGTCCCACTATCTTATTTTTTCTTTTCTTTCTCCGTCTTTCAGCCTTTCTCTCCTTTTTCATTTTTCCATCTTCTCAAACAACAGCTCTCTTTTCTTTTATACTCAACTGAAAGCATTTTATTACAGTATTACTTATGAGAACAATCCAACTGCTTTCAATCTTTGCGATCCTTTTGTAGCCTTTCGGTGCTTCAATCCAACTACTTTCATTCTCTTTACTCTTTCTTTCTTTCTTTTTTCTGATGAAAACTTTGAACAATGGAATCAAACTCAATTGCCACTCTGCTTAAACATCCATAATATATGGCACCCATGATTTCTCAGTGTTTGAAAAGATGCTCATAGCTCAGACAAAAAAGAAAAGCTAAGGCTGCGATTCCTGACTTTTTCTTCTCATTTGCTTCCTTTTGACTCCAAATCTAACGACATTCTCTGCAGCTTCACTTTGAAACTTCTAGCCGTTGTTCTGCAATAGCTTTGGTTGTTGTGTTTGGGGGGCACTCGTAGTATAGCCATGGCAATCGATGTCTGCTCGGAGATTTCGAGCGCGGGGAATCAGCCCAAGAATCTCGTTTTCATATGACCTGAACAGGCCAAATGTTCTGTCAAACGAGGATCACTGCCGGCGGTCGGACTTGACCCTCTTGGATTCCAGCTCCGACTTCGTCTTCTGCATTGGTAATAGATTTGCACAAGAAATGGCTCCAGCTGACGAGCTTTTCTCCAACGGTAAGATCCGTGCAAAAGAAATCAAACGAAAGGTCACTTCCCCAGATGAAACGTCAATCCAATCGGAGTCCATCTCTTCTCGTCCTCGGCCTTCCTATTCCGGGAACACAGAAAAGAAGCAGCTCAGAGAGTTATTGTCCAACAATTTTGATGCGGAAGAAAAGCCTCCATCAAAATCTTTCTGGCAGTTCAAGCGAAGCAGCAGCCACGACCTCAGCCCTACGTTTGGTCCCGCAGCACTGCTACTCCAACGCACCACCACCAGAACCCCAGATCACCACCGCGAACCACCCCATTCTTACATGCAGCAACACCTCACACAACTCTGTTTTTCCCACCCAAAAACAGAGCAGTCGTCCACGCCAACAGCCCCGTTTCCTCCACACCTCAACCGCACGGGCCCCCGTTCGTGCTCCTCAGATCAAGGCCAAACGCCAGCAGCGACGGAAGCCGCCAACCATTGTCCTGACTGCCGTAAGCCGTTGTCTCTCCCTCGCTTTAATCTCACTATCCCTCCGTCTCTCTCTTTCTCTCACATTATCTCCCTCTCTCTCATCACTCTTTCTCTCTCTATGCTCAGCCGCCCATCCGCCAGCGTATACACCACAGTCACCCAAATTTCCGTCGCAGCCTCTTCACGGTGCCGTTGTCTCTTAATTTTCCTTGGGTAAGTTCTACCGCCAAGGATGAGAGCTGGTAACTCAAGAAGATGGTAAGTGTTTCCATCTTCTTTGGGTGATATCTGTGTCACCCAAAATAGGACAGTGGGACCCAAACAGGAGATGATAAAGGGAAGAGAAGATGGAAAAATAAAGGAAAGAGAAACACTGAAAGACGGAAGAAGAAAATGCAAAATAAGACGGTGGGACCCAATTGTGTCAGCCGGTTACGCAAAGATTGCGCACGCCGGTTGTACGTAGCAGAATTGACTTACTTTATCGTCACTTATATGGGATATTCCAAATGCTTCTTCGTGTGAAAGGAAAAAATAATAATAATAATAATAATAATAATAATAACAGAAGTCGTGAGTATGCAAGTATCGCGTAATCATAAAATGAATATATATGGGACTCACATGAAAAAAAAAATTTAATTTTTTAATAATAGACTCTATTCTTTTTCAAAGTGACTGCATAACGCTTGTATATTCCACGATTGCATGTAGTATTACTCTATTCTTTGTTCCTCCAACATTAAGCACTGGTCCTTAAAAAAAAAAAACATTAAGCACTGTTGACCATTGACCGGATGCATGAAACAAAATGAAAAAAAAAATTAAAAAGAATAATTTGGGTTTTGTAACTTTTTTTTTTTTTTTAAGAAATGGTTTTGTCATTCATACAAAAGCATTGATGCATCTCCATATATATGAAATAACTATCTTTATTGAGATGGTAATGTTGTATACTACACTATTAGCCTACTTTCATCACACTTTATATCACATTTGAATCATGATCTTATTAGTTTGGGTGGACAAGATGTTGGCTTTTGGTCATGAATAAGTACGCAGGTCTAATCTCTAAATTTGAGGGTAAGATAAAGATATATATATATATATATATATATTGCTTCTTGTGTGAATTTTGTAAGTAACATTAAATACACAATAAATATTATAAAATTTATTTTGTTTGTCTATTTTTCTACTGCTTAAAATCCTCAAATTCGCATAAGAACTTGATCAAAGATCTTATGAAACATATAATTTAAAAATAAGTGAGGGTGGTATTTGTTGCAAGTTAACATATAATGATCATATATTATTATTATTATTATTATAAAATACATTAATATTAATGGAGAATCAGTTCCATATATGTGTGATATGGTTCATTAATTTTGTCTTTTCAAATATACCTGCAAATTAATGGATAAGATTGTCAACTATATACGCTAAGTATTCGTACCGCATAAACCACTAATCGGTATAATTGCCAGACTATAAATATATATATATAAGGAATTTGTTCTTCTATTCTACCCCAAATGGATGCTTATTATATACATACATAATATTCTTGATCATCCATATTACTGCATCTCAGAATTATACGAGTTATATAATAAAGTAAATGCATATTTAGGTAAAAAGCCCATTATTCCCAGTTAATAATATTCCACCTCAAACGACCCTAGTTTAGAGAGAGATTCATCATTCTCTCTAGAAACTATTACCAAACCAAACCTGCGCAAAGGAGGGAGTCTGTCCTTCATCCCTACTCCCTCTCCTCTCTAGTTTTCTTCTTTCATTTTCTTTTTTAGTTTTTTTTAGGGCTAAATATGGTGGAAGGCTGATCTGCTGCTTTCTAGCATCCGACGACCACCATGGGCCCTACCACATGTGTCCCAAGGTGCCGATCGTTTAGATGGACAAAAAATTTTGCAGAACGAAACCGCACGTTACCCACACGCTCGATCCAAAGTGGGCGTGTGAAATCCATGCACCACCACTAAAGGTGTTTTTCTGCCACCACGCGCAACTTTTTTGGATCCAGGGCCACTGGTTACTTCAGATCTGACTAACCACCATACTCCTAGGGTGGCGTGTGGCTCTCACGCGACATCACAATCACTTTGTTTGTAATTTTTTCCTCTAAAGTTGAAAAGTCGAATCTATATCTTTCCAAGATGTAATTCATTTTTTTCTCATGTATTTTTAATTTCTGTTACGTCTTTTGTTTTAGAAAAAAAAAACATATTCTCTTAGACTTCTATCCATAGAGTATCTCTTGGACTTTTGTTTATAGAGTGTCATCTACTCCGTCTCAAATAGAATATGAGATTTGTTAACTATGTCTTGGACATAGTTATGCTATCTCTCAGGTGGCTTGAAAGAGGTTTGCAGTATGGATTAGACTATATCAGTTACAATTGTATACTGAAAAGCCATTAATGTTGTAGTTGGCTTGTAATATCTATTATTAATGAATGTAATTTATTTTATTAAAAAAAAAAACAATATTCCACGCAATATATATAAATAGAGTACTGCTACATCCTTACACAAAACAATCCTACAAAATAATATATATTTATGATATATATACTAGTGAGGAGCTAAGGCACGTATGCCCCCTTGCACATAATACTTGAAGCCCTGATATGCAGAGAAAGAAATAAAAATAAATAAATGAATAGTAAATAGTTAGTACAACCTTTAAAGATTATTAAAAGAATAGTAAATATCATTACCTTTTATGATTTCATCCAAATTTCACATAACCCTAACTTTATTTCTCTTTATCTTACTTTTTCCTTTTTCTCCTTCGATGCCGACTCTCACCATTTTACCATTTTCTCCCTCCCTCCCTTTCTCCGTCTCCTTAATAAAAGCTTGAAGACCAAAATTATCCCTAACCCTTCCACTGCGTCACTTAGTTCTCGATGAAGAACAACCGAAAGCCTGCAAAAAATCAAAGAAAACAGACTCTGATTTCAACATAGACGATAAAAATGGCAGCTATTGAGTCTGGGTCGAAGGATGTCTTAGATCTACACATATTACCGATGGTTTTTCAATTTGGTTTGTTTTGGTGTACATCAATATGTTAGTGTAAATTAGCATGATATATGTAGTGAGTTTATACAAATTTGAAGGGATTTTATTTGGATTTGCATTGTTTCTTTGAGATCTAAACATATATTTTTCTGGAGCCCTCAAAATGATTTTTTTTTCCTGATTTACTTTCATCTCTCCCTCTCTCTATGTCGGTTTCTTTATTAGAAATTTTCTTTGTGAATCCTTAGAAATTTGAAGAGATTTGTTTGGTACAAATCCGAGTTGTATTTTTTGTAATGGTGTGAGAAAAATTGAATTGGTATTTTTTGTAATGGTTTTTTTGTACAAACCCGACTGGGTATGATGTTCACCCACCACGCATGGAAATTGAGAAATATCTTATTTTGTTGTTTAGATCTACACATATTACCGATAGTTTTTTAAATTTGGTTTGTTTTCGTATACATTGGTATAATTTTTTTACTTAACTTGTAGAAATTTCAACATCTCACAAATTGCGTTTGGATTTGGTTTGTGTTTGAATTTTTTTTATTCATACCTAGCCTCTATTGGTTGCTGTCGAATCGTGTATATGGTTATGATTTTTTTTTTTTTTTTGTGAATCTTTAGAAATTTTAACAAATTGTGTTTAGCTTTCGTTTTGTACAAATTTGTGATTTTGTGATTGGCAATAACGACTGTAATTTTGTAATAATTTACGGTGAGGTTGTGTTATGCTTAAGTTATTGTGAGGAAGATAATTATTGTGAGGTTGTACAGAGGATATAAGTGGAAGAAGTGTTAAATAAAACTATTGTTCATCTATTGATAGACTCTTTTTAAGTATTAAGGAGATATATATTGCGTAGGCCCACTGGTTGGGCGAGAAAAGAACCACGGACGAGTAAAGACTCGGTCATGCGAGGTTTGCCCACAATGAAGCAGCTAATTAGAGGCGGGCAAGTCTAAACGCACCGTATCGCCATGAGACCCGAACCTCTTAGATTACGTTTTGTCTGGAATCATTGTTGAACAGTCCTCTCATGATCAACTGACACAGAAGAAAATTCGGGCGAAATATGCGCACTAAATCAACCCTTTTAACAGTTGAATCAGGGTCAGAAGTGTTACCGTGCGCCCAAAGGGGTTACCACATTAATTAATTCTTGGAATTAAGGGGTTAGTTTGTTTTAAGAGATGAGAGGATACGAGATAAGTTGAGATTAAAGTTAAAAAATTGAATAAAATATTATTAGAATATATTTTTTAATATTATTTTTATTTTAATATTTAAAAAAATTAAATTATTTATTTTATTTTATATAAAAATTTATAAAAATTATAATGATAAAATAAAATAAGATAAAAATAAACAGACCCAACTTCCATAAGCGTTATCGTGTCAGATCCCAGAAATCACGTCCTCAGAGGAGCAAAGACAAACCGGGTTTCGCATCATCATAAGTAGATCGACATGTACGTCCTGAAATCTGGCTGAATTTTCAGTTTTCCACACTCATAGCATCCAATCTGACTTTATCATCAGAGGCTTCTATAATTCGGGACCCCAAACTCTAATCTTGTTATACATAGATCAGTATATCACACGACTGGGAGGAGAGGTAGAAAACCTTTCAACAAATATATAGTTAATCAAGTTGGCTGTAATTAACTTTAAAAAATAAATGATATTTGCAGTCGTGAGCGTGTAAATACTATGCAATCACTTTTAAAAAAATAAATAGATATGAGATCTACATGATAAAAAAAAAAATTTAATAATAGACTCCACTCTTTTTTAAAAAAATTACATGACACTTGTACACTCAACGACTACATATAGCATTACTTTTATTCAAAAACCATATAAAATTATCTGATCAATAATTTTGCTAATTATGTCAAAAGAATTAGATAGATGCCAATTCTTATTGTATTAGAAATCGATCCCTAGGTTTTCCAGCAAGTGCCTGATTCTTCTAGGATAATGTTCTCTACTCGATTGGCTACTCCCGGCCTCATTATTAAGGTATTATATCCTCCATTATAGAATAAACACAGGATATATCCTCCATTATAGAAAGTTTACACAGGATATAAATATATTATATCCTCCATATATAATATATATAATCTGAGATACTCTTAATATCCAAATGGACCTCTAATATTTTCTCGTTGATATATGTTAGAACTTTATGATTCAAGATATCTTAATTAATTAAAGAATAAATATAGATAGAAGCTACTATTGAGAGCATCCATTTTACATACATGATGTGGCATCATTTAGACCACACATCTCCCTAAGTGAGTGTTGGGAACAATCAACTAGAAGCAGCCACGCAGTGACTGTAAAGTGTGCATTGCTATAGTGACTTCTCTCTAACATTACTCTCAATTAAATAACCCATTTACAGTACTGGACAAGTAATATTCGTGTTCGTATATATTCTTAAGCAAGAAATGACCCAATATGCTCAATGTCGACTATGCTTCCTTTCCTTGTTGACGTGGAGATTCCCATGCACTCGATCTCCCACCATCTCCATGCCATGGAGCCCCCAAAGTATAAATATTCCCTGCAATTGCTTCAACCACAAGCCAATACATTCATAACCCCAATGATTTTGGCATCTAACCACTTTTCAGTTCTCGCCCTTTATCTAACATAAACCATGATTAGGGATGTAACCGGTCCGGTTCGATCTGGTTTTGGATAAAATTTAAGATCGAATCGGGTATGTACCGGTTTTGTATTTTTCAAAACCGATTACGCACCGGTTACCCTCCTAAACTGGTATTTCCGGTTTTACCGGTTTCCGGTCTGATCCGGTCCGGTTTTCCAGTTTTTTTTAAATGTAAATTTTACAATTTGTCATTAAAAATTTGTTTATAAAAAAAAAAAATTTGATTTAAAAAAAAACTATTTTATATTTTTATTAATATATTAGATTATATAATAGTATTAATATTAGACTATTGGTATAGTTATAAGTTATATATTAGTATTAGTTATAAACTTTTAGTGATTTAGTATTAATATTTTATGTAATAATTTATATATTATAATAAGAAATTATTTCATATATAAATATATATGTTATATATAAAATTTCACATAAAAATTTATACTTATACATTATATATAAAACTTATATATATTAATATTTAATATATATAAAATATTTTGTATAAAACTTATATATAAAAATATTATTTTTTATTTTTTTTAATCAACCGGTCTGGTCCGGTTCGGTCCGGTCCAAAAAATCCTGGAACCGGTCGGTTTTAACATTTTAAAAACCGGTTCCGGACCAAACTGATTCAAAACCAGTAAAACTGGTCCGGTTCGATCCACTTTTCTAATTTTTTGATTTGAATTTACACCCCTAATCATGACTCTAAACACAACAGTGCTACTCCCTTTAACACACAGACACACACACCACTACAAGTGGAATCACCTTTTCCGGAGATTCATTTTCGCTGGAGATTTCTTGTAGTGCACGCATATATAGCCTCACACTCCATCTAAACATAGTGATAGCGCGCGGCCCTCTAGTGCAGGGTGGTTCTTAGCTTTTCAGGGATCACACAAAAACCATGAAATACAATGAAATATCTCACATCAGCCACCCCCAACACAATCTCAAATTTGAGTACTCAGAATTTCCTTTCAAGTGTGATGGGTGCAAGGAGGTGGGCATAGGCTCGCGCTACAAATGTGCCATTTGCAACTTCGATCTCCACATGCACTGTGCGGTTTCTTCCCCAACCATCTACCACCCTTTCTACACGAAGTGCTCCTTCCAGTTCCTCCTTCGCCCGCCGGGCAATATCTCGCGCTTTTGCAATGCATGCGAAAAGAACGTAACGGGTTTCGTGTACCACTGCAAGGCGTGCCAGTTTGATCTCCATCCATGCTGCGCCAAGCTCCCTATGGTGCTCGACGATGGGGAAGTCAAGCTCGATCTGTATAAGAAGATGAGCGCAGTTTGCCACAAGTGTGGACGGAAAGGGCGGAGCTGGAGCTATAGATCTAGGTGCAAGAAATACAATTTGCACGTGGCTTGTGTGAGGGAGATGCTCATGGAAAGTTGGCCGGATATTTATGTTGGAGGTGGAAAAGGCAGGAACTTGGAGACAAGAATTCCTAGCCTTAAGAATACGCTTCAGAGCCACCACCATAAGAGAAAGGGTAAGGTGGAAAAGTGTTGTGAGATGGCTGGATTGGCCTTGCAATTTGTTATATCAGCAGTGCTGGGAGATCCGACAGCTTTGATTGCTGGTGTTATAGGGTCTTTGATGTCACGAGGATGATGCATGTCCTAATTTGGTTGAATCGGTGTGGGATTTCGCGATGTTTGGTGCATATGTTCGTGGGGTTAGTTTGTTGTTGATGTTGGTGAATGATCTGGATGATCAGGGTACGTATAATATAGTAGATAATGGTCCTGTACATGTATATGTACGTACCTAGCTAAAATGTTATATATGTATGATGCCAGGCCAAGTTTCTCAAAATAATTTCTCTTGTGAAATGTAATTATGGCGCTTCGATACTTTGGTTGCGTGTATTATCTGATATGAGACGACTCAAGAAAGAACATGCTCTTCTCAGATACAGCGGCTGCTCTACCCTACACATTTTTTGGAATTTGAAAGGAAATTAAATGATCTTTCGGAGATTTATCAAAAGTTTTGACAGGAATTTCAAACCCAAGTTAATCAAACTGATCAATGAGTTACTTCTCGTCAGAATGGAATTAGTACCTTTGTCTGAGAATAGACGATACTTTGAAAATGACGCGCCTTGGCTCACTTATCACAAATCCCAGGTTCCCCTCCCATTTTAGGACCAGCAAATTGGCCTAGATCGAGAAGTTAAGATACACACACACACGACACTCTGAGGAATTAAACCAAATCCAAACTGTTATCTAAAATCAAAAGGCACAATGATCAAAACTAACGTACGTCAAAACTCCTTTTGAAGATCAACGTACACCCATTTAGATTTGGATAATATAAGGGATATATGTATCTAAGCATACATAAGTTCAGTACTGAATATATACCACTTAATTTATAAGAGCTGAATAGGAAGGAATTCAGGTTTTGGCCTTTAATTTGGCTAATTAATCCATAGTACATGCAGTCATGGTCCATTTATTTCTTTCTGCATGACATGAATAAGTCTCACAGGCCGGGTAACCTTACTCCAAACCAACCAATTACGGCTTAATTATAAGCATCCACGTCGCTTGCCTAATTAACACTGATTACATCTTTTAGACTACTTTAGGGGAAACTAGCTAGAACATCGCGTATTATAATTTAATTACGAAATTAGCTAGCTTTTTTCTTTTTTTTCTTTTTCTATTTTTAAGGACGACGGCACATCCAAGCTTTATTGAATAAAACTTTCACTTTTGACGGAGGAATACCTTCATTACAATAACCTTATTATCCAACAATTACAAACAATAAATTACCAAAGAAACCACTTCTCCAAATAGCCCAACTACGAACATAATCTATTTCCCCTTATATAAAGAAGACTTACCTTATTAGTTTTCATGAGCCCCTTCACATAATGAGGAATACCCCCATAATCCGTCCATTCCTGGAACACTCCATCCGCACCCTTTTTAGTCAAAAAATCTGCCACATCATTCGCTTCTCTATATGTATGCCGAATAGAATAATTAATTTGAGCCAAAATTTGCATGATCACCTCCCAAAAATCCTCTAAATACCAAACACCGTACATCTAGCTTTTGAAATCCAGTCAACAACTAACCTTGAGTCCATCTCTATTTCCAACCACCCCATGCCCATCCTACGACAACTCTGTAATCCATGCAACAAATCTTGAATTTCTACAGAATTATTTGTACCTTGGCCAAGCTAGCGTGAAAAAGCCATACAAAGCTCCCCTTTATGATTTCTCCAAATTCCACCTGCATCGATTCTTCCAGGATTTCCAATGCAGCAGCCATCTACATTCAGTTTATAGCAATGAGGTTGTGGTTTACACCAACTCACCAAACAAACATTCACAGTCTTTGGCAACCGAACCCGAATATTCAGCCCCTTCAAAATATTCTCATCTACAATGGACAACTTCTTGGCTTCTGTCATCTTCAGTGCTGCACGCCCCAACCAAAACTTAATTGATTGGTCGGACAGACCAGAAAGGGGAATTAAACTTCATTTCTTATACTTTCATTCATTGATTCATTCATTTTGTTAAGATTAGATATACATATTTCTATCTTACACTAATCTAGGAAGTTAAAAAAAAAATGATAAATCTAAAAATTTGGGAAGAGAGATAGGGATCAACAAGTTATTGAAAATTGTTTTTCTCGAATAATTAAGTTTAAGTTCCGGGAACAAATAAAAAAAATTCTTTTTATCAATGATTCGAGGAAATATCTTAAATCTGTGTTGAATTGGTAAGTCTATGTATCAATGAAATGAATTTCGTTATGATGAGCGTCAATTCAATTAGGATTGGATTGGTCTTGAAACAATTCATTGCACTGATATTTAGTTAAATTGGGAGAATGCAGGTTAAATCTCTGCGGTAGTACTACTGCATGCGTTTGGCATTTGATTTGTTTCAGTACTAGTACAGGAGCTGCTGAATCAGATTGTTAATTATAATTTTCTCAGACAAATTAGAAGACAGGTTTTTCCATCCAACAACTAATTTTAAGAATTTAATAGATTTACTAGTTTAAGTTGTTAGCATATGAATTATGATATATTGAGCACCAAATTAATCAGAATCACGTCCAAGATCAGCTTCAACTCGATCTTGTTGAAAGAAGCTCGGTCCATAAAATATAAGAAAAGATGCTTATGATATATATATAGAGGAAAATCAAAAGGTGAGGAAGAAGATTACACACCATTTAAATATAAGTTATGCTACATACAGTCGTGAAATGCGCAAACGTCATGCAGTCGCTTTGAAAAAGAGTGGAGTCTACTCATAAAAAAATTAATTTCTTTTTATGTAAGTCCTATATTTATTCACTTTTTTCAAAGCGACTGCACGACGCTTGCACATTCACGACTGCAAGTATCATTTCTCTTTAAATATAAAAATACTCTCAATTTATCTCATTTCATTATTTTTATAATTTTATCAAAATTTTATATAAAATATAATAAATAATTTAATTTTTTTAAATTTTTTAATAATAATAATATTAAAAAATAATATTTTATTTAACTCATTTAATTAATCTATCTCAACAATCTTGCGGAAAGCTAGCCAGAAGTTCTTCTAGATAGAAGACCGAACTTACAGTGCTTAATTATAAAAGAAGTCAAGCACGTGTAGCACGCTGCACGCTAGCTAGGGGCGTAGTGGCATCAACGTCATATAAAAAAGAGAAGCGCTTGGCGGCTCGGGATTTGTCATCAGGCAGCCTCTTAAGTCTTGAAAAGAAGCATTCTGGGTTTTTTGTTTGTTTATTATGAATACGTACTTGTTTTTCGTGTTTCGGAATGGCCTTTTCTTTTGTGTTGGATTGAGTTTATCACTTTGGAACACACATGTATGATCCCTTTGAGCCTAGATCACTCTCGTTAGATTAGTTAATTTAATAAATATAAAATAAATTTAATATTTAACTATTATATTCACAAAAATTTCTATATTAGAATAATTATTTTTTCATTATATAATAATAAAATAATATAAAATGAATTTAATTTTAACTATTTACATCAAATCTCCACATTAAATTATTTATTTATTCATTATATAATAATGAATAATTAATAATTTTGAAAATTTTTTAATTATGAATTTATTTTATTTTATCATATTTTACTATTCATAATATTATATATTAATTAGTAATTGTATTCTAATTATATTTTTTCAATTGTCATTTGAAATGGAGAGAGAAATAATTGATATTAAAAAGAGAGAGAAAAAAAGAATATAAAATAGATTTGATGAATGAATAGTTCCTTTCAAATTTGAAAATTATTTTAGATATTACTGTAATTATATTCCAATTTAGAATATAGTTATTTCAATGTGAACTATTTTATAACTTAATAGCTAAATTTTCATTGAATTTAACTTTTAACTAATCCAATGAGAATGCTCTTAGTCTTGAGTTCCAGAGTTATTAAATGGCTATTTAAAGCATTGATATTGACTTTATTAAAAATTTAATTAAATATAAAAGATAATAAATTTTAATAAAATAAAATTGCATTAGATTAATTAAATAAATAAGTGAAAAACTTTGAATTACAATAAATAGTTAGATTTCTTTAAATTTAAAAAGTTACTATTCACTTATTAAATCTATTTTTTATTCATTTTTAATCTCTAAAAATTTTTTTCATTTACGTCTAATCTCCAACCATCTTGTAATAATAATGTATGAATCAAATTCAATTATTAATTAACATATGATTAGTGTAATTGTAAAATATGAAAAAATAAATTAATATATTTTTATTAAAAAAATAATATTATATTATTATTTTAATGAATTCAATAACTAATTCAATATATAGTTATGACTATGAAAGTTTTAAATTTATAAAAATTATGTACTTTTCATCAAATTTTAAAAATAATTTTGATAAAATCAATACCAATGCTCTTGAAGCTCCATCGCCATCAACATCGCCTACCCAAAAAATTGACATCAAACGCACCGTTACCAATATAATTACTCTCATCTCAATCAGCCAATTAATTAATTATTAATGTAAGATTATAAAAAAAATCTATTTATTGACGTACGTCGTAACCAATATTATATCATGACGTAAATGATTTGGAGCGAAGGAAATAGTGTTGATTACGCACTTGTGTTGTCGTGGGACGGTCAATCATTAGTCCACAACATTCTTTTCACATGCTTCTTTTCCTCATCTTTATAACTCTCAAATTCAGACAATTATCCTCACTCTCGATCGTCCCAAAGCGCGCGCGCGCGCACATACACACAGAATTATAAATGGGTATATGTGCATCTGGTGCATATGAAAGGAAAGGTGGGATAGCCCCATTCTGGCCATCCACAGCCAAGCTAATTGACTTGGATGGAAAGCTCCAAGAGTTCAGACACCCAACCATAGCCGGACGCATCCTCTCCCACAATCCCAACTGCTTCCTCTGCTGCTCAGATTCCATGTACATCAACTCCAGCGTCCCTCTCATCCCCAAAAATGAAGAGCTACAGCTGGGACAAATTTATTTCCTGTTACCACTCTCCAAATCCCATGTACCACTTTCTCTGCAAGACTTGTGTGCACTAGCCATCAAGGCTAGTTTGGCACTAGCTCATTCAGACCCTGCGTCTATGAGGTGCACATTTCCTTCTAATAACTGAAAACTATATTTTTGTTAGAGTAATCACAGAGATTGAAGATCTAAATCCCAAGACTGCAGCCTCACCATCAAGCTCACACTTGTCAAGTTGGGAAAGAGTTGAAGATTCATTGCATAATTCACTCTCTGTCAAGAAATACCAAGAGGGAAAGTAAGCATCATAATCCCTGATCAAATCATGCAATGCACATTTGTTGTCAGTTTTGTAAATGCGTATATGTATCACTTGTAATTTGCAACCTTTCCCTGTCTCTCTTGTATCTCTTTTATAAGATGGTATTTATAAATTATAAGAGCACATGTGACAGAAAAAAAATGTATGTGACATAAATAATTGTCATTCTCGTTTTAACGAATCACCATAGGATAAGATCATTGATGCATTTTTATATCTTTAAAATTAAATGGAAATACTCAACACAGGGATAATGGAGTAGCTGGGCAACCTCAAGATTAGTTAGGACTTTGTTCTCAGACACCTGGGGTGTCAATAAAATAAAAAAATTAAATTAAATGACATATTAGAGATGAAACGTGTGGCTGAGTTGGTAATGCGATTTTCTCAAGCAAACCATCTGGATTTGGCTTGTGTAAGACTAGAATCGTTGGATTAGGAAATAGGGGATTCTGCATTTTGCGTCTTCCAAAGCACATATCGCTAATAAGAAGAAGTGATGACAACCGTAGGCCGTTGAAGAAAAACTCGATACACCACTTCACGAAGAAATGTGATACACAAAAAGGCGAATGAAAACTGAATTAACCACACCCATAGTTTACATCCGGTTCTGCAACAACTGATGAGAATGGCACTTCAACTCTCTGTTTTATGAGACACCGAGCTTCCCCATTTTCCATCACTAGGACTCTTCCAGGTGGACAACGAATATCAAATCTCCTTTCCTCGGCTGCTGGTCGCTGAAACCATCCAAAAACTTTGAAAAGGGCATCTTTTTTCGCAAAATTATGCCCAAAACCAGACAAGCTTAATACAGATACCACACCAATAAGAGTAAGTACCGTCTTGCCTGCTGCACTGATGGAAAAACCCAACCCTTTCCTTGAACCTTGGGACCCGTTTAGCTTTTGATTTCTCTCTAGTTTGCTGATGTTCTTAACTTCATTTGATGGATCACTGGTGATTGTTCCATTTCCTACAGACTTACATGTCGAAGGGAACTGTGCAGGTAGCCATTCTCTAGGTAAAGGGAGTTCTTTGGAGGGCGGCTTGGAAATGGAGGAAGCAGGAGATCATTGCTGTGCTCTACCGTTTCACAAGCAAAAGCACAAGCTTCATGTATGACTTCCAAATCCTCCCCTTTGTACTCTTTGAGCTTATCAAGTAACATCTTTTGGCTGTTTTCAATCTCAGCAAGGGCCAATTCTATTTCGTATCGTTGTTGTTGTTGCAAAGTCTAGGCATCAAAGACAATGGTTAAAATTCCAAACAATTGTCAAGATCAATTTATTAAAATCACATTTGTTTACATTGTACAAATATCCTTTCACTATACTGATGGAGGTCTCATATTGGACGACTGAGAACTTTCACCATAAATTTAATAATAAAAAGAACATATTCTAGAGTAAAATGAGCTTGTATCCAGTAAGGCTAGTAAACCTGCCAAGGAGAAGGTCTCATGTTCGGCTCATGACAACTTTTATTGTAGCTTTGACAATATAACGGACATATGTTGGCATCAATTGAACTGTTATCCACTAAGCCAGCTCAGGAAGGGATATTCAGCCGTGTGAAAATGATGAGGGGCAGGGTGTGGAAGAGATCGAGCATCCATGAATCACTGCTGCCAACAATTTGAAAAGCTAATAAACATGTGAGGCTAATTTCTGCCGAGCAAGTATGCTACCTAAGGGATGATAAATACACTCACAAATACTTCTAAGAACTTCCCATTGACAGCAAGCAAGGCCACGGATACTAATTTAATATGGGTACTTTTCTGAGAATTCTTAACCAGAACACCTATGCGACAACTAATTTTGCATAAATCAGTAATGTTGGATACTAACCCGTGAGTCGGTTTTAATGTTATTCGGCCCATTTATTTATTTAAAAAAAAAAAAACTGATCTGAGCTTGGGCCATACAGTCCATTCTGTTTTCGTGCTTAAAGCACTCCAGTCTCCAATGCTTCAGACTTATAGCAGACTAAGTAGTTATGATCATAACGTAAAAAATCATCTATAAATGTGATAAAATAGACATATCCGTGTCTTGTCCTCACACTCATTGGACCACAGATGTCTGAGTGAACTAATTGCAATAGAAAAGATGCCATAGTGGCTTTTCCGAATGATTTTCTCTTAGTTTTTCCCATAAGACAATGTTCACATGTGGGCAATATGACCTTAACGAGATTGCCTATCAGACCTTCTTTAGCTAACCGAGTCATTCTTTCTTGCTCTATATGGTCAAGCTAGTATGTCATTTACATGAATCCAAATTATCAGATGCAGAAAGAAAAATAATAGACTCATTCATATTTGAATATTCAATATTCAATATCATAAAACCGTCTGATAAAAAAGCACAACCATAAAAAATATTGCACAAATAGAAGGAAACATCATTATTTTCAAATACAATCCGAAGATCAAGTCTTAACAAAATAACTACAGAAAGTAAGTCTCATCGGATCTCGGGAGCGTACATTGTGGAGAAATAGAGTGCAGCCACCCCGCAAGTCCAACTTGTAGGTACCAAGTCTCGGCACCTTCACGCTAGCTCCATTCTCCACCTTGATATCACAACTCTCAGCTAGAATCCAGCAATACTCCACAAAACCAACTCGATCTCGCGCTACGTGTTTGGTCACTCATGAATCAACAGTCCAAATAACCATCACATGGCTAGTTATATAAACAATGCGAGAAATGTCAGTGTACATTCTTCAGCTTAGTGCAATCACGAGTGAAATGACATTTATTTCTGCAGTTGAAACACTCTAATTTTGACTTGTTCTTCCTGCGCTTGCCTCTCTTAATGCGCTAAGAAGTTCCTGATACTTTCTTCACTTATCTAGCAACTACCCCTATCTTGAACTTCTTGCGCTTAGGCCTAGATGTCTTGTGCGAACCAAACTTAGCCATATAGGCCAAATGTTTGGACTTAACAGCCTCTAGACGCTCAGTCTCCAGCTCCAAGTGACGCGAGATATCATCAAAATCTTTGATATTCTCATTATCGTCAAATTCTGGCTCATATTCTTCCAAGAATTCGGTAGTGAGCAAATCACTGCCTGGACTTGTTGTTCATCAGTCAGGTTGTTTTATGTTGTCTTAAGTTCACAGATCATGATCGACATAGCCCTAAGATGCTGCTTCATCATGTGGTCAAAGCGCATCTTATAGGAGTCGAATCTCATAGTCAATCCATGTAACTTTGTGGCTGAAGTTTCCCCAAACTTCATTTTCAAAGCTTGCCACATGTTTTGGGCAGTGTCATAAGTTTCAAATTCACACGAGATCATTGTGCATACTGCTCAACATGATTATGCGCGCACACTCCTTTTGATCTCCCATATATATTGTTTTTAGATTTGCGCAAAATTAGGTTAGAAATTAATAATTAGACATTGTGACACAAGAAATGATTAAGAAGTCTAGTAATTATTCGATCTTGCGACATGTTTGTATTATTTTTTTTCTAACTTAGATGGATGCAGCAGATTTCTTAGGTGTGTAATATCCCTTTTTTGCGTATTGTAGTGAAATAACATCAAGTGTATAGTTGCTGATTTAAACAAATGGAAGAAATTGGATGGAGAGAACTATGATATTTAATATCACAAGATCCAATATGTCTTAGATGAGCAAGAGGTCTTGGAGGCCTTATCTCACTTTCTTACTAAGCCCGAGAAAGGGGACTCGTACCAATACAAGATAGATCATTTAGCCTATACTGAATGGGCTAAGAAGAACCAGTATGCGCGCATAATCATGTTGAGCAGCATGTACAATAATCTCATGTGTGAGTTTGAAACCTATAACCCTACCCAAAGCATGTGGCAAGCTTTGAAAATGAAGTTTGGGAGAACTTCAACCACAAGGTTATGTGGATTGACCAAGAGATTTGACTCCTATAAGATGCGCTCTGACCACACGATGAAGCATCATCTTAGATCTATATCAACCATGATCCGCGAACTTAAGACGGCAGAAAACAATCTGACTGATGAACAACAATTCCAGGCAGTGATACACTCACTACCGAATTCTTGGAAGAATATGAGCCAGAATTTGACGCATAATGAGAATATCAAAGATTTTGATGATGTCTCGCGTCACTTGGAGCTGGAGGCTGAGTGCCTAGAGGCTGCTAGGCCCAAACATTCGGCCTATATGGCTGAGTCTATTTCTTGCAAGGCATCTAGGCCTAAGCGCAAGAAGTCCAAAATAGGTATAGCTGCTGGATAAGTGAAGAAAGTATCAAGAACTTCTCAGCACAGCAAGAGAGGCAAGTGCGGGAAGAATAAGTCAAAATTAAAGTGTTTAAACTGCGAAAAAGAAATGTCACTTCGCTCGTGACCGCACTGAGCCGAAGAAGGTACACTAACATTTCTCGCATTGTTTTTATAACTAGCCATGTGATGGTTGTTCATTCTTATCATGTGTGGACTGTTGATTCAGGAGTGACCGAACACGTAATACGAGATCGAGTTGGTTTTGTGGAGTATCGCTGGATTCCAGCTAAGAGTCGTGATATCAAGGTTGAGAATGAAGCTAGCGTGGAGGTGCTGGAACTTGGTACCTACAAGCTGGACTTGCGAGGTGGTCGTACTCTATTTCTCCATAATGTGCTATACGCTCCCGAGATCTAATGAGATTTACTTTCTGTAGTTATTTTGTTAAGACTTGATTTTTGGATTGTATTCGAAAATAATGGTGTTTCCTTCTATTTGGGCAATGTTTTTTATGGTTATGTTTTTTTATCAAATAGTTTTATGATATTAGATATGAATTATTCAAATATGAATAAATCTATTGTTTTTCTTTCTACATCTGATAATTTAGATTCATATAAATGGCATGCTAGGCTTGACCATATAGGGCAAGAAAGAATAACTCGGTTACCTAGAGAAAGTCTGATAGGCAATCTCGCTAAGGTCATATTGTTCATATGTGAACATTGTCTTATAGGAAAAACCAAGAAAAAACTGTTTGGAAAAGCCACTAGGGCATCTTTTCCATTGTCATTAGTTCACTTAGACATCTGTGGCCCAATGTGTAAGGGCAAGACATGGAGGTGTCTACTTCATCATATTTATAGATGATTTTTCACGTTATGGTCATATCTACTTAGTCTCTCATAAGTCAGAAGCATTGAAATGCTTTAGGTGATATCTCAGAATGGTAGAGAATCAGTTAGACAAGAGCTTAAAAACTCTAAGAACTGACTAAGAATGAGAATATCTCTCTGAACAATTTAAAATGCACTTTGATAAAAAAGGAATTAAAAGACAATTGACAATGTCAAGTATGCCACAACAAAATGGCGTGATAGAAAGGAGAAATTGAACACTGCTAGAGATGGTTAGGTCAATGATGGCGCAAGCAAACCTACCAATTTCTTTATAGGAGGATGTACTTTTGACTACTGCCTACATTTTTAACCAAGTGCCATCCAAATCAGTATCTTCCACCCCATATAAACTATAGACCAGCGAGAAATCCAATGTGAGTAACTTGTGGCCATAGAATTCTACGGGTTTTGTTCACAATGTTTCTCATAAATATGTGAAGTTAGGTCATAGAGAAAATAAATGTATATTTATAAGGTACTCAGAATACTCAAAAGGATATGTGCTCATAGGTGAATAATCTAATAGAACTATTACTGAGATTGAGTAACGAGATGTGGATTTTATAGAATATGAGTTTCCAAATAGGGGTGAGGTTGATAAGAGTTTGGGACTCTATGAGATTGTGGATCAAGAGAAAGGTGCTCCAAGAGGTTTAGTTAAGAATGAAAAAGAAATTCATCAATCTCCTACAAATTGTGAAAGTGACTTGTAAGTGGAAGCACACTACTTGTATATCAACCACAATAACCTCAGCCGCGTAAAAGCACGCGTGAAAATGTTCCCCATCATCGGTTTGAGATTGAAAATGAAGCTTTTATGGTAGCTCCGCAAAATGATGATGAGCCTAGGACAATTCATGAGGCTCTCTCATCTTCTACTAAAGAAAAGTGGATGGAAGCACTAAAAGATGAGATAGAGTCTATGAGGACAAACCAAGACTGGGATCTAGTAGATCTACCATTAGGGTGCAAGGCTATTGGGAACAAATGGGTCCTAAAGGTGAAGTACAAGTCGGATGGATCAATAGAAAGGTACAAAACTCGCATAATGGCGAAAGGATATACCCAAACATGAGGATATAGACTATGAGGAAACTTTTTTACCAGTGGCGAGATTTGCCTCAATTCGCCTGATTCTAGCTACAGTAACATGCATGGATTTAGAACTCTATCAGATGGATGTTAAAACAACATTTCTCAATAGAGAACTAGATGAGGAGATCTATATGGATTAACCCATAGGCTTTGTGGTCAAAGGTCAAGAGCGCAAGGTGTGCAAGCTCAAACGATCTATATATGACCTAAAGCAATCATCTAGACAATAGTATCTCAAATTTCATCGAATCATTCTCTCGAATGGGTTTACGATAATCATGAAAAACCATTGTGTCTATGTTAAAAGGTCCAAGAAGAGTTTCATTATATTGTCATTGTATGTTGACGACATACTATTGGCTGGAAATGACAAATGGTTGATAGTCGCCAAAAAGAGTAGTTATCCCTCAATTTTGAGATAAAGAATATGGGTGAGACAAAATACATTTTGGGAGTTAAGATCTACAGAGATAGAGATCAAAAAAACTTATATGTTTGTCCCAACAAACTTACATAAAAAAAATTCTCGAGCACTTCCAAATGAGTGAATGTAAACTCATTTGACACCCCTATTGCAAGAAACGAGAGCTTGTCCAAAAAGATGTGTCCTAAGACTCAAAGAAAAATGGAAAAGATGACTCGTGTCCCTTATGCTAATGCTATGGGTAACCTGATGTATGCAATGATGTGTACTCGACCAGACATATGCTATGCAGTTGGCTTGATGAGTAAATTTCAATCTAACCCCGAACTAACTCACTGAAATGCAGTCAAGGGGATTATAAGATATCACAAGGGAACTGCAAATTATGTATTGTGCTATCAAGGTTCAGATTTGCAACTGAGAGGTTACAACGATGCTGATTAAGGTAGTGAACTAGATGAGTGCAAATCAACCACTGAGTATGTCTTTCTATTCAATAATGGCGTCATTACATGGAACAGCAAGAAATAACCTTGTATAGCCTTATCCGCTATGGAGATATAATACATAGCTTGTTCAGCAGCAATTCAAGAAGTTATTTGGTTATAGAGGTTCCTCAAGCATTTAGACATTGGCACGGATACTTCAAATCCAGTGAAATTATTATGCGATAGCATGGCAGCTTTCGCATATTCTAAGGACTCAAAATATCAAAGAAGAACCAAACACATAGATATCAGATATCACTACATTAGAGACATGATAGTGCAAAAGGAAGTAGTCCTAAAATACCTTTCTACGAGTTGCATAGTTGTTGATCCATTGACAAAGCCTATGGTAAGAAAAGTTTTTGAGGCTCATGTTAGGAATCTAGAACTGCGAAAATTGAAAATGTAATTTGTGTTTTAATTGACATTAAGATGTAAACTTTCTTTTGGGATATTAATGCAATATGATTCAGTTCTTGTCTTTATCGTATTGTTTTTTATACACACACACACAAGATATGTCAATAGGCCTAAATCGGCTCACTCACACGAGCAATAACCTCTGGCGCTTGAGTAGCGATTAGAGATGAGACATTGTGTCCCTAAGTACTTATCTAAAGGGATAAGTAGGTTGATACAAAGATATGTCGCCTTATTGGAAGCTAAGATGAGGTCTATTGAAAGGATCATGCATGGGTAACCCCACAATTCATGTAGCCTGTGGTTAGCTAGATGCGAAATCCTCTTTGACGCCTTGGAGACGAGCAAATGGAGGAACTCGGATTAGACGCTTAAGGAACGGCTAGACTAAGATTTGTACGGGGTGTTGATGTAGACATATGCTCTTTGAGGAAGAAAAATCCACCGTAGCATGTCTTCATGCTACATGTGCTTATTCAACCGAATGAGTAAGTGAGTAAATGGTTCCCTTCTTTCTCACTGTGCGAGTCTCATATTTTTAAGTGTCATTTATTTACTTTTGACTATGTCATAAGATGAAGATTGTGATGTCTGCTACTTTGGCATGCTATCTATGGCCATGATTGATATGGCCTAAAGAGGCATTGCTGGAAAAGCAGTTCAACCAAAGTTAAATGACATGAAGGCAAAGGAAAGACTATTCGAGATCGTATTTTCAATAGTGTTTGCCGACGTCGAACTATGATGCTACACATTGGTAGCGACTAAGATTGTGAACACATTGAAATGATTTGAAGGTAGTCAAGCATTGTTCTGAGTTTTTTAAACTCAAAAGAGTTCGAAAATGCTTGATCTAATGCGATCGAATGAGTCTAAAACATGACAAGACACATTAGGGATGTTACTATGTTAGTCTTCTCAGGGAGAGATTTGGTGTAATATTCCCACCTTTATTTTATAAATGTGTTTGGTGGTCACACGAACTATTTACTTGTATGAACACAATTGAAAACATTAGAAAAATGCAGACATGGGGTTATGTCCACTGTGTGCGAGTGGGAGATATTAGATGGAGGGGCGCCCACGTGGGCAAACCCCCTTAGTTTATTCTTGGTAGCATTCTAAATAGTGAAATCTTTTTCTCTTTGTTCTTTCTTAAAACAGTATTTAGGTTGTGGATGTGTTGAGTATTACTCTAGTAGTATACTTTGCTACTAAGAGGAGATGCTTGAGGTTTGCTAAACTGGATAAACTTGTGGAGCGACAGCAACTCAATAAACAGTGCTTGAGGTAATTCCAATGTGCTTTCTAACAGTTACAATACTTGGTATAATTACCTCTCCTATCACTCTGAAGTATCTGAATACAACTGCTGGGAAGCATTATTTGAAAGCATTCCTCAATGTTAAAATTAGTTTTGAAAATATCAAGCAGCAAGAACAGCCCAACCTTTGTGTTTGAAGCTTTGCCAGGAAGCTTCTACTTGTTGAAGCTTTGCTCTATAGAAAGAACTTGTATAGTTTGGGAAGAGGTTTTGATTGATCAACCGATATGCCCTTGGGCATGACCATTCATAACATAGAAATCACACTTGAAAAGTGTGGACAATTAGCTAGAGCAGATATAGAGACCAGGAAAGAGTAGTATTAGTACTAAGACAAACCATAAGACATTCTTTAACCCCATTTCACACGCACCCTAAGCCACAATTATCAAACAAGTTCACCACAAAAATTAGAGCAACCTCAAAACTAAGCACTCCAAATTACGGGCAACGGCCCTTTTGCCCGATGGCACCTCCACCCATCTCCTAGTAAGGGTCAGTTGTGGTGTGACATCTGAGTGGAATCCCTCTAACCCCGTTTGCCTCCGGGGGATGGAATCCAAATTTAGGGTTTTTGACATAAAACTATAACCAATAAAAGGGAAGTTTGAGGCAAAAATAAAAAATAAAAAACCTGCAAGGAAGAGAGCTGGGTCTCAAGGGATTCGAGGGCGTCGGAAATGTTCAAAAGCATCTCCATTTCTTCTTCTTCTCCTTCTTTGTCTCCATCTCCATCTTCTGGCTCGGGCCCATTGTTTGGAGTAGCGGCTGCCATGTGGATGCAATTGCTGATTCTGAAACGAAGTTATGTGGTTCTTGCCATCACTAACCCAATTCCCTCTTCCTCCATCGCTCTCTCTTAATGCTCTGCGTGTAGTTTTACGGAACTGTCACTGTTTCAAATCCAAGAGTTTTTTTTTGGAGAGGGGCGAGTAAATCCAAAAGATTTAAATTTGAAGTGAACGTGTCTCTTTCACTCTCAGCAGATTTCCCACTCGGTTTCTTTCCTAATTAGTTTTGGGGGGTCAACACTGTTAGTGGTCACAACAAAATGATCTTTTAAAAATCTAATGTGTGAAAGATTATATTTTTTCTTTTGACAACCCAAACTACGTATGTGGGAACTAAATTCTTCCTTTTTTATTTCTTTTGTTTTTTAGTTGTGAACTAAATTCATTTTCTTTTATGTTTTCTTTCTTTATTTTTCATCACCAATAAATTAACAATATGTATCCACCACAACAAAATAGTAAAAAATATATTAAAAAGTAAAAACAGCGACATTGCACCCAAAAAAGATATCTTAACTCCAAAACAAAAACAAAAATTGCACCAAGCCAAGCCAATCCAAATCCAGAGCCGCCTGGGCTGTTGATTTGGACTCCTCTGTCACGGTCCCCCCCTCCCCCCTCTTCCCAAATTGAGAAATCCCGCAGTTTCTTTCGGAGCTTATGGTTCAAACTAATAAATCGAGAGGAATTGTTCATCCTCTTTTTAACATTGTTAAGATAATACACACAGCCGAGTTATCTTCCTCACACAAAAAGGACGTAGAATTTACAGTGAAATACCGTAATCAAATTCAAAATCTTCAATCTTCAATCTTTCACATTACATGTGTAGAACAGATAAAAAAGCAAACATAAGATGACAACTCTGAGAAGTTCAGGACCTCATCTGTCTCCATCGGCTAAACTCGACCACTAAACCTCAAAAAGCAGTTCCACACGGAATCTCACAGTAGACCTATAATATTCTACGAAGCCAAACTGATTTATTTCCTTTATTTATGCAAACCATGGAACAGACAGAAAGAATACTGTTTAAACTAAGCATAAAATAACAGATTCAGCAAAATTGCCTTTACTTACAGCATCCAAAACTATGAAAATATCGCAGATGAGGATGTATAAGAGGGTTCCTCAAGAATTCATGTAGATGAATTTACATATCTATCGCCCACAAAAGCCCTGTATAAGGCTATATACAATTTTGGATCTTGAAAAGAGGAAAAGGAAAGATGCAGGTACAAGCTGGATCTCCCAAATTTCTCTTCGAGAAAATCACAAGAAAAGATATTCATGAAGCACAAGCCAAAAATGTGGGGATAATGCGATAAAGTTTTAAGTTCTTGGGTGTTATGATCGAGAAATGATCAATCCCATTGAAGTAACATGGGCTTATGTTAGAGCTGTACACCTGTTGGATTTAAATGCAGCCTACAACTATCACATTCAGTTCCTGTCGATGACCTCTGCTGGCATGTTTAGATCAAAAAGGCCACCTCCAACGCCATCCTTTCTAGCACGCTTCCTGGAAGAGCATCCGCTCTCATCAGAACAACCAGAGCCTGAAGGTCGATCAGATTCTGCTGTCCCACCAAACAGTTGAAGTATCAGAAAAAATCCTTAATATATGTTATGATTAAAAAAAAAACGAAGGTTCCATACCCAAGCTTTTGAATATCACATTATATGAATCCAACAAATTTGGACATATAAACCCAATCTTACAAATTTTAACCATAACTGTACATAAGTTTGTCAGTAATTTTTTCTTTTTCTCAAATAAGGATGGTAGTTTATCATCCCAATAATAATTCATCAACTCTAGCAAAATAGAGGAAAATAAGACCATATCAGACTTATCAGTGCATTTAAATAGAATTAGTCACCAGAACATTTCCTGCAGAATAAATCGTCACAAAGTTCTGAGTACTTGGGCATGGATGTCAAAAATCATGATAAACCTTGTCAAGTCTACAGAATTCCACTAAAGTCGGAGCAAAATTATTGTTTTGTCCAGATTAACTTATAAGTTATGTCCGACCACTATGCATATATGACTGTCATGATTAAATAAAGCAAGGCTAAAGATCGACGTGGTAAGAGGAGAAATTAGGCGGCCTGCATTTTTTCTTAACTCACATAATTAGAAAGAAGTTTTTAAGGAAACAAACCTTTTTCTACAATGAAATAATAAAGGGAGATCAGAAAAGAAACAATTTACTGAAACTGAAAGAGCGTTTGTGACATACCAAGTTTCTGATAAATGCAACCATCAGCGAAAATCCATAGTCACATATCAAGTTTCTGATAAACCTATTAGAAGGGCTCGCGTCAAAGATATAACAGATGCTATGGTTAAGAATACTACAGATGACAAGCAATGATTTCTAGCAACAGATCACACCATTTGACGATAACAATAACTTTTATATCAGTAAACACCATTTAACAGTAGCAATATAGAATGGGAAGGTGCCACAATTACTCTAAGTGATGATTAGATGTCCCATACAGTTCCTATTTGTCTCTAAGTACATATTATAAGGATAACAAAAAGGTCAGAAAAGAATATCTAATCCATTTTACCGCTAGCCTCGCGGTCCGAAGGTAGATAGTTGTCCCTATTATTGGATTTCCAGCAAGCAGTAAGTTCTGATGCCCTCTCAATGCCCTTTGATTTGTAAGGAGCTATATTGTGGTTACCAAATTGGAGAGAACCCAACAAATCATTTTCAATGCACTCATACCTGGAAGAGATTTATAAATGCATGAGTTTCAAAAGTCTCATATAATCAAAGCTTTTGTGACAGCAATGCGGATACTCACAATTTGTGACAAAGAGTATCTGTGATCACTGACAGGTTAATGACTTGCATCCTTATCTCCATAACTTTATCCTCACTATACTGATCAAAGGGCTCCTCCAAAATCTTGGAAAGTTTCTCAACGTTTGCCTCAAGCTGCTGCTGCTGATCCTCAAATAAATGCTGTTTTATTTCACTTTCTTCCTTCGTCATCTCATCCTTGAACAGCTCATCTCCAAACATATAAAATGCAAATGGGTATGAATATGAAAGAACACGCCTGGATCTGAAAAGCCTGTAGAGCCCATTATTTACCCAGCTAAAATCTCTTAGCCTTGAATCTCTCTCTTCTGTAATTGACACCCTCTCTTGTATGGTCTCTTTCAATTTACTTTCTTGCTTGAAAGAGTCTGTGTGAGCTCTGTAGCGGTTATAATAGTGTATATATCGATAGTGATCCCGCTTTGCACGTTCTGATTTTTTCTCTCCTTCTACTTTGAAGCGACCACAACTGTGGCCAGTTATACTTGACCAAGTATGATCTCGGCCAGTGGCTCCGCCACATAGCCAACTGCATAAAAAAGAAAGCAGGAAAGCACAAAATTGCATCAGCATTAATAAAGAGACATATCAATAACTAAGGAAAGACCAAATGCGGTGGGAATTTGGTGTATTTGTGTTTGTGTTTGTGTGTGTGTGTGTATATTGGGGGCTGGGGGAGAGAAGGAAAAAATTTATCCAACCAACCCTAGCATAAAACCTCCCAGTCAATGTCACTGAAGAAAATTACAAGCTCTAGAGAGAGAGTGTAGTCAAAATGATAAAGGTTTTCATAAGATGGGTGACAAAGCAAAAAACAAATGACAGGTAGAAGAGATGATGACCATATGAACCCAAACCAACATCAAGAAGCAAAGGGATTCATTCCTATTTGACCATATAACCAAATTAAGTCAGTCACCTTAAGCTATACATAGTCAGATATTTTAACAACAGCGGGAAAGAAAAGAGCCCTCACCAAAATGCTTGGCCACAGATACAGCTCACAAGGTTGCAACCACCATTCTTCTCTACAGGTTTGTGACACTTTGGACAAGGCTGTGTATGAGCTGTTATCCAATTAACTGTCTCTGATTCATCACGGCACTTCTTGACCCAAAGCTGCCACATTACACATGAACACGGCGAGTGTGCTTCTGATAAGCAACTGAAACAAAACTGCAAACCACAAGAACATTCTACCTCACAAAACTCGTCATCCTCAATGCGTATTGCATTCCCACAATGTGGAGCACTTGGGCACCATTTAACTCTCTTATTATCTTCAATATATGACTCAAGAAGAAAACGATCAAACTTCTCTGCCATATCGGGATGCCTTTTACTGACTAGATTTCTAACAACGGCTTCATCACAAATTGAATTGCATTTATGTGCCATGCACCTAATGCGCCTACTCTGACCCTCATTTATCTTCACCATAAAATGCTCCGTCCAACCTAAAAAGATGAAACATCACCATAAAAAATTAAATCTACAATAATTATTGCAATGTGGAGGACAATAACTAATAAAAACTCATGATAACACAACCATCAAGTATAACCACATAGGAGACATCCATAAAACCCAGCATGCTAACACATTGAAGTATTACAACTCTTCAACAAGTAGACAAGGGCATGTTTGGATAAAGGGAGAGCAGAGGAAAGGAGAGGGGAAGAGTAACGACCCACAGCAAAGCCCAAACCATGTATCGGTTATAACTTTTTTTTTATAAGTAAACAAATTATATTACTCCAAGAATAGGCCTAGCCCAGTATATACAAAAGACATGTATCAGTTATAACTTATACTTCAAAAAAACCAGTTAAAGCTACCATTGGAGCTCTTTGGAATCAAAATAAACCGCAAGACCTTTTCCCCTTTTCTTTGCTTCACACAACTGGGAAAATTTGAAGGGAGAGAATATTATTGAATAATTCAATGCTCACCTTTTTAGCCTTAATAACTTATTAATATTTCAGCAACTTACCAACAAACACTTGCCATTCATCTCTCCCTGTTTTCAATTTGCACAATACAATATCCTTTCCATTCTACAACCAAACAAGGGGAGTGATACCTATTCCCCTGAGCCCTTCTATAATTTGTTAAAACATTCAAACATGATAAGGGAGGGCATTAAATTTATCCTCGTCCCTAATCCTCTCATCACATCCCCCCTCCAAAAACTCCTATGCATAGAGTAAAACTCAATTAGATAATTCAGCAAATATAACAAAGACTATACAAATTCAGAACAAACTACACCATCACACAAGATATGCAAATAAAAGGTAGGGTGCTTACAGTTGTTGCAAAAACAGTGACCACAGTCCACTCTTGTAGCCTCACCACCAGGTACACCCTCCATGCAAATGTCACACATTACTATGGAATGCAGCGATGAATCAAGATCTTGATGCTCGACCACTGTAACACCTGCTTCAGCAAATAAGCAAGCCTTCCCTTTCTCTACAAGCACTGCAACCAACCTCTCAACATCCCAGCGGTAATGAATAAGTAAAGTCCTGGCATGATGCTCCCTCAGAGATAGCATTTCCATTACATTACGCAAATCCTCCCTCTACATCAATGCATCCCAACTCAAAAGAATCAATACTATAAAACCTTAATAAGAATATATCTTTCGGAAAATAGATCTATAAGATAATTTTTTTTTACCTGTGCGGCCAAAAGAGATTCTTTTGTAATTACCTGCGAATGCAAAAATCTTCAGATAAATATGGCAACTTTTAAAATAAATTCCTTGACTAAAAGAGCATGAAGACAAGAAAACATGGCTAATTTCCTAGTTAGTTCATAACTCAATGAAACTAATAAAATTTCTATTAGCTCCTTCAAAGAGTTTTGACCCGTCATATTGAGAATTTGACAAAAAAAAAACATAAATATTTCCAATGTTTTAGGTGCAACTAGCTGCAAAAACTTCAAAAGAAAACATCCAGAATACCATGTACAATGGAAAAGCAAAAATGAAAACATAAACATACCCAGGAAAATGAGACTTTTATCAGAGTATAATTAGAGCAATTTCAACCCACCCCCAAAAAAAAAAATCAAGCTTCAGAATTTCAAACAAAATCCACACTACTATGATCGATATAGCCCGAACATCAGCAATTACCGGTCCGACACATTAAAAAAAATCCCGCAGACCGTACAAACCGAACCAAAACTGGCATAAAAACTCGCCCTTTAGAAGGAAAAACAGAAAAAAATGAAAATACCGAGTTTTGATGTTTCAAGAACCTTTTTTTTTTTTAAAAAGAAAGGGATACCTTAGTTGTGGAACCCTTGGGAGGGGCACACTGAAACTCAGGCTCCTCGTTCTCGATGCCGTCGAGCGAATCCCGATCGGAGCAATAATTTTCCTCGTCGCTGGCACAATCCTCCATCGACAACAATAATGACATCGATAATTATTGATAACAAATATTATATAAACAACTAAATTACGATAAACGAATGAATAGGTGTATGTCTGCGCCAATTGAGCCGCCGATTCGAATATTCACTCGGATCGGGTGACCGGATGGGGGGAAAGTTGGAATATTCCGGCGGGATCCGATTGGGGATTCGGACGAGCTTGCCGGCGATGATAATGGAAGGACGAGGCTTACAGAAGAATCGTATCCGAGTGGAAAAACGGGAAACGTCAGAGAAAAAAGAAAAGGACTGATTTATTTGTTTCGTGGAAACTAATCAAATACTATTGTAACGGCGTCGTATGTTCGCCGGTGATTGGCGAATGTTTTTTTTTTTTTTTTGTCTTCTAAAATAATAATAATAATAAAAGGATCGTGCTACAGCTCCTGTTGGGGCTCCTGCTGGAGGCTGTAGGCATATATTATATGTGTTTTTTTTTAAGTTGTTTTTAATATAATATTTTTTAAAAAATAAAATAAATTTAGAACATCATTAAAAACACTTTCTTAATCAAGAAGTAAAAAAAAAGTTATTAAAAAATACTTTCTTAATCACAAAATAAAATAAAAAAATCATAAAAAAATATTTTATATTTTACTTCGTGATTAAGCAAGTATTATTTAATAATATTATAAATTTTTTTATTTTTTAAAAATATTTAAAATCATTAAAAATATCTATATAAAAAAAAGAATTAAAAAATACACATGATAAAATACATTGGAGCTCCAGCGGGAGCCCCCAACGGGAGCTCCAGTGGGAGCTCCAGCATTATCCATAATAAAATAACATTACGTACAGTTATAAAATACTCAACGAGTGTCATATAATTATTTTAAAAAATAATAAAATTAATTATTATAAAATTAATTATTTTTAATATAAATTCGTATTTATTTTTTTTTGCCTGTGATTGGCAATTTCTTTTTATCTTCTAAGTAAATAATAATAATAAAATTAATAAAATAATACTATATACAATTATAACATAAGCAACTTACAAATGTCATATAATTATTTTAAAAAATTACGCAATACTTATATCATAACTAGAACTATCGTTTCGAGTGAAATTTTGTGATGGAGTGAAAATACAGCTTTATTTCCACTGCATGACTATGCATTGATTAGCCTTTTCTGTATAAAGTTTTTTTTTTTTTTTTTTGATAGAGATGTAATGATTAGCTTAAGGTGTCGTTTGGATTCAAAATTCATCTTTATTATCATCGTTGGGAATTAGAATTGTACATAAATCAACGCCACTGGCCGCCACCAATGCAAACTGATCGGCCGCGTCAGGAACCAGCCTGAACTAATGGAGAATCGGTCCTCATGCGGTGGCAATTTGAAGAAACTGACGTTCAGCAGTTCGGTTCTAGCTTGAAACTGGACCAGACCACTGAACTTACCAATATAATAAAACATTTTTTTTAATATATCCTTATCAAAACGACGCTATTCCATTTAAATTTAAGTAGAATGACATCGTTTTATTAAGAACGTAAGAAAAAAAAAAAGTTTGAAACGATGTTGTTCCACTTAAACTTAAGTGAAACAGCGTCGTTTCGAGATTAGTCTTCTTCTTCCCCAGCCTCTTCTCCCAAATTCTATCTCTGCAACTCTCTCTCTCTCTCTCTCTCTATCTCATTATTCTCTCAGTAGATAATCGTGAGAACCGACGCCGATCGAGAATCATCTCGATCGATTTTCTCCTCTCCATCGACCGGTTACGGTCGGTGCCTCTTTTATTTTTTTAGACATCTGTCGGCGTTGGTTTTGTCCAAAAATTGTGCCAACAAAGTCGATTTTCACCCCTACCGACAACCTCTACCAAAAATAATAATTATTATCGAAGAATCTTATCTGAGTGGAAAAAAAAAAAGGATTGATTTATTTGTTTTGTGGAAACTAATCAAGTACTATTGTAACAGCATCGTATGTTTGTCGGTGATTGACTTTTTCTTTTTGCCTTTTGAAAAATAATAATAATAAATTAATAACGTAATGTTATATACAGTCATAAAATACGTAATTTGAAAATATCATATAATAATTTTATATATTATTAAAAAATTAATTATTTTTAATATGAATCCGTATTTATTTATTTATTTGAAAAAAATTACGCAATACTTATATCATAACTAGAAATATCGTTTCGAGTGAAAAATTGTGATAGAGTGAAAATACAGCTTTTATTTCCACTGCATGACTATGTATTGAATCATTGATTAGCCGTACAGTTTTTTTTTTTTTTATAAAGATGTAATGATCAGCTTAAGGTTTGTTTGAATTTGAAATTTATTTTATTTTATTATTATAATTTTTTTAAATTTTTATATAGAATATAATAAATAATTTAATTTTTTTAAATTAAAATAAATAATAATAATAATAATATTTTATTCAACTCATTTAAAACTATTTCAACTCATCTTTAAATTTTAACAGAATCTATGATATTTTTTTGGGATCACCTTGTGGCGTTTTGGATATCACTAAAATGATTAGAAATAACAATTTTTTCTTTATATATAATATGTGACTCTACATGAGATTAGTTAAAAGGATCGAGTTAGGATTGACTACGTGCAAGTTTGATTTAACACGAATCTAAAACCCCAATGCAATATTTAAGGGAAAATGCTACCTGTCCCCACAAATGGGTCCGAAATATATATATCTTTTTTATTTATTGATTAAGGAGATATTTTTGAATGATTTTTTAAATTTTTTAAATGTATAAGTGTGTAAAAAATGAATGAAAAAAATCAAAAAACCAAATGACATTATCGGGACCCATCATCGGTGGTGTGGCAGGACTCATATTTAAGATTGACAATTGTTGAACTTATGAACCCAACTTGAAATTAATATATTTGGGTTGAAGAATCTGATTAATTTGATTTAAATAGACTGAATCGGGATTGATTCATAAGATCTGAATCTGATTAATTCATCCTAGAATGAAATTAAATATTTCTTTTGTATACTTCTTGTGTATATTGGCTTTTTTTTTTCACCTGAAATGAGAGCAATACTTCCAAGTTTTATTGATAATCCTTACTTGTAGCAGAGGAATACCATGATAATACCAATCCAATAAAAAAAAACTAAGAAGTGGTTTATATTTAGATATGAGTTGAGATGGTTTGTGAATAGTAGAATAAAAATTGAATTATTTATTATATTTTGTGTAAAAATTTGAAAAAGTAGAATTGTTTATTATATTTTATGTGAAAATTTGAAAAAGTTATAATGACGAGATGAAATAATGACGAGATGAAATGAATTGAGGTGGGTTGAGATGAGTTACGAATACAAACGAGGCCTGTATAGAAAAAACAGGACATATGAACAACTTTTTTCAAATACACCCATGTAAAACTACTTGCATACAGAAACCCATTACAACCCCATAAACCAGAATAAACAAAAACCAAAACCATAACACTCTACTGCCTCCTCATATACGGTGACCCAAGTTTATCCAACCTGAGAGCTCCTCGCGTAAGCATCGGAAGATCTGTAGCAGAGGAAGTAAAAATCGTTTCTCCTTTTGCGCCCAGCTTTACCATGCTATCTACTGCAGCGTTACATTCTCTGTAACAATGCTTGAAAGAACAACTGGCCTCATTCAAAAAACATATTATTTCCTCCCAGAAATCATCCATATACCACAATCCGCATCTCCTTTTTTTAATCCAGTCAATAACCAAAACCGAGTCCATTTCTATTTCAATTGCATCAAAACCCAACCTTCTAGCATGTTTCAGACCATAAAACAGCCCCATGACTTCTGCATAATTATTAGAATGGCAGCCAATAGGCATTGAGAAAGGCACTTGCATATCACCATTATGATCTCTTATAATACCCCCTACACCTGCAGTACCTGGATTCTTTAGTGAGCAACCATCCACATTAAGCTTGCACCACTCCTCTTTCGGCCTTTCCCATTTCACAATCTTATCTTTAATCCCCCCCATGTCGTCTGACAGCAAGATTCAAAGAGTTCAACAACTCTTCATCCCTTTTCCCCCTATTTCCTGTGTATATCTATTTCATTCGATGAATAAAATTTTCCTACTTATATTAAAAAAAAAAAAAAAAGGATCTCAATCTGACTTGACACGAATTAAACCTAACCTGATACAAGATTTTGGAAGTTGTTTATTTGTTACTAGTTGTTATATCTCGGTGCTAAGCCAAAATGGTCGACGCAAAAAATAATAATAATAACTTGAATGCTATCCAAATTCCAACCCGTCTAGGGTTGATGGAATGCTCAGTAAATTTCATGATACAAAATCTGAAAACCCAGAAGTTAACCCACAGAACAAAAGGAAAAGAAAATAATTATAATCAAAGACTAATCAAACATCTAAGGCAGTTTCAAACACTGTCACCATGTATGTTTCATGTAACATGCCATGCAAATTTTAGTTTACAGCTCAAGGCTGCTCCTAACAAAAAGAAGATCATAATACAGGACAGTAGGAAACATAGAGTACTGATCTTATTTTTTTGAAGTCCAACTGAACTTGCTATTGTTTACACCTAATACCAAAAAACAAAAAAAAAAAAGAAGAAGAAGAAGAGGAAGAAAGAAAGAAAGAAAGAGATAAAAGGAAGAGTATATAGAACAGATATAATTGTATGTAATGATCAATGTTAACAATATACAAGAATCATCCTTAAAGTTACTCCCGCAATTTCAGTTGCTTGCCTCTCAGTGATTACTAGTATACGTGTTTAAACCACCGTCGCAACATACTTCCATGCTTCTGATTCAAATCATGCACTCAAAGTCACTTCTGTGCTGAGGATTTAGCCTCAATGAGGAAAAATTATCCTCCCAGGAAAAAAAGGTATGACAGCTTTGAATTATTACCTTGATGAAAAGGATCGGCAGTAATTTCTCTAAGATTTCCTTGGAGATGGGATTGGGGATGTTGGAGGCTTCAAATCTTCATACCTGGTTTTTTATTGGCAAAATGAAAGTAAAACTTTAGTTCATAAGATGCTAGTCCCCTATAGTATTAAAGGGACGTTACCTAAATCAGAACTGTGTGAAATAAAAAACAAAAACAAAAATGAACCATCTAAGGTCTAAATCTAAATACACGCTTTATATGCATGTAGAATGAAGATGGTTTTAGTGTTTATTTATCCTTACTTAGAAAAGCTTGACAGAGCAGAATGATCTAGTAAATTCCCCCTCTAGATAACCTTCACAAAAATGTGTCGAATGAAAAGTGAATCAAAGATGGAAACCCAGGAAAAACTCACATAGTAAAAGGTGAAAGTGGTCTTGGCTTTGGTCCAGCACGATGCTGTTTATCCCTTGGTTCATCTGATGTTAGAGATTGAGCTATGTTGTTGACTGACAAGGTACCTCCGTTGGATCCGCCATCTATATTAGGTGTTGGGAGGATTGATGCAGTTGGTGCACTAGGAGACGGAGATGTAGGGGGCTTCAGGTCATCATATCTGAAAACAGAGTTTGCCATAACATGTGAGTAGTATAATAAAGAATAAGATGCAAGGGAAAGCAAACAAAAGGTTTATATCAAACCAAAAATCAGTTAATAGCTTGTCGTGTTGCCTTTAAGGATTCCAGGTTTGAGAACAAAATAATATATATATATATATATATTGACTTCATCCCTCAGGTAGATGGGTATAATGTAGAAGAACGCCTTTTTTTTTTTCCTTTTCTGGTTTAGTGTAGCAAAAACACATTGGAATATTTAAGCAACTGAGGGGGAAATCACCATAACACCTATGTCTGGAAGGGGAAAATTGGTATCATATTGTTCATGGATCTTCACAACCAAGAGATATGCCAATATTCTGCACACAGCAGCCTTTTTCACCCTAAACAGCATACATGAGCCATTTGAAAACATAAAGAAGCATTTTTTACTTTTTGAATTATAAAGGAGAACCTGCTTCCGGGCCGGATTTATTTTGTCTATGCTTTTGTTTCTTTAATTGATTCTTGTTGGGAGGCTGCACTCCTGTGACAGGTATTTTGCTAAGTGGCCTTGATGGGACAAATGAACCTTTAGCCTTTATAGATGGCACAAAATAGGGGATGGGAATACACATAAGAAGAATCTTACTTGCAAACTTAAGATTGGAGATTATTATAGTAGCTGTTCATGATCATTAATAGACTTACACAGCGTAGGGTGAAGAATGATAAGTTGAACTCTGGGGAGGAACTTTTTCAACAACACCAGTCACAAGAGTCTTTGCTACATCATTGCCTCCAGTAGATGGTGATAAAGGCGTTTCTTTGGGACCGCTTGGTGTTGGGGATGGAGAGCTGGGTGGCTTCAAATCCTCATAACTACCAAAATGAATCAGCTCATTAAAAAACAATTGTCCAATTTCTAACTGCATCAATGATGTGTATGTTTTTCCAACCAACAGGTGCAGTAGAAGATACTGGTGGTTCAGATCATCTAACTGTGAAATTTTCATTCTTGACATATATTTGGTCTGAAGGCATAATGAGATTTTCAGGTTTGATTACTTATCATCACAGTGCCCAAATTCCAAATGTTGTAAAAACTGCTTCGAGGGTGACGTAGGTGGTTTTGATTCTTGTTAACTTTGAAAATGGGAAAACCAAAGGAAGTAATTGGTTGCCATAAAAAAATATATATTTCAGACAAGGCAAGACATATATCTTCTTACACAATATAAGGAGAGAGTGGTTGTGCTGTCATTGTTTTTGCACTGGAAGATTCCTTCTTAATTGGAGTGCTTGGTTCCTCAGATTTGACAGTCACAGATGGTGCTGAATCAGGCAGACCTGCAGCACCTGATTCCTGACGACACAAAAGGTAACAATTCATTTGGCTCCTTCCGTGGTTAGCTATAGTTTCACTTCTGACATATCCAATTAAATAGTTAACGCAGTGGATTTATGGCAAGGTGCCTATGATTCACCCTCCTACCTAGCCACGGGCAATCAATTATCTCCTGACCGGATATAGGCAAGAGGTAACTAGAGAGATGTCATTTCTACTTCAGGATGTTCAATACTCTCTTATTTTCACACGGCAAACTATTTAAAGGCAATGCTTGAAAAAGAAGGATTATCAAAACTCTAGATATACCTGAGATGAATTATGATATGAGAAAGGTGAAAGCTCACATGACACTAATGACAACAAATGAATCAGTAAGGAACAAAAGAATCAGGTTTTAGCCTTTGGGGGTAAAGCACTTCTCATTAGTAAAGAGGTAAACTTCTGTAGATAAAAGAAGAAGAACGTTCTGCTTAGATAAACCATAGCAGTCAAATATAAAGCACTGCCATGTGGTTTGAATTTTTGCTTCAGTAATTTAAGCCTCAAGTTCTCCATGAAAGTTCGATGTCCATGGAATACAAGTCAAAGTGTTATTCACCTACTTTATTTTACTTGGAAAAAAGTGTTCTTCACCTACTTAGGCAAGAAAATAACAAAACTACCTCTGGTGAGTAGATGTCAACACGTTGAGATGGGATCTTTTTAAGAAGTTCCTCCAAGGAAGTAATTGGTGCAGTTGTCTCTGCAATTACCTCCACTACTTTACAATATGAAAGGCTCCTGTTTTTGGCCATGACTGCCATGAGCTCTGCCACCTGCATCAACAGAGGTTGCTTTTGCCTTTTGATAGGAAAATAACATGTTTCTTCGACCAAATATAACTATGGATGACTCTTTAGCATTTGAACTTTCAGTTTCACTACTTTGTCAATATAATAGAGACATTTTCTTCCTACGGGATGTAACATGCACTATTGGTTTACTCAAGTTCTCCAATGTTGAGAAAGCAATCAACAAATGATTCACAACATTCCCTAGCATCAAAATGGATAAACCTATTATCCAAAGCATCATTTTCAATTCTTTCTCTTAAATTCCTGAGCAAGTACAAAATGTTTGGGAGAGAAAAATATATCTATGAAGAAAAAAAGAGCAGAAAAAGAGAAGTAACAAAATCACAAAATATACTTAGTAAGCAAGACAAAATTTTCTATCTATTGATGAAGTACTCCATGGATATCTGTTTCCATGTGGCCTCAATCACCTATACAATGACTGGTCCTCACCTTATGATTCCAATCAAATAATAAAATGCCCCAACCTCAGTAGTAAAAGTGGGACGCAACTTAGCTATCACCTTTGCAACCTTTATTTATTGGCATGCCAACATTCAGACAGCTTTTAATCATTCTTCAGTAACACCGATTGAATCATGAATGAATTGAGTGATACTCATTGTGAAATCACCACTTGTCCCAAAAGCTTAAACTCATGGGAAGAGGTAGATTTTATTATTTAATTTATATAATAACACTCCCCCTCACGTGTGGGCCAGACTCCCCCTCAATGAGTAGACCCAACACGTAAAATATTTAATTAAATGGGGTAAAGTGTAGAGTTAGGATTTGAATGCTCTGATACCATATGAAATCACCACTTGTTCCAAAAGTTTAAGTTCAAGGGAAGAGAGAGATTTTATTATTTAATTTATATTTTAATACTCTCTCTCAATGAATGAGTGGGCCCCACACATAGAATATCTAATTAAATGTGGTAAAGTGTAGAGTCGGGATTTGAATTCAGGACATATGTTCTAATACTATGTGAAATCACCACTTGTTCCAAAAACTTAAGCTCATGGAAATAGGTAGATTTTGTTATTTAATTTATATCATAACACTCCTAAACGGATTGAATGATACCTTAAGTCATCGGTAATAAATAATAAAAGTAACAATCAATTGGGAGTTCCAATCAGGGCTAAGTTTTTATCGCAACCTTCTAAAAATTTGCATGGAAAGAATACCTGAAGGTTTGACACCTGGCCACCAAATAAAGTATCTTCCTGAGAGAGGGTAGTATTATGAGTTTCCTTGTAAGCATCAGTAGGCCGCTCCATGCCTCCAGGTCTCACTATCTGAAGAAGACTATTAAATGAGTAATAAAATGCCAAAAATACCATATTTGACCAAACTTTTCAGCAGTTAGTACTATTAACACTAACAGTGTAGGGAAGTCCACTGGCTAGCAGAGCTTCTTCTGCCTTCCTTTTCCATATCAGGACTCCCCAAAACAAACTATAGAAGCAGAAGATAAAGACCATCAATAAAATAAATCTAATGATTAAGAAAGTACAGAATAGTTCTCTTTTATTGATACTGAGCTAATCAACATACTGGAAACTGTGAGGAGGAAAGCTTCAGACTTACTTCAAAATAGCAGCAGGAAACCCAACCTTATTCGTTCCCAGTGAGGTAAGCAAAATGAAGTGTTTAACTTTTGCAATAGTTGCTGCACAGTAAAATAAGTGATAAAATTTCTTGCATTTTTAAGCTTAAGCACAAAATAATCGGTTGACATAGTCAACTTTTGTCCACAAAATGAAAAAGCAACTGACACCACATTTTTCAACCCGTCACCCCAAATCACAGATTTTAAGGCAAACAAAGAAGACTATAAAACTGTTGTTTGGCCCTGCCTGAGTTCAGAAGCCCATTCCAGGCCAAGTCCAAGGAAAGTTGGAACTTGATAATTCACAAGCAGGCTTAACTCTCCAAAGTTCAGACAACTTAAAATCATGTGTTCGACTTAAAACTAATTGCACAAGGTTCAGGCAATTTAGAACTCACTAGTTCAAAGTTATTTAACCCAAAATTGTCCAGTGAGACCATGCAGAATTTGGCAGGTCTAAGCAGCATTCCACAAGAGGAAAACAAAAATTTCTTAACAAGATTTACTAAGAACGACTAATTAATTAGAAAATCTTGCATTCAATTGCTTCTAGGTCATTTTTTTGTTCTGTAGATTTCTTTTGTGTCCGACAGAATGAAATATTATGAGATTTCAGCCAGAACTCGCAAAAATATGAAACCGTGATGGGTGTTAAGCCTAAATACTTGAACCATGAAAAGCCATAACCAGCAGTATCTGCACTTACCTGCATTAATAAGGTTTTTGGTGGCCAGGTAGTCAATCCGATAAGGTCCAGTGACATCAAAGACCTCCTTCTCACTGGCACCGATGCAGCATATAACCACAGATGCATTGCCTAATGCTGGTCCAATCTGATCTTGTTTCTCTAAGTCACATTCCACAATTTCAAGCTTTTCTACAGCTGGGCTAAAGACCAAAAACAACCTGTTATATGCTATAGGAGTAGATTTTGTTAAGGGCAATGTTCATATACAACCTAAGTTTCAAAATATAATAGCATCTACATGTAATAAGAAAGTGAAACACTGAAAGCTTTCTTTTCTTACGCTGAGTTCCTTCACTTGCAGTTTCGACATATAGCTTCACTTGTTTAACACTCTGCAATGGATTATTAGTTTCTCAATACCGATATATTTTAGACAAAAGGGTGGTAGTAGAATAATATAATTAACAATTAAACTTGTACTTGCACAAGAGTTTCTGCTTTCTGTACACTCCTCACACCAGCTCTGACTCGGAACCCAAGTTTCAAAAGCTCCCTGAAAAACATCATGAAAGCTCAACATTTTTTGAAACTCAGGCATCCTGTTGAATGATAATTTATATAGAGTTGAGTTGAAAGCAGAAAGCAACCTCACAGTGCGTGAGCCAACTCTACCAGTGGCACCAGCAACAAATACAAGATCATCGTCTTTCAAATCTTTTTTCTTTGGAAGTGCTTCAACTGCCTCTGACCTGACTTTTGCTGTGCCTTGTAGGAAAACCATAGACAACAATACACAATCAAATGATATGCGAAGACAACTATGTTTTGGCACACCCTAAGCCTAAGGTGGAAGGGAGCGGCAGGAGAGGGAATGAAAAAAAAAAATCTCTCTTTAATTAACAGGTCAAGTTAGTTACTAAACACACACACACACACACATGCCAAGCATTTATGTAGTTCAGCACCTTCCTACAAAAGCATAATCGCATGTTGAACAGTACAGTTGCAGTTGACCAAAATTCAAATGATGTTCCTCATTGCTTTCTTTAATTGAAATTACATAAGTTCTTCATTCGTTGACGTGATTTAGAAACACCCTCCCCTAAGCTTTACACTTTCCCTAATTATTTAAAAATATTCCACGTCTCTGTAGAATATATACACATTAATTGCCCCCTCCCCCTCCCATAGTATAACTTCAAGTAACGTTCAAAGGCCAATAACTTCCTTCCCACCACCATGTTACCACTACGATATCTTGCACACGTCTGCTGTGAAAGGTCAACAACTTTATATGGGCCGACTGAGAAATTGAAACTCAAAGGCAACTCATGCAGTGGGTGGAATTGGAAAACATGATGCCAAATTTCACTACGTTTTTATGATGAAAACTTATTTAATAGCAGGAAGCCCATCCGTTCATGACATAGGGAGATAGATACGAGATCAAAAGATCAAAGCTATATAAGATAGATAACAACCCAAAACAAAAGAGTCAAAGTCTTGGTTAAATTTGAGCATACCCATTTCACAAGTTGATAAAATGTGGGAGAATTAAGCATATACCTGAAGCTTGAGCTCTGGTACTAAGAAATTTGAGCTTTCTGGCATTTGAGCACCCCTTTGAATTGCGAAATTTGAGAACTTGGCCATGCACAAAAGGTTTCTCAATGAAGCCACTAGGGAATAGCGAAGATGGTATAGTGGTTAAGGCCGGTGACTGTAGAGAGCAACCCTCCATTGCCAGGGAATGTTTTTGGAAAATTGTACAGAAAGAAACTGTAGATTATGCTGTGGTGCTATTTTAGCTGCGGAGTTGTGCAACACTCGATCCACTCCATCTGGATATGATGGGTCCCGCAAAGGATCAACAATATTTGCGACTCACGCAAATAAATTCAAATTTGCCGTAAAATTTAAGGCTCCATGTCATTGAAGCAACCTGAATGTGTAATTAATTTATTTTGACGACAAAAATTAAGACATATAATTAAGAACCAATAAAATAGCATGCAATTTGTTGGCGTTGCTGCTCATATGAATTAATAAGCATGCGAACTTCATAAGTCACTCATTTCTGCATGGTCATGTAATATTAAATTTTTGAAAAATTTTATTTATCATCAACACAATACACATTTTACTTGATTTTTTATTTTTTTTATTTTTTTCTCTTATCAAATATGTTATGCATGGATGATGAGTGTAAAATCACCACTTGTCCTAAAAATTTAAACTTATGAAAATAGGTAGATTTTATTATTTATTTTATATCTTAACATTTTCTCTTAAGTGTGGGATAAACTATCTCTAAATGAATAGTCCAATACGTGAAATATTAAATTAAATAGGATAAAATATAGAGTTAAGATTCAAACTATGATATCATGTGAAATCATCATTTATTCTAAAAGCTTAAATTTATTAGAATAAGTATATTTTATTATTTATTTTATATATTAATAATGAGTAAGAGAACTCAATTGGTTTAAGAGGAAGAAAATAAATAAACAAATAAGAGTGATGTGTGAAATGATGAATAATGAATCTCTAAATTTCTTTATTTGGATTATGGAAGTTTTGTTTTTTGTTTTTTTTTCATATTTCAATGAGTTAGTACTTGCATGGTACTGCTTTGAGACGTTTCTAGATATCAATCATCAATATCCTAAAGTTTTGTTGAGTATTATTTAATATTATTTTGTGGACAAAAATAAATATGTATGCTTTACTTTGTGTATTTATTGTTATTTGATTAGTAAAGACTAAAGAGTAAAGACATCCATGATGCGTTATGGAAATATTTTTAAGATATAGTTTTTTTATTGGAAAATAGTAGAAGGGGTTAATTGTAGGTGGCTTTCCTACTTGGGTGTGACTATAATAAAAATAAATATTCACAACTTCTTAACGCTCCACACTCCACATTATTTATATTTTTTTTTATCAAATATTTATTATATGAATAATAAATATAAAATTTGAAATAATTTAAAAAAATAAACTCAAAAAAAATTTTAAAAAATCTAAAAAAATGTAAAATGTGAAGTATAGTAGAAGTTGTGTAGCAAAACTCCTATAATAACACCCTACTCACTAAGAATCTGATAGGAGGGATTTAGACAATCGAAAGTCATAGACGCTCGTTCAAATCTAATATATGTCATATCACAGGCTCTATCAGTACTAGAAAATTCAATAAATTTTAAGCCATTAATACTATTAGGCTTCGTTTGTATTCGTAATTCATCTCATTTTATCATTATAAATTTTTTAAATTCTCACACAAAATATAATAAACAATTCAATTTTTTTAAATTTCAAAATAAATTTCTTAAATTTTCACATAAAATATAATAAATAATTCAATTTTTATTATACTATTTACAAATCATCTCAACACATCTTAATACATCTCAATTCATCTCTAAATTCAAACCACTCCTTAGTCTAACGGAAATTTATATTTAAATTCGAGTTCAAAATCTAATATATGTCCAGCTACTTAAAAATTTTCAAATGATTTGATATATATTAGGTTTTCAAAAACATTTTCAAGAAAGTTGACGTTATCATAGTTAAGTTTTGTGATGTTGCCGTTAAAGGCACGTATAAGATTTTAGGCCTTGTTTGTTTACACATATGAAATAATAAATATATGAATAGTAATGAAATGATTTGAGTTAATATGTTTTATATGATTTTGAAAAATGAGAAAAAAAAAGAATAAAAATATTATAAAATTAAAATATTATTTTTATTTTATGATTCGAAAAATATGAATTATTTTTTATGTTTTGTTTGAAAGTTTAGAAAAATTTTAATGATTAAATAGAAAAGTTAAAATTAAATAATATTTAAATATTAAGATGAGATGAGTTAGTTTATAAAACCAAACTAAACCCCAATCATCTACTATTGGATTGAATTTCAACATATGTCGTATAAAATTATTTAAGACAGTGAGAACGTGTACAATCCAAGACGACAAAATGAATTTCAATTTGGGTATTCTCAGCAATCTCATTATTATTTATTATTTTGTTATTATTTATTATTATTTAATATTTAATTATTAATTTTTTATTATTATTCACATAATACCTCAAAATATCCTACTACTCAAGGCTTCGTTTGGTTACCAAACTCCTCTCAACTCATCATTATAAATTTTTCAAATTCCAATACAAAATATAATAAACAATTCAACTTTTTCAAATATCAAAATAATAATAATATTAAAAAATAATATTCTAATAATATTTTATCATCTCAACTCAACTCAACTCAACTCACTTCAACATCCAAACACAACCTAACACAACCGAACATCATTTGCTAATAGCTTGGTAATTGGGTTGGCAAGGGTCTTCATCGTCGCGAGTAACAATAGATATAATTATGAATTGAAAAATATTAGGGAGTCCGATTTGGATTTTTTTTTTTTTGTTTTTTGTTTGCTTGTTTATTTATTTTTATTTAATAATTAAAAAATATTATTTAATAATATTATGATTTAAAAAAATAATTAAAAGTGTTAAAAAATGATGTAAAAAAATTATCATTTTTTCTTAATCACTAAATAAAAAAAAAGCAAACGGGCAAAAAAAAAAACAGGAGCCCAAATTCCTAGCATTTCTCTTATGAATTATACGTTTTACTCTTTTTTAAAAAAAAAAAATTTAATTATTAAAAAAATTATTTTTTATATAAATTTTATATTTATTAATTTTTTAAAATACACGACCTAGAAATACCATTTCTCCCCCGTCCCAACGGGCCAAGAGCGAGAACAGCCTCGCGCTTTTATAGAATTTAATAATGGAGGTCGGTCTAATCAAAATATTAAAAAGGAAATAAGAATGGTGTTCGTTGTAATTTCACAGGACCGAATGTGGTTCTTCCCGAATCCTGAACAACGATCCATCTGTCCGATCCCACTACAGAAAACGCCAATCGGCCAAAATGTGTCACCAGGGTTCATTAATGGGGATAAAGTGCGCACCTCCTACCAGTGCACACACCGCTCTCCAAGCCATCACTCCGCTATCGTGCGCTCTCTCTTTCCATGGCGATCTCTCTACAGCTCTGCCGTATCCCCACTCGTACGGACCTCTTCTCGCCGGAGAGCCTCAGCGGACCCCGAGCTCTTAATTCCAGGAGGCCTCTCTCCGTCCGGTGCGTCGGGGATTCTTCCTCTACGTCTTCGTCTTCTTCGGTGGCGGTGGACTCCGACTTCGACGCGAAGGTCTTCAGGAAGAACTTGACGAGGAGCAAAAATTATAATCGGAAAGGCTTCGGTCACAAGGAGGAGACTCTGGAGCTCATGGACCGCGAGTACACCAGTGAGTTTTTTTTTTCTTTGACGAAATTGATCTCCAAAGATCCTGTTTCCCCAGAAAACAATTATCAAAAGAATAAGAAAATAAAAATTTAACCTTTTAACCATTCTCCTGTTTGGTTACGTGAAAAAACAATGGAAAATTTTCAAATGAATGTAGTTACGTACGACGCGGAAATTTTTCGCCGCAAATTCGAACGAGGAAAGTAATCAGAACTTGGCTTCTTTCTTTTGTTCACTTATTTTGGTTTCTCCTCAGCCAAACGGAGCTTTTGTTTTGCTTTTACCATTTTTTGTTTTGTTCTTGAACTCTAGTCTAAATTTAATAGCCACTCATATGGTCCCTTTATATAGACATAAAGTCCTTGTATGATTTTGTTCGTAGATAAATGTGGCTTTTAAATACGTTGTTACTTTTTGGTGCTTTGATTGGTGTTTTTGTCTGTGGAAATTTCAGGTGATATCATAAAGACTTTGAAGGAAAATGGAAATGAGTATACATGGGGAAATGTTACCGTGAAACTGGCGGAAGCTTACGGTTTTTGCTGGGGCGTTGAGCGGGCTGTCCAAATTGCTTATGAAGCTAGGAAACAGTTTCCAGATGAGAAGATCTGGATTACCAATGAAATCATTCACAACCCAACTGTTAATAAGGTCTCCAAATTTACAACCAAAGTTTACAGTGACTTGATTTTGAAAGGAACTTTCTGAACTTGTTTCTTTGGGTGTTTTCTAGTGCTGAATTCCGAGGAAGATGGGTGTATACCTTCTTATATGGGTATCAATCATATATTCTTACTATTTATTGCAGCGGTTAGAGGAGATGGAGGTGCAGAATATTCCCGTCGAGGAAGGGAATAAGCACTTTGAAGTTGTAAATAAGGGTGATGTTGTGATTTTGCCTGCTTTTGGAGCTGCAGTGGATGAGATGTTGGCTTTGAGTGATAAAAATGTACAAATTGTCGACACAACTTGCCCATGGGTGTCTAAGGTACCTTTTGCAGAAATTGGCTGCTTGTTTCGCGAGTCCATTTTTCTTTTCAAAATGATTTATTCATTTTTTTATTCATATGATATCTTTTTAAGTTTGTGTGAAGGTATGGAATACTGTCGAGAAGCACAAGAAAGGAGATTACACCTCAATCATTCATGGAAAATATGCTCATGAAGAAACTGTAGCAACTGCATCTTTTGCAGGAAAGTATATTATCGTCAAGAGTATGGCAGAGGTATGTCCTAGATGCACCTAATACCGTCTTCTTCCTTTTGGTAATGGTTCGTTGTTTTTGGTGTACAAGCTCTTTTGAATAAGGAATGCATTATAAAATGAACTTCTGAACGAATGCAGGCAACGTATGTTTGTGACTACATCCTTGGAGGTGAACTTAATGGATCTAGCTTAACCAAAGAGGAGTTTCTAGAGGTACGGGTTGTTGTTGCTCGTTTAAAGCTTCACTGTCTGGTATTTTTGGTGTAATGCAACGAATTAGAGGTGATAATTGGCTTGCCTGCAGAAATTTAAATATGCAGTTTCAAAGGGGTTTGATCCAGATGTTGACCTGCTAAAAGTTGGCATTGCAAATCAAACAACAATGCTCAAGGGAGAGACAGAAGAGATTGGTTAGTTTTGCTATTTCAGGTTTTATTTTTAGAAGAAGGAACTAGTTGTGATATTTATATAAATCTCCACTAACCCAATAGAATATGTCATGCAATTTCACAGGAAAATTAGTAGAGAGGACAATGATGCGCAAGTATGGAGTGGAAAACATTAATGAGCACTTCATAAGCTTCAATACCATTTGTGATGCCACTCAAGTAAGTTTCTTTACCCTAGTGTCATGGTTTTACTTTCTTTACATCATCTCCATCTACTCCTCATTGCCTTCTCCTTGTTAGCTATACTATAATACAATAAAGGAAGAGAGAAACTATTTTTTCCAATCCCCATTAGCCACTCACCAGTCACGACCAACCGACTAACATGAGTAACATTCTCATATTTCATTTGCAGGAGCGCCAAGATGCGATGTATAAGCTGGTAGATGAAAAGCTAGATCTTATGTTGGTGATTGGTGGGTGGAACTCAAGCAATACCTCACACCTGCAAGAGATTGCAGAGGCCCGTGGAATCCCCTCATATTGGATTGACAGCGAGCAGAGAATAGGTCCTGGAAAAAAAATCTCATTTAAGCTTAATGTAAGTGCCAATGCATAGAGTTCCATTATTTTTGACTGATTTTGGATTCCGAATCTTTCCTTGTTTTACTTCTCCTTTTTTGTTCTTTCATTTTCTTATAAATAATTTGTCTTCGAATTATCTTACTGTAAACTTGTGATAGCATGGGGAGTTGGTTGAGAAGGAAAACTGGCTGCCAGAGGGTCCCATAACAATTGGTGTAACATCTGGTGCCTCTACTCCGGATAAGGTAATTTTTTTTTTTTTTAACAGGAAAATGGTGTTCTGAAGCTAGAAATCCCATTTTGAGCTAGGTCAACTTGCATTACTACTGTGCCAAATTTTTAAAGCTATTGGATATAGAAGTGACAATCTTTGTGTCATTTTGGATTAACTAGGTTGTGGAGGATGTCCTTGTCAAGGTATTCGACATCAAGCGTGAAGAGGCCTTGCAACTAGTGTAAAATTAGGTTGGTCCAGATGCAAACATCAGCCGGAGAGTATTGTTGTAACAACACACAACTAAAGAGGTGTATAAATAAAGGATCTATGTTATAAAGCCCCGTTGTACCCTATTAACATTTTAATTTTTACCTTGGGATTGAAATGTTCAGAGCTTCTCAATTGATGATCTAAACTTGGTGCTCCCGTGTGGCAGCATCTGGTTCCGAAGTTTTGAATTATGTTCATAATTTGTAGATGTTGTCTTCTTTAAGATCACTCTTTGAAGATAACCTGGGAAGGGTATGCAGAAGCGAAACTCTGCTTGCTTGCTTTGTTTTTCGAAACATAGCTATGAAGAATATTACCATTTTTGTGGATTTCTAACCATTTTCAGTCCTTTTGGTCTGGGCATCCCCATTAATCATGGTATTCAATGTAGAAAAATTATACTTATCATCTATACATAACACATAATTTTTTAATTTTATTTCTTATCTAATGTGTGGTGTATGAATGATAAGTAGAATAATTCAATTAGTTTAAGAAGAATAAAATTAAAAAAATTTTAAAAATTAAAATAAGTGTAGTATGTTGTGTGAAGATGAGGAATAGGAAAGTTCTACAATGTATAGTGTACATTAATCATGAAAATGTCCTATATTTTTTATAATTTTCTAAACCAAACACTGTGTAGATCCACACTATTATTGAACATTTAGGAATGTGAAGTGGATAAATCGTCTCCATCTCAAAAATTGTGTAAAATAAAAAAGAGGAAGTTTTGATGCAGGTAAAAATTCTAGACATAAGCTGAAATATGAAAATACTCCTGTGATCTTTTAAGAATTGGTATATTAAAAATTTTTATCAAGATTATAATCGATGTGTGCATAATATAATATAATGGGCGGTTTCAAAATATCTATTTAGAAGCATATCCATTATTAATATACCTTTTATTTTTTAGATTTTTATAATAAAAAAGATCCACACCTATGTCTGTAATTAAGATAATTTTGTCTACCAAGAATTCTCTTTATTTAATTTAATATAATATAACTATCTTGCCTTAAAAAAAAAAAAAAAAAAATTATACGTGTTTAACTAGTGTGTGACACGTTATTCCTGTTTGGATAACCAAAAAAGGATGGAGAATTCTTCTTTTCAGGTCAGGAGAGATTTGGTCATTTAACGCACGGACCTGTCCGCCAGAAACGAGAGAGTCAGAGACAGTCACTCTCGATCCATCTCCATGGGGCCGCTAGGAACCAGGAAACGCTGCGAAGCCAACCAACACCAGAGACTAGAAGAAGAGCCTAACCCAGCTGGATCTTTCCTCCAATGCTTCGAGCTAGTCCTCCCATGGCTAACCCCACAAGAACTATCCCATGTTTCTCTGACCTCCAAATCCCTATATCACATCTCCAAATCCATCACTCTCCGCCGATCCTCCGACGCTTCCAGATCCTTCGAGAACCTCCCCATCCCATTCCACAACACGGTTGATAATCACCCTTATGCCTACTTCATCTACACCCCTTCACAGATTCTCCCTTCATTTTCATTGCAATTCCAGCGCCAAGCTTGGGGCTTGGGGTTTACTGCGAGACCCAACAACGCGATCTGTCGACTCCCTGTGGAACGGCTGGTCTTGGTAGACGATTCGGGTAAGAGTGTATCCGGGTGTGATTGCAAGAGGTGTGGGGACCAAGTTGGGTGTCCGTGTATTGGTTTCGATGGGTTGGATGTGGCGAGCGAATGCGGACCAAGTTGCGAGTGCGGGTTGGAGTGTGGGAATCGGTCGACTCAGAGAGGGGTTTCGTTGCGCTTGAAGATCGTGAGGGATAGGAGAAAAGGCTGGGGTTTGTATGCTGACCAATTCATCGAGGAAGGCCGGTTTGTATGCGAGTATGCGGGTGAAGTTTTGACTACCAAAGAGGCAACCAATCGGCAACAAAAGTATGATGGACTCGCATCATCATCAAGTGACCATTTTACTTCTGCTCTCTTGGTTTTGAGGGAGCATCTTCCATCTGGAAAGGCATGTTTGAGAATTAACATCGATGCCACGAGAGTAGGAAATGTTGCGCGATTCATCAACCATTCATGTGATGGTGGTAATTTATCCACAAAACTGGTGAGAAGCTCGGGAGCTTTGCTGCCTCGCCTTTGCTTCTTTTCTTCAAGAGAAATACAAGAAAATGAAGAGCTTACTTTTAGCTATGGTGAAATCAGGCTAAGGTCTAATGGTTTGCAGTGTTTTTGTGGTAGCTCTTGTTGCTTTGGAACATTGCCTTCCGAACAAACTTAAATCATTAGTTTCCTTTCACTGAAAGATTGTTTCTTTTTATGCTGAAAGGTCTCCCCAGTGACCCAATGACCGGTTGGAATTGCCCATTTGGTTCTTTTTTTCCCCTGTTTTGTATTTTCTTTATTCAGACCCTCAGGATTGATTAAAGGATGGAGAAAATTTTGCTTTTATGTGGCACGAGATTCTGAGATTGTGTAAATCGTTTTATTCTGATGAAAAATGCATGCTTGCATGCATATTGTTTTGGCATCTCAAAAAAATATGTAACAACCCTGGCAGAGAAAGACTGGTAGTACAAAATCTTGTGACTTAGGGCCTTGGATCCTGGCTAAGTCACTTAAAATATAACTTCTTACGATATTCAAGGATGTCGGTTACAAAGAGTCCGAGAGAATTATCATCAGGAAAAATAATAATAATTCAAATTACAAGATCGATAAATATTCAGTTTGTTTATTAGCTTTCTGTATACCTCTACCTCAGCCCCTGCTTGCATTTGCTTATATTTATCCACGGCATTGGTAGCCTCTGTTTGCATTTACTGCTTATCTTTAGCTTCCTCCCTTTGTTGTTTTTGCTTAGTTCTATCCAAATCCACCGTATTTTCTTCAATAATAACCTAGCCACTAATTCTGTCAGCTTCCTTGGAAAGAGATGACTCAACTATTTCAGGAACCTGATCAAGCAAGCGATTCATCTCCTCTGGAAATTCAGCCTTTGCCCGATTAGTTTTTCCTCCAACAGTAACGGTTGTTCCATCTTGTACGGCCCAAATCTTTTGATTGCTCAGGGAAGAATATATTATCACATGAGCGAGCATAAATAAACTGGAAGCCATTGTTGACTCTACAAGTTCTTAGTTAATAAGCATTTGTGCATCTTTACATTAGAAAAGTTACAATGCAGGGCATATGATTTAATAGTGTTTATTACCTTTTAAGTCCAGACCTGCATTCTTTAGTACTAAAGGCATCATTTTCAGATGTGAAGTGAATGCAAATAATATGCGTGGCCAGCTCAACATGACCAGATATAACATCATTAAGAACCTAGACAGAAATTATTGAGGGTTGTGATTACATGCAGAGCCAATCTCTATCGAGTAAAAATAAATTTTACCTGTGAATGAGATAGATAGCTGATGCAAGTAGTGAGCATTAGAGCACCGAATCCAGCATAAACAATTGGCACCCCAGGGTCGGTCTGAGATGAAACCACGAATAGTTACAACACAAACAAAAATAAGCAGTAAAGGAAAATCCTACGTGGTTTAGTACCAGAGTTATTTTGAGTCATCACCTTCAACTCAAGGCCACTGCTGCCTATTGCATCTACGATAATAATTCTTGTACCATCTATGTCAATTGGGAGCTTCGAGCTTGGGCGTCGAACTCCGGAAAATTTTCCTTCCTGATCGTATAGTACAATGGATTGTAGATCACGAGCAAGCATTGATCTGGATTTCCAGTGAAATGGGGAAAAAAAGAAATTAGACTGAAGGGAAAATACTGAAAAGGGAAAAAAGCATGGCTCTGCTCACAACGTGCATGCATTCCCTTAGCGTTGGTAGGATTAACATATTCATTAATAGAGAAATACATACATTCCCTTTACATTAGGAGATTCAGAATCTCCTACTGGTAAGAAGGTCCCATAAAGCTTCTTGTCTCCATTGACCTTTAGAGGTGCCATAGCCAGATTAAAAGGTCCTTCATCGTCCTTGAGTATTTGGAGTGCAGAAATACTCCAATCTGTCTGGTATATAGTAAATCCGCCATACCTTAAAGGATCATTTACGCTAATGGTTTTCCTTGTTACCTCTTTCCCATCAAGATCAAACAGTGAAAGATCAGTGTGAAACTGTGACACCTATAAAGCCAGAGAAAAGAAATCATAGAGAGAGGAGATGTCATCACTACAAGATTGCTGAAGGAACATTATACATACTACATAATAAAGCTTTAAGGCTCCATCACAATAAGAGTGATGAGCGCCCACTAACCCACATCCTTTGCGTTAAAGACATTCTGGAAATTCCCACTGAAATACATAGTGATTGTAAAAACAACAGATAATCACTTATAGGAGATCTCCAGGAAGCCTTTGATCAAATGATTTATACGAGGAACTATTAAAACTTGCAGCATGTTATTTTCCCCTGTATGGATTATTACTGATGCAAAACAAAATTGATATCTACCTCTCCACTGTCATAGTAATCCATGTAGAATCTGTTGACATGAACCTCGGTATTGAAAGCTTCGGTTGGAGTAGATAGAAACCCACTTGGGCCTAAGACATCTCCAACAACAAAATTCAGCCCCTGCGGAACCGTGACCGAACCTCTGAAGCTCCCAGTTGCACTAAGAGTTCCACCAGCCATTATCAGCAGCATTGCTAAATGTACTCCAATAGGGGCAAATCGACCAGCAAGCCCCTTAAAGGCATATAAGGACGGTCCTTTTAAGAAAACCTACAGCAACCAAACATTGGATTGTATGCAGGGTATTGCAAATAAAAGGTATTCTAGAACTTCACATCCTGTCCTGGTAAATGCAAGTCTACCAAAAAGAACATGCATGAACTCTTGTACCTACACACAATGGGGATGAATGTATGGAATAGAATAACTTGCACCAGAATTAAAAGCAAAAGTGAACAAGATTAAGGAAACGAACCAAGCAATCATAAGAGTATTACCTCATATCCTGATCCCATCAGAAGAACACCTAAATCTTGAACCTTTGCTCGGGGCAGAATGTCTGAATATTCCTGCTTGCGGATAGCCTCGGCCGAGTCCATAAAATTCCATCTGCATATTTCAATGAAGTTTCGAGATTGAAAAAGTGTCCCCATTCCTAGCCAAAGAGGATACAACTTTGAGAATTTGATTCAATCAGACCTTCTTGCAATCTTAACCAGGGGGATCTGTGTTGTGTAAGTGCAGGCCATGAGTGACGCACCCAGCAGAGCCAATGTTCCAAGAAAAATGGGAGACGAGTACATGTGGTCAAACCCAAGGGTGAGAATCCATCTCCAAGTGAAAAATCCCAATACAGGACTTTCTTCAGGGAACTTTTGAAAGTAGAAGCCTGGAGCTTCACCTTGATCAATAACAGTACCTGCAGAAGCATTGGATACAGACAAGACCCGTTTTTAACTATAATGCATAAGCTCACTATTTCAGATAGTACTAGCAAGTAGCAATATAAGAAGGCAAAGCAATATGATAAAGGGGCCATCTCTTTTTGCCCTAAAATATCATTTGCAAAATCCAGGCATTTTAAAGGTTTGTGTACGCATGAAGCTGGAAAGTATGAAAGCACATAGTTTCTGGTCGTGGACCAAATTTACAGCCACAAAATGCAATATTTACGCAATCGTCAATTTATACAGACACCAAGTATACAGTCACAAAATGGCATCCTTTAAGCGATCATCAATTTATATAGACAAAAATTGAAGGAAATGGAAGAATTTTTCTAAGCTTTTAAACACGGTGTATATACCCCAACCGTACTCAATTTCCAAAAATATAAAAAATGGAATCAAAAGAAGAAGATGATTTAGACACAACATACCCAGGGCCATTAGCCCCGCAACAGTGGACATTTCTCCAATAGCCAAAGGCAGATTAGACAAAATCGCCAGAACCTTTCTGGGAAACTTCTTCACGAACCCCATCGCACCACCTCCACGCCCTGACTTTACTGGAGCCTTCCCATTTCCGGTACCTTTACCGCCTTCCTCTCCCAGCGGCGGCGCCACCTCAGATAGCACAATCTTCTTGGATATGCTCTTGTCATTGTTCGTGATATCTTGAGGGGTCTTCAGCTTGCAAGCGAAGGTGAAAGAGAAATTTTTTGAACGGTGGCGACTCCGAGTTTTGACACCGCATGGGATAAGTTCGGGTTTGAAGGTGGACCGAAGAAGATGGGATTCGCGGAAAAGGGACTTGGATAGAGGTGGGTTTGTGGTTGTGGTGAGGTTTAAAGCCTCCATTGTGGTGGAGATAAGGGAACTGAGTGTCTCACAGTTTCATAACTGAACTGTGAGCCATAACGTCCATGGCTGTTCAGTTTATCCAACAAGCAGATTTTTTTTCTCCTTTTTTTTTCCCCTCATTGTTATCAACCAACCATATATCCGGAGCAAAGTTTGGCGCGACGCTTCGTTTTGCCAGGTGACGTGTACTTGATATAGAAACGATTTTCTAACGTCTCATCTTATTATTATAATTTTTTTTATTTTTTATATTAAATATAATAAATAATTTAAATTTTTTAAATCTTAAAATAATAAAAATATTAAAAAATAATATTTTATTTAACTTTTATTTAAAACCATCTCATTATTTAAATAAAAGCTCAAATAATATTATATAATCAATACAAATTTTAAATTTATAAACTTTGCGTTGATTTTCTATAAAAAAAATAGATTCCATTATAAAAAATGTAAAAAATTCAATTTTTTTAATTGAGTCTATTTCCTTACAAAAATATTGTGCAAACGAAGCCTTGAAACTCATTCTTAACAACATTCGTTTCACATAAATTTTAAATTTATCTAATTTTTTTTAAAAAAAGTGCATGATCGTACTGTTGAAATGATTTCCTCTACCTAAACTTCTATCATGTTTGTCAAAGTCTCTCATGTTTTTTAACCAATCATCAGTTACGAATCCAAAAAAAGTATCTTTTGATTTTACAAGACGTTTTTGCATAAACATTTTGCTATGAATTTCATTCATTTTCGTTTATAATTGCAATCATGAACCCATGAACTGTCTTTGTTTATGATGGTCATAGGGAAACATATATCAATTAGACACTACACTACTCTCTCCACTTCACCATACTTTCACCACCCCCGTAACGTAAAATAAAAAGCGCACACTTCGGAAATGTGCAAGTTTTAGGTACATTTCTATTGTCCTATAATGGCACAACCTTCGAGCCCCATGTTGTGTGTTGCAAACTATTCAATCACACACGAGTTTTATGTCATTCTACGGAATTGTTGATGATTTTATTCAATAATAATTCAAAGATATGGTACAATAACTGTACAAAGATTTAATATAATATATAGTAAACCTTAATTAGTAGGTTGAGTCGGATTAAGAGCCAAAAACGAATAAAAAATAAATTTAACGAATATTGGTTTATCAAACCATGCCACTACAGACACAACCAGACTCCACGCATAGAAGCTCAACAGTTCTTAGGTATGTAGGACATATCATTATGGATTAGTTTTGTTTAAATAATAAGTTGATCTCAATTCATCTCATCTAATCATTATAACTTTTCGAAACTTCTAAATAAAATATAATAAATAATTTAGTCTTTTTAAATTTCAAAACAAAAAATATATTAAAAAATTATATTCTAACAATATTTTATTCAATTTTCAACTATATCTCATCTCAACTTATCTCATTATCCAAGTTTATATAGTTCTCTTTTTTGTTTTTTTTGGTCCAATTACATTCACAGATATGAATATAGAAGCAAGAAATTGACACAAAATCTGTGATGCTGCATTCAATGACAAGATCGAAAGATAATGTACCGTCCAAAAAGATCAAACTAGATATAATTAAATTGATCCCTAAACATGTAGATCAAGTGAAATTTAATACCAATCTTACACTATATATATATTCTTAAACAGGAATCCAATAGCCTGGATTCATGAAACAGTCTTAAGAATCAAGGAATGTCATCAATATCATCATAATAAACCATAAATATAAATAAATTTTCTGACATAAATTAGTTAATTTTCAATCATTGTATCGTGTCATGATCATGTTTTAGTTGTTGGGATGTTTTATGATCCTCTGCAGAACCACAGTTCTTGCCCTCCGGATGTCCCGGCTGCAAGTATCAGCTTGCACCCCCAACTCCTCAACATTTTTCATGAACATTCCCAGCTTCTTTTTAATATCTTCTATTGCAATCTTCACAGCTTCTTTCTCAATGGCAAATCCTGCGCGCTGCAAGAGTGACTCAATCTCAATTTCCAACCTGTCAATGAGAACCCGGATGTTGTCCAAGTCCTTAATGGCAATATAGGTACCAACTTGCATGGAGCTAATTATTTCCTTCTGTCCTTTCAAAGCGTTTTCATAGTTTTTCCACAAGGATTCAATCCACTTTCCCATTGAACCCACAGGGATAGAAGTAGCAGCAGCCAATGCTGCTGCAAGTGGAGGAGCAGCCATGGCTGCCGCCACAACTGAGCAAATCAACGCAGCAGCAAATGTAGCAACAAATATCATACTTGAAACCTTCCTCCAAACATTAATGTACTTAAGCTTCTTATCGAGCTTGATCTTACGGTGTTGCAACTTCTCGAGCATGAGTATCTGCTGCCTATATACAGCCTCGAAGATTTGGAAGAATTCTGTAGTGAAAGGGTCCCCAGCTGCCTTGAAGTTCTTCAACTCCTGCAATGTCCTCACGTACCCACTTCCTCCCACTTCTGTTTCCTCATCAAAGTTTTGAAGCGCGACAAGAATGAGCAATTGGTTGTCCCGAACTCGGTTCAGGCACTTCTCTAATGTCGTACAGAAATCTAGAGTCTGCAAACTATTCTCGAAGTACTCCTCGACGAGCTCGAACAGTTCTTGATTCTTCCATATATCTTTCTTGCATTCCAATATGACTTTAACAACCTCCTGGTTCATCTCCAACAGACATTCCGTGACTTCTCTCAGAGAATCAAATGAAAGGGCTCGCACTTCCACTCCCACCGCAAGAGTGTTGATGACCTGATTCGTACGCGTTTGGAGGGTGGCGTCGAAGGACTGCAGGTCTGCGTCGAGCCTGCAAGCGTCTTCGTAAGAGGTGAAATCATTTTTGTACCGTAAATTGGAATTGAGATTGATAGCGGAGGAAGTTTCAGGGGCCTTCTTGCTCATATGGCCTCCCATGGCTTTGATTCTTGGATCTAAAGCAAGCAAGAAATGAACAGAACCAGATTCAATTCAGAATCCTTGCCGGTCCTTGAGTTTGCTTTTGAAGATCCTGTGTTTATCCTCGGAAACAACAAATTAACTCGATTTTCTTCTTTGCTGGAGCTGGCAATTAATTAAACATCAATGGAGAAACCATGAATAAAACCAAACAAATTATTGGCCAAGAGAGAAAATGAGAACCAAATTTCTGGGTGCAGATTTCCTAGAAGAAAACAAATACGTGATGAACAAAATGCAATCCCATGCAGCTTTAATTCCCAGCTAATAGTTAGAATAAATAAACCTAGCTATGAGAACATGAAACCCAGTGCAACCAACATTAAAAAGAGAAAAAGAAAAAAGAAAAACCTTAAATCTTTGTATGCATGACTTTCATACTTGGCAAACTCGATCGCCACAAACGAAAGTTCCGAGGGTTTTCTCAAGATTATGAAACCGACCAGAAAGTACGTAATAGACCCAGAAAAGGAGATAGAACTAATAGGAACCTCCGCAAGTAATCAAATTGTAGAAGAATCTTAGAACCGATAAAGAAAAAGGATGAGATAAGAGACGGGTACTTTTGTTTAAAAGAAGGAAAGTAATATAAACTAACTAGGAAGGTGATTGAGAAGTTAAGGTAAATGAAGAGCGCTTCATTATAAGAGAAAGGAAAAATCTAATTGTAACTGTTGAGGATGAAGATATGTGTAGGATGGTGGGGTGTAGGAGATCTGAGAATAGCTTGCACGCATTAGATAAATTAATGAGAGAGAGAGAGAGAGAGAGAGAGAGAAGGGAAAGTTTGAAATCGCAAAGCAACTGTTACCAAAGAGAAGGGAAATCAGCTGGAAACCAAAAGAGTGCAAGGCGGCAGAGGCTTCTGCCTGAAGACTGCGGTAGTGATGACATGATATATGGAAGAATACAAACAAATGTCATTGATCGGAGAAAAACAAATTAAGGTATTAATGAATGAATTGTTGAGGAAGTCAACCAGCTTGGAAAGGATATTTTATTCCATCCTATGCATTTTGGGTACGTATATTTTCATTTGAATAATAATTTTGATTTATTTTTTTATAATTTTCATGGATAATCTTGAAGTTTCCTCATAAAGCATTTAAATGCACGCAAAGATATACGAGGAGTACCGTTTATAAGGAACACTACTTGTTGGGAAGCCAATACCAAAATATTAAAAACATGTCAATTACCTCAAGGCCAGAGGCTTTCTCTATTTTGAAAATGGATTTTCATGACATTTTCAGGGATCAACTATCCAAACCACACCTAAATTTTCCAAAATCCTTTGTAGATACACACACCTTTAAGATCCAACATGTTTTTCACTTGAAACTGAGACTTAAATCGTCGAACATCAAACCCCTAGAAAAAGTAGAACATACACATGACACATACGATTACGATGGTATTTGTCAGTCAACATACCCCCGATTGCATGCAGTTCTTCTTGAATCGAAGCAATTAACTTGTGAAGTAGTGATCAGCAGATCAACTCTCAGCCTAGTAGACGGAATAGAACAGTAGTTTCGCAGCGTATATATATATATATATATATATATATATATATATCTATTAATTTTAAACTAATCTTGGAATTCAAATGATGACTTGGTGCCTAAGTTTCAATTGCCCCATTTGCGGAACGGCATGTAAAAAGTATATATGTATGGCCTACTTCATAACTGTATTTTCTTACATGCATTTCTCATCTCCTTCCTTTTCTTTTCCCTTAAATTCTTTTTCCTTTATCAGAAGCTTGGAAATTATTCATTTTCTGAAAATCTACCACGTTCGGTTATATATCAGAATTTTTCTGAACTGCATAGAAATTTCCAACAGAATTTTTTAATTCTCATCTGATTAAAAAAAAAAAAAAAAACCCAATTCATAAATCATTTTTTATTTTTTATCAGTGATTTTGATTGGTATAAATTTATCATTATTATTATTTTTTTCTAAACAAGAGCGAAAACGAATTATTGACAGAACGAAAAGTTGATTACTTTAAGAACCAGATAGATAGATAGATAGATAGATGAAAGCTCAATATGGAATGGCCCTCTTTTCTACTTTTGTCAATTCTAAATAAACGCCTTCCAACTTTGAATCAAGATTTGCGACTTCAGAATCATTGTTCATGCAATGAAACCGAAACACCATGCCCATTGCCTTAGGAATCCAAGAAAAAGTATCCAGCTGGCTGCTAGCACAGCACTAAAACAGCTGGTATTCTCCATATATAGGAGAGATTATACCGCCTGACATTTGAAATATTTCATAATAATGTTAATATTAATAAAATCATTTGTAAATAGTTATAAAATAATTTAAATTAAGATATTTTATCAAGTTATAAAAAAATAGAGAACAAATTGAATTAAAATATTATAAAATTAAAATTTTATTTGAATATGATTTTTGTTTGTTTAAAATTTTGTATTAATTTTTGTATTTTCTTTTGTAGTTTGTAAAAATTGTAATAATTAGGTAATAATTAAATGAAAGAGTTAAAAATTAAAAATAAAAAATAAAAAATGTTTTACTTTTAAGTGATATTTGGAAAGGACATTGTTAAAATTGATTTTGAGAATTTCTATCTCCTCTCATTCACTAAATGTACCAAAAAAAAAAAAAAAAAACATCTGAATCAATAACGAAATATAATGAAAAAGCGAAAAGCCTAAAAAATAAAAACTATCTGAATCACTCATATAGCCAGAATGATTGGGCCGGGGTCTTCATGCTGCAAATAATTTCAGTTCTTTTTTTTTTTTTAAATCATGTGATGTATCTAATGGCAAGTGCCTTTCCTTTAAGCAACAAACGAAGTGGCGTATCCATAATAGAATAAGAATTCTAATTGATTAAATACCTAAAACAAAATTTCCGAACCAAAAATGGGTCTCTTAACCCCAATCGTATATGGTCTCTCGCCTATCCAAAGATTCTACAGCTATTTGTTGAATAGGTGGACAGCAGTGAACATGAAAAACCCTGCCATCTGCAACAACATTTATTTTTAAAGTTATCATATATTATAATTAGTATACAAATCCAAAATTGTAACAGCAATCCCTGAAGCAATCCCCGAACCACAATGAATTAGGAACTCCTAATTAATGGTTTCTGGCTAATGACGGTGAACGCAACAGGAACTAGGTTTCGAAGAATCGCATAATTAGCCAAGTTCTGAGTAAAATTTTCACAAATGGGAAAAAATAAAACAAACTGCAGAGCCCAATTTAACCCAGTCCTTTCTAAAAGGAGCAAAATGGAATTACAACAATGCCAACCTAGAGTACCATAGCATTGGTATGAGAAAAAACACCCCAGCAGGCGGACACGCAGAATCCTAACTTACCCCCCACCCAAAAAAAAAACCCGAGAAAAATAAAGGAAAATTTGGAAAATAAATAAATGAAAAGGTAAGTTGCTTAAAACTATACATAGACAAGATTGATGAGAGAGAGAGTGTGAGTTTCATACCATTGAAAATGCCGCCCCATAATAAGGATAAGCTGCTGGTATAAATCTTTCATATTCATTGTGCCTATAAGGCCGGACTGGAATCTGTATTTCAAAAATTACAACAAATACATGGGAAAAAAGGTGCTTCTAAATTGTAACAGAATATCACACTAGCAAGCATTATCATGTGAAGAAGACAAAGATTATGCTCCTGATTTTGTATCATTTTTAAGTATTTACCAAGACCCATAGTTATCATCAAATTCTTAGCAAAACGGTAATGTAGGACGTATTAAAACTGAAAACTGGAATATCAAGGGATGGCACCTCAAAACTAACAAGTCAAATGGAGGTAACAAGATCTATTTCACTCGAACATGTGACTGGTTTCATTAGCAGCAAACAGCATCAAATACACTCGGTTAGCCATGCTTACTTTCAAATTTCATAGTAGGACCCATTGCTTTAGCGAGTCATCTTACATACAGTTCTGTGTAATAATACTACTGTCCCTCTTTTTTACAGAGCCCAACTTGTAAGAATACTAAGCTCCTACATGCAACCCATGTGCTTGGGCTATGCCTATTGATATTATCAATTAAATTTATGATTACCTCTAAATAACTCAAGTACATTATATACCTGCTTTGACAGGGACAAGCTTGTATATCCAAGCCTTTGGTACTCAAGCTTGAACTGAAAAACCCCATAAACATCAGGAACCTTGAATGCCGTAAAATAATGACCCTGCAAGAGTACAAAATTACAAATAGAGGTGCTCATTCAGGCCAAAAAAAAAGACTTCAAACAAACTCGGCCACCGAAATCACAAGCAACTCATGACTAATTATTAGAGTACCTTCTTGTCAGTTGATAAAGTCTTCAGAACATAGGGACTCATCATGTAAAACTGCACCTGAACATCATCAGCTACAAACGGTTCCCAACTTCTACCAGACCACTCGAAAATCTCAACAGAATATTCCTGTTCAATAGATACAAATTGTAAGTAGACACAAAACCCTTTTTTAATAATCTTAGTTTATGTATCCTAAAACTACATTGAAATCTAAAAGTAAAATTACCAAGTCATCATTGATCCTATACATGGCAGGTTCATTAGCCTCCCCCGCTTTATGGTGTTGTACATTCACAGCCTATTGATCAAAACACATCTTAAGGAAGAGTTAAATAATAAACATAAGTACTACAATAAGATGCCGACCTTGAGATGCCCTCTTTCATGGAAAACCCATTTACTAAGTTCAGTCCTTCTAGCTTAGAGTTGATGGAGCGCTGATGAGACTAAGGGATACTCGTATGCATTGCATCTTTGATGTTAGTGCAAATCCCATCCTCCTTCGAGAAAGCTGCTGGAGAGAAGCCACATTCAAAACTTTATCTATACTCTAGACTTCTGTCTAGGATTCAATTAGCTGAACTTTTCAAGCCCTCCACGTCTCTCCTCTCTTTGATACAATTATCCGAAATGAATACATTTATACACGTCTGTCAAGTTGTTTAGCTATAGAGTCAAAGGTTTTTGAGGTGAGAAGACTTGGGGATAGGGTGTCCATTACTGAGAAAGGATGGAAAGGTGTGAGTTGCATATGGTTGGGTTTAGAGACTATCAGTTGGTTGGCTAACTCACTGGAGGCGTGTTTGAAGGCTGAGAACAAAGGCTTCTACTCAGCTCGACGGGAAGGCGACAGAGGCCTTACAGCCCAGCGTTGCTCTAACTCTCGTGGCTCATATATGGCTTTGGCTGTGTATGGGGGGGGAGGACGCAGGAGCTACATTCTCATACCTGAAGACAAGGCAGGAATGGGGTGGAGGAAGATGGTGGCAGTGTTGAAGGACATAGGCAGAGTAGGTGTCCAGGGAAGAAACCCATCGCCTGAGAGGGTGAAAACTTGGCCATCCAAGTCGTACAAGGAGGCACTGGAGGTGCCTCGAACTGTGCAGCTCAATGTGATGGGAGACTTGCAAAAGGGATTAACTCCCTTTTCGGCAGAAACACAGTGTGGAGTAGGTGATGGCAGAGGGGTGATGGGACTAAAAGAAGGAAAATTTCTGAAGGAGTTACGTGAAGTGCAGGAATCGTTGGGGGAGCTAACTAATAGAGTTGGGGAGTTGATACGGTGCGTTGAGGGTTATGGATTGGAAGGAGTGGGCTCGGGTTGCCATTTGGGCCTTGGGGACACGGATGGTGGGCCTAAGGGGAAGGGCCAAGTGTTGTATACTGAAACCCAGCCCAAGAGGGCACGGCAGGGAGGCCCTTTCTGGAGGAAGAAGATGCAGGCCGCAGGTGGCCCGTCGATGAGTGGGCCTGAGCCACCGTCGCCGGAAACGACGCAGTCAACTCCGTCGAAGGTTGCAGAGGCCACGTTGGACGTTGCATCGCCGGCGGGTACAGAACCAGAGCAAGTAGAAGAGATGTACGACGGCCTCTGTGCTCACGATGGCCCGAATACTGCACAGAATGTCACGATGAAGAGTATCGGCGCACAGACTAAGTCGACGACGTCAGAGGAGCCGTTTGCGAGCAGCGACAAGACCATAGGAGGTTCGGAACTTATACGTGATGTTGCTCTGGCTACTGTGTTCGAGCCTAAGTCTTCGAACCAGACACAGACAGTCCCGATGACGTGGTTGGAGCTTGCGGAACCAGTCACAGGTTGTCCCGATGAAGTGGTTGAATCAGACGCAACTATGGGTGGGTCAAGACTCACTATCTTGGCGGGAGCAGATTCTGTCGCTGGAAAGGAGATGAGTACCAGTCAGCTGAGCATTTATGGGGACTCTGTGGGTGGAGAAGAGGAGGAGATGGGTAGCCCGTCACCCTTACAGATGCTCCCACCTCATATCGCACCTCGAGCTTCAGATTGGGTACTAAAAAAAGTAGAGGAGCTTCATGGTTGGGTGGGGATTTCATGTGAAGGGTACGAAGACCAATTCATGGCTCTCTTAGTAGCCATGGAAGCTGGTCGTTCTACGGTACTGAAGTCGGCTGCTAAAAAGGAGAGAGAATTGAAAAGATTGCAATGCTCCATTAATTATGATAATAAGGAGGGAACCTCGGGAAGAGATAGAGCAAAAGGGAGGGACGTCTATATTGTTAATGAAGCCTAAAATCTTATCTTGGAACGTGAGAGGGATCAATGACATGAATAAACGACTACTTATTAGGTCCCTTCTCCGTAGTTGGAAAGTAGACGTTGTTTGCCTACAAGAAACTAAACTGGCACTTATTTCTCTTCGTACTATCAGGAGTTTGTGGGGCGGTATGCATGTGGGATGGCTGTACTTACCGTCCAATGGAGCTTCCGGGGGCATACTAGTTATGTGGGACAAACGAGTGGTGGAAAAAATGGAAGATTGCGTGGGGGATTATGTGGTGGCTTGCTCGTTTAAGAACATAAGGGATGGTTATCAGTGGGCTTTTGCAGGCGTCTATGGTCCTAATCTTGACCGGTCTCGAAGGCTACTATGGGATGAGTTGGCCGGTATTAACAGTTTATGGGACTTACCTTGGTGTATTGGAGGTGATTTTAACGTCACCCGTTTCCCGAGCGAGAGATCAGGTGGCTCGGGTTTCAACTCATCAATGGTAGATTTTTCTAACTTCATTTCCGAACAGAATTTACTAGATATTCCTCTTGCAGGTGGTTCCTTCACCTGGTCTAGCAATCGAGAACTTCCATCTTGGTCGAGGATAGATAGATTTTTAATCTCTCCGGAATGGGAGGCACAATATCCAGATCTCATTCAGAAGAGACTTCCCAGGTTGTATTCAGATCATTTCCCCATTCTTGTGAATTGTGGGGGCATCAGAAGAGGCCCAAGGCATTTCAAATTTGAGAACATGTGGTTGAAGTCGGAGGGTTTTCTGGACAGAATAAGACAATGGTGGTCTTCTTACCATTTTAATGGTAACGCTAGCTATAAAATGGCTTGCAAGTTAAAGTCTTTGAAAAAGGACCTGAAGGAGTGGAATATACAAGAGTTTGGTAATGTGGACAGTCAGAAATCTGTTCTAATGGAGGAGCTTAAGAACATGGAGGGTGTGGAAGAGGAGAGGGTTTGCACTGAATCCGAGCGGGCCCGCAAATCCCAAGTGATTGCGGAAATTGAACGGTTGTCTCTTTTGGAAGAAATATCGTGGCGTCAAAAATCACGAGCTTTATGGTTAAAGGAAGGGGATAGATGCACCAAGTTTTTTCACCAAGTGGCCAACTCACATAGGCGGTACAATGCTATAGATACTTTGTTGATAGATGGGGCGGTCTCTTCCAACCATACCGAAATTTCAGACCACATTGTCAATTACTATGATAAGTTATTTTCGGAACAATTTGGGTGGAGACCAAGACTCGACGGGTTGGTGTTTGATGTTCTTGACCCGCAGGTTGCGGAACGACTCGAGAGGCCATTTGATGAGGTAGAGGTCAGGTCGGTGATTAAAGGTATGGCGGGTGATAAAGCCCCAGGTCCCGATGGCTTCTCCATGGCGTTCTTCCAGACATGTTGGGATGTGCTTAAAGATGATATTATGGAGGTTTTTCATGAATTTCATAGAAGTGGGCGTTTTGAGAGAAGCCTTAATAGTACATTCTTAGCACTCATTCCTAAAAAGCCCGGAGCTGTAGAAGTGAAAGATTTTCGTCCCATTAGTTTGGTGGGTGGGCTATACAAAATTTTATCCAAAGTATTGGCGAACAGAATGAGTAAGGTGATGGAAGGCTTGATTTCGAAGCCTCAAAATGCATTTGTTCAAGGTAGGCAAATCCTTGACTCGGTGCTTATAGCCAACGAATGTCTGGAGAGTCGTATTAAATCAGGAGAGCCGGGACTCCTTTGTAAGTTAGACATGGAGAAAGCTTACGATCACGTCAACTGGAGTTTCTTAATTTATATGTTGGAAAGATGCGGCTTTGGCTCTAAATGGTGTTCCTGGATCCTTCATTGTATTTCCACGCCTTGTTTCTCTGTTTTGGTGAATGGCACATCCAAAGGTTTTTTTAAGAGCTCTCGAGGTTTGCGACAAGGAGACCCTCTTTCTCCTCTTCTCTTTGTTTTTGTGATGGAAGCTTTTAGCAAGATGATTTTAGGGGCGGTAGAGGGAGGATTCATATCAGGATTCTCAGTGGGAGAGGCAAGTTCAGGTTTGCTTAACATCACTCACCTTTTGTTTGCCGATGATACACTAATCTTTTGTGAGGCCAGACGGGAGCAAATCCGAGCTTTGAGAGCTCTTTTATTATGCTTTGAAGCTGTGTCAGGCTTGAAGGTGAACTTGGCTAAATCAGAGGTAGTACCAGTGGGACATGTACCCAATGTGGAGAGTCTGGCATCCATCTTGGAGGGTAAGATAACTCAGCTGCCCATGAAATATCTTGGTCTTCCATTAGGCGCGGCGTTCAAAACGAAATCTATTTGGGATGTTGTAATAGAAAAAATGGAGAGGAAACTAGCTGGTTGGAAGAGGATGTACTTATCTAAAGGGGGCCGGGTGACTCTCATAAAAAGCACTCTGTCTAACTTACCAACATATTTCCTTTCCTTATTTCCGCTCCCTGCTAAGGTGGCTCATCGCATGGAGAAAATTCAACGTGATTTCCTATGGGGAGGGATCAAAGATGAGTTTAAATTTCACTTGGTGAAATGGGCCACAATTTGTTCCCCTATCAAGGAAGGAGGTTTGGGTATACGGAATTTGAGAACTTTCAATCAAGCCTTGCTTGGCAAATGGTTATGGAGATATCACCAAGAACGGGATGCCTTGTGGCGAACCGTTATTGCGTTGAAGCATGGGGAATCTTGGGGAGGGTGGTGTTCTAATGCAGTGAGTGGACCTCATGGAGTTGGGCTTTGGAAACACATTAGAAGAGGGTGGGACACATATGCAACGCTTACTTGCTTCAAAGTCGGCAACGGATCTAAGGTAAAGTTTTGGCATGACTTATGGTGTGGTGATCGGGCACTCAAGGATGTTTATCCACAAGTTTATAGCCTAGCAAGAAGGAAAGAAGCTTCTATCGCAGATCTGATTATCTCTTCCCATGGCTCTTCCCAATGGAACCTCACTTTTCATAGAGATGCACAAGATTGGGAGATGGACGACCTTTCGGCCTTTTTTGATTTTGTGTATTCCACTAGTGTGTCGGGGGAAGGAGAAGACAAGTTATGTTGGCGTCCATCTAAGAAGGGAGTGTTCACGGCTCGCTCTTTCTACCATTCCTTAAACTTGCACAACTCAATCCCGTTCCCATGGAAAAGCATTTGGAAGACAAAGGCACCGCTAAAGGCAGCTTTTTTTGTATGGACAGCATCTTTGGGGAAGATTCTTACCATAGATAACCTAAGGAAACGTGGCATTATCGCTATAAATTGGTGTTACATGTGTAAGAAGAGTGGTGAGTCCGTTGACCATCTATTACTACATTGTGAGGTTGCCATGTCTTTATGGACAGATGTCTTAGCACGGGTGGGGTTAGCGTGGGTGATGCCGGAAAGGGTGTCTGATTTTCTAGCCTCTTGGGGAGGTATTAGGGGCAACACTCAAATTGCATCCATATGGAAGATGCTACCTATTTGTCTATGGTGGTGCATTTGGAGGGAGCGGAATGCAAGATGCTTTGAAGATCAAGAAAGATCAATGGAAGAGCTTAGAATTCTGTTTTTCAATACTTTACTCCATTGGTCGATTGTAATTGATTTTCATGGCAGGTCTTTTCATGAGTTTCTTGTATCTCTAAGATAGACATTGTGAACGTGTTCATGTATATGTCCCGTGTACTTGGACACTCTATGTCTCCCTTTTGATCAATAAAAATCTGTTTACCGATCAAAAAAAAACTAAGTTCAGTCAAAAACTGCTCATTACCCGATTTCTCATATCTGTTACATCAAAATAATAATAATAACAATAATCAGTCTTGTTTTCGAAAGGCAGATGAACTGCAGATCATACAGAATATGCATAAAGTATAAACACAGACATATTTAAGAACATCCTAGTTCTCTTGCAAGTTTGCAACAAAAATAATTATTCCCATTATACTGCGGGAAAAGACATCCAGATTCAGAGAGAGAGGGAGAGAGGCGCTCATTTTCTACATCATCAACAAAATGACAATTTGCATTTTAATCATGGCAAATAAACCTGTCTACAATATCTTAATATGCACCAACAGCTCTATCAGTATTTGTAAAGAGTGTTATTACTATAATAGGCTGCAAATTATCCATATTTCTATTTTTTATTACACACTAATTGCTGAATTCTCAATAAATTCATGTGCAAGGTCAATGACACCCTTCAATTTTTAAGTCAAACATGTCAAAAGTATCATTAACCATAGGATGGAAAAGATAGTTGGGACATTTGGATCCTAGCAATTCAAAACTGTCTGATATAGATACAGCCTTTCACAAAACAATTGCAAGTAAAAGTTTTCTCACTTAGTTGGACTCCCAGCCTTCCGCACTCCAGATCTGAAGAATCTGAAAGCAAAGCCAACAATTATCAACAGGCGGCATATAACAAGAAAAACTTTTTTGATAATCATACAACAAGAAAAACTTGTTCACCTAGCGACTAGTACATACCGATTACTGAACATACTTAATGAACCAGAGATCAAAATCCGAGCATTGTTTCTAGCCTGCAACAAACAAGAGCCAAACCTGTTTAGATGTTATGAAAATATCCTTTGCATTAACACTTTCAATTAAAAGCTATCAAAAAAACCTGTTATGTTATTGCAAGCAAAAAGCTTTCATCTACGTCCAAAATCAGACACACACAAGTCCCACTCCATCAGAAGTCATTAAAAAAACCAAATTTGGCAACTTTATAAACAAATAAACATGTCCAAAGGTAATATCTAGCAGTAAGGACGAGGAACCCACAGATTGCTTCTTACAAACATTCTTGTGTGATCACAAAGCCACTTCAAGTAAAGAAAGCTTCTTTTTTTTTTGATCGGTAAACAAATTTTTATTGATCAAAAGGAAGACAAAGAGTGTCCAAGTACAGCTTCTTTTTTTTTTTTGATAAGTAAAAATATTATATTTATACATCAAAATGAGTAGCCAAGTACACTAAATGTATACAAGAGAACACATTGCCCACAATAGAAAAACCCCTAATAACCCAAAAAGCCAGTGAAAAACAACCCAAAATGCACCAAGCCCAACCACAACCCCTTGCTTCCCGTAGAACTAAAACTCTACCCAAAAACCCCACCCCAACCCCTTGTTTCCCGTCTTCACAATGCCCTCCCTTTAGGCTTTCCTCTAGTTGAGCTACCGCCCTTAGCGTCGTAGTTGATTGTCGAAAAAAGACGTTGTAACTCCCTACTTTTCTTGAAACTTGATTTAGTTTCAAGTGCGCGGTTTGCCTCAATCGCAATAATTAGTTCTTTAAATTGATCTTCACATCCTCCATGTGAAATTCCCACAAACTTCTGAATCTCGTTAACTTTAGGCAGAATCCAATCCGCTATTGGAGGAAGAGAGACCAGGGGAGCCACAATATCCCCTAACACAGTATCCAATTGCACTCCTGACTCTAGACATTCCTTTACACAAGGCACCAACACCAAATCCATATTCAAATCCCGTACCTCTTCAGCAACTCCATTGGTTCTCTTCAATGGTATGACATCAAGTTCCTTCACCTTTGGTGACCCTTTATGTGCAACTTCAGTTGGTCCCTTCACCAATGGTATGACACTATTTTCCTTCAACTCTAACGAGGGAGCCATAGTTTCTTCAGGTACAGAAGTCACCTGAGGCGAATGACATTCCAATACAGATGTCTCTACGCCAATACCTGACGTAGAACCCACTTCAAATAACCCAGACTTCCTTTTGACCCACCATACTCTTCTGGATTTGGTTATAGGAACAAGACCAAATCAGTTTTCCGTTTTCCTTTATCTGAGTTTAAAGGATTCGGGCCTATCTTAATCTTGTTTCTTACAACCCTGTTGCCTCCAGCTGAAAGCAAGTCTATTTTCGTAAACAAAAAAGTTATCACTGCCTTCAATTAGACAAGTTGAGTTTCCATCTCCTTTAAAGAATTATGCATCGCAACAAGCTGGTTCTGAGGTGTGATCTGCAAACCACTTTCACCAATCCCTTCACTATGAACCCGAAGCATGACCCATCTTCAGAACTGTTGTATATGATCGCCTCGCCATCGTGGATGTACTTGGGTCTTTATGATTCACCTCCAAGTTGATGTTCTCATTCTTCTTTTGGCTTTCCTTCTTTGACCCATTAGCAAAAAACATATCTGCAGCTCTGCGTAATTTTGTAGCAAATTTCTCCCAACCCAGACCTTCATACCCTTCAAGAATGACTACAACACTCTGCCGGCCTCCTCCACCATATTCGATGACCACTAGAGACCTACCATGCTCGTTGGAGCATCGTTGAGCCATGAATGTTTTGTTTCCTTCGCGCAAGTGTTTTGTGAAATCTAAATTTCTACCGGCCTGTAATACTGCTTCCACCATAGCCATCAGCCATTCTATACCACTACGACCAATCATTACAAATCTCCAAACACTTATACTCCTCTCCACAATTTTTAAGGAATACCTCCATGTTTCTAGCAAAAGCTCAAAAGCCTTCGATTCCACCCAAAAGCGCACCAGCTGACCCATACTAATATCAAACCTTCGACTTCAGATGCAGGGGCATCCCAAGCTGCATGTCTTCATTCTGTCGAGAAAAAGCAATGCGCAAAGGAGGCTGGGAAAACAGATGCCCCTAACCTGAGTTAACGAAGGACACAGAGTTGTCGAAGAATGACTGACGTCGGAGGCCCACAATGTGGTAGCCGAAGTCCGTTGAAACAATATGTAACGGTAGCTAATGCAAAGGCTTAGGTCGCAGTTCGTTGGACGAGGTTATGGAAGAGCAGCAGAAAACTCCCAGTCGCTGAATACGGACCGACGTCGGAGGCCCCACAACAGAGTCACCTGGGTCTGTCATTCAGGTCTGTGGCGGTGTCGAAGTGCAGGGCGACAATTTGACACCTCCGACAAAGAAGAAAAGCGAAATAGCCAGTTCGCCAACGAGGACACCTCGTTTGTGATGAAGGTGCGGTGTCACTCTTTGGTCGATGGTGGGTGGGGGTGGCAGCGAGATAGGAGGGTTAGGGTTTTCTCTCGGCTCACTGTTCACCCTCGGGTCTTAGGGCTTCATACGGAGAGAAAATCACTTCATAGTATGATTTAGCAAGTGACATCTCCAAAGCAGAAAATTCCTAAGGAAGGCTTCTATGGACTGTATCTTAAGCCTAATGCATCACAAAGAGATGTCTTTACAAAAGCACTGAATGAGAAATGACATCATGAGATTTCTGTGAAACTCTACAAAACATTGATAAATTTCGTTTGACAGGGTGAATCTATATTGTATAGAAATCATATATAAAACAAGATACCATAAAAAGCAGTAAGGAACTTATCGAGACAAATAATTGAGTAAGTGGGTAGAAGACAATCAAGATTTGAGTGCCAACATACCTGCAGGATAGAAACTAAAGAGATTGCAGATCCAGTGAGTGATGGAGGATTTGACAGCTTGGAATTCGGATTAGCAGAATATGCTGAAGGAGAAGCGGAGAGAACTTTCAGCACCTAAAATGCAAAGGAGAATAAGAAATTGAAAAGAAGGCGGCAAATTATATGAGCAATTAAAATTGGTATATATATACGCATTTACTTATCTTAGTTGTTGAAAAGCATATGAGAGGGAGACATCTTACTAGGTTGTTGGTAGGACTTAAAGAATGGCCAATTCCTTGGAAAAGTACAGGAGCCTGTCACAAGTTTATCAAAACAGCATAAAAGAAAGTGAGTTTGCATTTTCTTTATCGGTAGAAATGAGTTTGCAATATTCATAACCAAAATGATATAAGTGGTAGGTCAATGGCTGAAAAGTCACATTAAAATTGAGTCAATTCCTGTTATTAAATGTAGTGACATCGGAAACCAATGGGTTATCGAAATTCAATGCTGAGGATGTAGGCTTGTCATAGCAAAAACTATTGAAGTGCTAAGCAGAAAAAACAAGACTACAAATTATTGAAGATGGAGAGAGGTGCAAAATTATCCATTTTGGATGTAGGCTTGTCATAGCAAAAACTATTGAAGTGCTAAGCAGAAAAAACAAGACTACAAATTATTGAAGATGGATAGAGGTGCAAAATTATCCATTTTGAAAAATACAAATAACCTAGAGCTAATAATTTTTTTTTTTTTTTTGTAAGTAAGAAATATTTATTGAAAGGCACAAGGCTCAATCCAAATAACATGAAGTATACAAGAGGGAGACGACAAGAGCTAAAAACTTAAAAGAACTCAAAACACTTTAAAGAGACAGTAGATGATTCATTGAAATACTTGTAGAGACTGTGATCAACGCATCGTTGTGTTAAATCTAACAGGGTGACTAATATTGACAGACTCAGAGCTTGTACTTGCCTCAATTTTCTTGCTTCCCAAAATTACATTGGACTCGATGAAATCATCACCAGCAAGCAAGGTATGATCTCCATCAGTTTCTGAAACTGCATATTTGGTGTGATCAGTAACCAAAGCTGCCGGGTCCTGTACCCAAAATTATTTTAAATAAACGGAAAGGCAACCTAGATATTGAGAAATCAAATTTTCATAAAATAAACAAAGTAAACCACCAAGAGACACAAAAAGTGTCGGAATCAAAATCTAGATTAAAGACTACTCTGGGTTGGGATAAATGCTAATAGCGAATACACACCTCATCAAAATCAACTCCACACTCGGTGGAAATTTCTCTGATTAGATCAGATGCATTGGTGTCAGCCGCGACAATTAAATCATGACCGGAATCAACAAAATCCAGAATCGCAGTCAAATCAATGGATCCTCCAAAGCCTACAAATTTGATGCGACAGGTTTGAGAAAATACAAACTAAATTATAGGCATGTGCATTTGCAATCCTCCATCAATAATCAAATAGAAGCATTGAAAAAAACAAATCACAAATTAACCTCAAGTCGCTATTATTGAAGCAGTAACCGTGTTTGGTTGCTGAGACAAATGTAAGGAAAAAATCTAAAGAAAAAGACCAACCAATACCAATGCAACACCATTTCCCTGAGTTGAGCTAATGGGATTCAAAACTTCACGTATATTTCATAATTTTCTAATAAACTGAACAGATTAGAAATGAAATTAAGCAAAACACTAACTTACGCTCGGTCGTAGGGCAAAACAAGATCAAGCCGTCATACAGGTACTGGCCATAACGTTGTAGACCGATCTTCGGGTCATCGGAGAGTTTGAAATCGAGCTCGAACCCGCGGGACTGGAGGGACTTGAAGTAAAGCGAGTGCGAGGATTTGAGGGCGAGGTCGTCGAACAAGACGAGGACTCGGCGACTCGAAGGGTTTTCGGGAGAGAAGGAGGTGCAGAGAAATGGGAGAAGAGGGATTAGTGTTAAGAAGAGGTGGAGCTTTGACATGTTTTAGGGTTTTGGCCGGGGCAATGGGAAGGAGGGAGGAATGAGTGTGCTACCGAGATTGACGTTTTGAACTTCTGGAGTCTGAAGTCTGAAGAAAGAAAATTGGAGGAGGTGGATATTTTGGAAGGAAAATGGTGGCCCTTTCGCTAGTCTTTTTTTTTAAACAAGCTATTATTGTATTTGTATTTTCTTTTAAATATTTAAAAATATTTAAAAAAAAAATGCAATTACACTATAAATCCGTCCAGCAATAACTGCAAAGTAGCAGGGTCCATTTTGTAAAGGAAAATAATCCATTACAATTCTATATAAAATGAAGGATAATTTTATAATATTAAAATTTATTTTTAATAAAATAATATTAATTGATTGAAAATAAGTTGTAAAATATTTATAAAAAAAATTATAAATATATCTTTAGTCTTTTCGGAATCATTGGTTGTGGAGGGGTTAATGAGTAATTCAGTTAAGCCACGAACGAATGGTTAATTGTTTCGATTGTTTAAATATTTTTTAATTTTTGAAATAAATTTTCAATCATATTTTAATCTAAAATAATTAAGTTTTTGTAAAAGAAAATATATAAAAACAAAAAAATTATAAACAAAAATAAAACTTTCTTAAAAAAGTAATCAAAATAATATCTCAATCTTATACATTCGTTTTTACAAATCTCAATACAAATTATCTCTTAAAAAAAAATTACTTTTCATTCTACCTATGCTTTTTTACAAAAGTTTTGCCACACATATTTATATTTAAAAAGTGAGTAAATATAAGATCTTCATGAAAAAATAAATTTTTTTAATAATAAATCTCACTCTTTTTTAAAATAATTGTACAACGCTTACATATTCCATGACTATACGTAACATTACTAAAAAGGTCAATCATTTTTTAGTATAGTTGAGTGATAAAAAATAAGACTTAACAAAACTCAATACAAACTTCATTTCTAAATTTTCTCAATAATTCTTAAAATTACATAAATTCCCACTTACAAGATCTCAAATTAAAAGAGAACTTAAAAATATTTATTTGAGTTTCAAGATCTCAAATCAAAATTATACATAGATAGTTAAAATAGACTTTAAAATAATTATAATGTTGGATTGAACTTTGCAAAAGACATTATGTAGTAGAAAAATAGTATATACTAATCTCATTTCTATATGATATACTAAAATAATAAAATTCTATCAGAATATTGATCCATTTCTCATGACCCATGTTACCAGTTTCATTTTATTTTAGAACAAAAAGGGTTTCAACTGAGAAAATAATATTTACTACTGTTAAATAAAGAAATAAATAATAAGTGTTAAGTAAATTTTTGGATAATTTAATATCAAAACACCAAGATTTTATAAAAGAAAAATACTATTTGAAAGTTGGTAATTCAAGGCTTGAGGAGTGCAATATCTTCATGTATTCACCATTTGAAGCTTTGGCAATCTTCAAGCACAATTGAGATCTAAGCACCGGGAGTTAAATTGATTATTAAAGGGTCCTCTATCCTTATTTTTCAGATCTGTTTTGAACTCCCTTGGACATAACATTAATCTTTTACTAGAATGTAGAGAGTTGATGTGATCATTGAAGCTGGATATTAGTAAAGCCTATGATATGGTGAAATAAAGTTTTCTTTAAAGCATTATGTTAAAACTTGGTTTCGATAGGAGATGAGTGACTCTTGTATTATCTTGCATTGACTTAGTCTCTTATAAGGTGCTTATTAATGTGATGCCTACTTCTCAATTTGTTGCATCATGGGGTTTGCGTCAAAGTAATACATTATCTCATTACTTGTTTATTATATGTGTTAAGGGGTAATCTTCTCTCCTTCAGGCTACTTAGCAAAGAAAATTGATCAAATGTGTCAAAGTTTGTCCTAGAGCTCTTGCTGTTACTCATTTGTTTTCTAACAAATGAAAGCTTATTATTTTGCCAGGTTACTCACTATCAAAATGAAAATTTGAAGCAGTTGTTACAAGTATATGGGTTGGCTTTGGGATAATATATCAATATGAATAAATCTGAACTTTTGATTAGCCCAAATACAAAACTTGAAAAAGTTAATACAATTATGGTCATTTGGGATGTGCATTCTCTCCAAGCTCATGATCAGTATTTGGGTCTTCATTATTTGATTGGACGGTTGAAGTGCTATACATTTAAGGAGTTAAAAGATAGGATTTGGAACAAGTTGCAAGGCTATAGGGAATACTTGCTTTCACAAGCCAGTAGAAAAATATTAATCAAAGCAATTGTATAGGCTTTACCTACCTACATTGAACTGTTTTTTATTATCCAAATTCTTTTATAGAGACTGGGAATGATTATTTGCTAAATTATGGTAGGGACAACGCCAATTTGAACGGAAGATACATTGACTTAGTTGGTCAAATATGTGTTCTTCAAATATGAGAGACGGTATGAGCTTTAAGAATCTTTAGCTTTTTAATTTGGCTTTGCTAGCAAAACAATGTTGGTGGTCTATCCAAAATCTGTTTTCTTACCGTATCGAGTTTATAAAACTAAGTATTTTCCTACTATAGATATTTTGCACTCAAATATGAGTAGGAAGCCCTCTTATGTGTGGATGAGTATTTGTATTGCTAAACCTCTTTTGATAAATGTTGGTATTTGGAGGATAGGGAAACGTGATAGTGTTAGGATAAATCAAGACAAATGGGTTCCAACTTTTTGGTTATCTCAATCACTTTCTCTTAACTATGTTATTCAAGATGATTTGATGGTTAATGTCCTTGTGCATCATAACAATGGCTCTTTGAACGTGGATTTGATACCGTCTATTTGTCCTCATTTTGTTGCTAATGTTATTTTACAACTTATTTACTTTCAAGAGGATGTGAAGATAAATTTGTATGAACATGAACTAAAAATGGTTTTTATTCAGTAAAGTCTGGATATCATCTAGCAATGACATTATTTGGTTCTACAATTGGAGTTGAAAGTTTTCAATCTCATAATTCTTCACATTTTTGGTTTCAATTCTGGAATACGAATCTTTTGAATAAATTTAAAAATTTTGGATGGTGTGCTTGTAAGGATAGCCTCCCCACAAAATTGAATTTAATGAAGCTGGGGTGTTCTTTCTAATGTGAATTGTTCACTTTGTCAGCTGGTAGAGGAAAATTGTTGTCATATTTTTTTGGATTATTCGAATGTAAAAAATATTTTGGTTGTATGTTGTCATTTCGTTTTACCTTTTTTGAAAATTGCCATTAATTAGTTTGATTTGGGACGAGCTTTGATCAATATAAATTAACTTCAGTTTCTAGATTCATTACCATTTATTGGGGTTTAAAGAAATATATGAATTTGAAGTTATTTCATTATTCTAATTGTGTGCTTCATGTTGTTGTTGATAATTGTTTAGCAATTGTTGAGGGGCACATTACCATAAATCACATTAGTTAATTATATGTGATGAAAGTATTCTTTCTTGAAAACACACCCCTCCTCCCCAATTGGGTATGGTAAAACTTAATTTTGATAGTTCATTGTTTCGTTCTTCTAACTCTGTGGGTGTTAAGATTATTTTTAAGGGATGATAAAGTAGATGTTTTATTTGCTTTGTGTCGAAAAGAATTTGAGCCGTTTGAAGTGGATGAAATTGAGACTTTGGTTATTTTGAGGAAATTATAAATGATATTGCATTTGAGTTTTTCTAGTTTGATATTAGAATGAGATTCTTTGTTTGTGATTGAAGCTATTGACTCTAAGGCACCTAACTTTTATAGACAATGAAATATGATATTTGAGATTCAAAGCCCTTTATTTTTTTTTTGGGACTACAAAGTACTTCATGTTGGGAGACAAGAGAATGGAAGAGCTCATTTACTTGTGAAGCATGTTCGTCTCGTGGATGATATAGTTTAGAGGTGATCTTAGGGAATGTTTGAATAATAAATTGAGATAAGATGAAAATTGAATAAAATATTATTTTTATTATTATTATTATTTTAAAATTTAAAAAAATTGAATTATTTATTATATTTTGTGTGAAAATTTAAAAAAATTATATTGATTAGATGAGATGAATTGAAATGACTTGAGAGACTTTTGTATCAAACTGGTTATATAAAACTTTATTCAATCTAGAGTCTTATTAGATGCTAATCTTTAATTTCATGGCGCTATCATTATAATTGATTATGACATTATTACGAATGAAATTGTTACGTTCTAAAAATAAAGTATGGGATTGGAGGGTGTAACTGCACACCGGCTTGATTTACATGAGCTGTTTTGGCTGCGTCTCAAGACATTCACGTGGCAGTTGGTGATTGGCGATTTCATGGGAAGGAAGACGAAAGAATGCGATAGAGCCCGTTCATTGTCGAAAGCGAACGAAAGTTACGAAACTAAATCCGACTTGTAGTGGATGACGATGATTGACGCGAGGAAGAGAAAAATTGAAAGAGAGAGACACAGCGACTCGGACCCCACCCTTTCTAAATAAAAATACTCGAGATTCCTCCTTAGCTTGGCTCTCTCACTCTCTCTCTCTGCACAAAGGTAAAAGCTTCGCTCTTTTTCTTCTCTTCCATAATTTTCCTTACACGCGATCGTATTTCTCGCGTTTTGTCTGCCTTCACATCTCTCTTCGCTAATCTGATCCAGGTTGTGGGCTTCAGCTGTTTGACATATTTCATACATATATAGGTTTGTGTATTTTTCTTAGCTTTGATTTGTGTTTAGGGGTCTTTAGATAAGGTTCTCGATTCTTTTGCGATTGCGTTTGGTTGTAAATTTCATAATTACGTAGGATTGATTCTGTTTGGGTTTTGTTTTGTTTGAATTATTTGCTCGGTATTCTGGGTGCTTGTGTTATGAATTGCTGAAATGCTTTGTATATTTGGAATGACTGAACTTGTTGTGTCTGGGTGTTTGGTTTGCTAAGTAAATAACTTCCTTTAAGCATGGCGGGTTTGCTGTGAAAGTTTTTCTACGGGATGATGACCGTCTCAACATCCCGTGGATAAGCTGCTGAATTGTTGTATGATCTATGAAAGTTACTTGAAGCTAAAGTAGCTGCGGTTTTTTATTTATTATTATTTTTTCTCTCATGTGGATCTTTGAATCTTTGTCATTAGCTAGTGTTCATGAGATCGTCCTTCTCCTACCTAATGGAGTTATCGTAGGATCACGGTTACCGGTTAGATATAGTGAGAGATATGTTCGTTTTGGTTTCAAGAATTTCTGGTGGCTAGAATGCGTGTTTAATTGTTAGATCTCTAGAACAAGGTTGGAGTGGTGTTCCTTGAATATTTTTTTTCTGAAAAAATAGTCAGAAGTTACACCGTTCAATGCTTTTTTGGAAATAATGATTTTGTTCCTGAAAATAATGGGTTTCTTAGCTTTCATGCTTTTGTCCAATGCTCTTCTGGAAAGAAATGATAAATTAAGAGCACCTGGAGGAAAATAATAGTCTGTAACAATGGAGGAATCATTGACGCTGAATTTTGCTTTGCTGTGATCCATTCTTCAATTGAGCCATATTTGCTCATATCATTTTGCGTTTTTGCAATATCTTCCGAGAGCAATATAGAGAAACTAAATGGCATGGAGATGGGAGATATGCAGAATAGCAATTATAATTTGGTATTTGAATAGTAACTGAAATCCCCCAAGGAAGTTACTCTTCTTGGGAGGCATAATGGAGGTTCAATTCTTTATAAAAATGTTTTATGCTTCCTGTTTCGCTTATTAATGAAGAATTATTACTTGTCAAAAAACTCCTTTGTAAGAATGGCCAGACTCGGAATGAGTTAACAGTAATGATTATTACTTGCAAAATGTGGCCTGAACTTTTTTGATGCTGATTAGTTTGTTGCATTCCCAACAGTGTCCAGAAGTTTGGTAGGGCTTGAGTGAAACTCTCGGGCCTGGTTATAATCCATACTGGTTATTGTCTTTATGGAGATCGTATGTGTGCTACTCATGTAATGATACCTAAGAAATCATTTGTTATGCCAAGGCAGACTGCATACTTTTTAAGTTATTTAAGAGTTGATTTTTTTATTTTTTGTGCTGCCCAAGGTTTTTTGGGATATGGTAGTATTGCATTCCTCATAAACTGATTTTGATATTATGGTGTAGGAAAAATGATTAGGCTATTTAAAGTGAAGGAAAAGCAAAGGGAACTTGCAGAGAGTGCTAATGGAAAGACACCTATCAAGAAGCAAAGTGCAGGAGAATTACGTCTTCACAAAGGTAGACTCTAATATTTATATATGAATAACTAGAATATTATAATCAAGTGTTTGCCGGAAGGTACCTGAAACAGTTGCTATGAGGACCAGCTCAGCCGACTTATTTATATCTGAAAATTTTTTTGACAGAAGTTTCAGGATTTCATTGTCATACATTGGTTCTTTACTCACAAAACCTATGTCTTGCATACGAATTGTTATCAAGCGCAGATTCTCATATATACATAGTCTGACCCACTTGCTTCCAGCAGAGCCATATGGGTTTATGTTCTAAACTTTTTATGTTTTTCATTGTGTAGATATCAGTGAACTGAACCTACCAAAATCTTGTACCATATCTTTCCCCAGTGGCAAGGATGACTTGATGAACTTCGAGGTTACCATTCGGCCTGATGAAGGATATTATTTGTAAGTACACTCTGTAAAAATCTTCAGTTTTCTTCTGTGGATGATGGAGCATCATGTTTATGAGGTTTTTCTAGTAACACCCCATGCCATTATATGTGGTGGAAGTTTGAATACTTAACAAGCATATTTGATTGGTGAAAATGTTATGAGAAATTTTTACAATTCTGGGAAAAAAATTTGGAGAAAAAAATTGTGAGACATGTTTTGTGGAAGTGGGTAGGAAAAATGGAAATTTGTTTAGATAAAAAATTTTTTAGATATGTTTTGTATTAGGATTTGTGAGAGGGGGTAGGTAGATTTGAAAATTTGCCTGGATAAGATATTTGTAGATGTATCGTTTTTAAATTTTGTGAAAGATCTTTTTTAATAATGTGGAATCCTGGAGACCATGCAAATGCAACACATCTTTAATCCATTTAAACCCTGGACATATGTAACGCATCCCCATCACATGGCTCAGGTAAAGAAAGAATCAGCTTTTCACTAATGGGATGTGGGCCCTTAGAAATTGTTTGCATCCAAGGATTCGAACCTTAGACCTGAAGAGAGCATAACACCAAAACCACAACCCTGTGAGCCAACCCTTAGGGTTAAATTTTTTTGAAAGTTGTAACCTGGCCAAATAGTTAGATGAAAAGTTTTTTTTGAGAAATAGACTTTTTTTTTTTTTTTTAAGATGTTTGGATTGAAGTTGATTTTTTTTTTCTAGTTTTGAAAATAAAAAAGTGGAAGCCGAATGCAGTCTATTATCTTTATTATTATTTATTTATTTGTTACAGAGGTGGCACATTTTTGTTCTCTTTCCAAGTTTCACCCATTTACCCTCATGAAGCACCAAAGGTCAAGTGCAAGACAAAGGTAAACGAAGCACATCCTGTTCTCTAAAGAAGTTGTTCTTGATAAACATTATATGTTATGTTTGGAAAGATAGTTTTAACAATGTGTCCAACTTGCAGGTGTACCATCCTAATATTGACTTGGAAGGAAATGTCTGCCTCAACATTCTAAGAGAAGACTGGAAACCTGTTTTAAATATAAACACTATAATATATGGCCTATTTCATCTTTATACGGTATTTTGATTATTCATTCACAAGTCCATTCTTGCTACTACTACTAGGTGGATCCCTGTTAATCATAAATTGTTTGTTTACAGGAACCCAATAGTGAAGATCCACTCAATCATGATGCAGCTGCAGTTTTAAGAGACCACCCAAAGTTGTTTGAATCCAATGTGCGTAGGGCAATGGCTGGTGGGTATGTCGGACAGACCCTGTTCCCGCGTTGCATATAACAGCCATTTGTGATGCTATGCACTGAGTTCATTGCTCGATGGTTCAAGGGCTGTAAATTTTGTTGCAGGACTTCCTAGGGTGGTGCTGTTTTGGGCATGAATTCTTCAAAATGTAGAAGCCCACTGGGAGATGTTTGTATTCCGTGACATGTTTGAGATATTGGTTGGGGACATTCGATTTTCTTTATTTGGACGTGAATCATCTGCACAAGACTTTAGTTATGTATTTATTCTTTTCCTTTTTCTTGGGTGGGTTTTTTTTTTTTTTTTAATTGGGGGGGGAGAGTGGAGGACATGCTTTTTACTGCCATACTTCGGAAAATTATGCAAAAAAACAACTATGTTCTGCACCTTATATGGTTTTATGAAAACTACCATATACACAAAAAGATATATACAAAAGTAAACACACAAACTGACCTGGTTTTATGAGATTCGTTAGATCTATTTTATAATAAAAATAATTTTATAATCTGACGTATCATAATAAGTCACGTTAGTTTGTGAGTTTATTCTTATGTAATTTATTTGTGGTTATAATATTTTCTTAGTTTTATTTAAGCAACAAAGTTATTCATTTTCATAATTGAGCTTGAGTTCAAACATTTTTTTTTTCTCCTATAGAAATGAGATGGAAACGGAGGGATGAAGTGAAAACTGTGCACATATATTACATGTTATTGAGTAAGCCGTGTGCAACCTTCCACCAAGATCAGTTAACGAAAACTAGAGGGATGAGAACAAAGTTACAAACCTCTTGTAAGGATGTTAGAAACTAGAATATAGCTTAAATAATTAAATCTGCCTCATTTCGTGAGTCATTTTTGGGGACTGCGGCTAATAGAGTTATTCCTACCTAATAATAATCAAGAAAAATAAAATAAAATCTAAAAGTTATCGCCCAAGCTTTGAATAAAATATAGAGAATATTTTTTAATATTATTTTTAGATAATGAGATGAAATTATTTTAGATGAAAATTAAATATAATATTATTATAATATTATTATTATTTTAAAATTTTAAAAAATTTAAATTATTTATTATATTTTGTACGATAATTTAATAAAATTATAATAATAAAATGGGATAAAACCATTTCTGTATCTAAACAAGACCTTATACTTCTCCAGATCTAGGATCATTGGACCACCACTCTCAGTACTAATGGAGTTAGCCTTTGGATTATTTACCAAATGTATTTTTTTTCTTTCGTAACGAAAAACTTTATATTCTTAAAAAAAATAAAAAATAAAAGCTTTAAATTAATGCAGTCCATTTAGCTGAAGTGGTAGTCCGGATACCAGTCATTCCCCTTGAATCTTGGGGTTTGGCTTCAAGCCATAGCTTGAACTGATGATAAATGAATGGTCCAAACTTTATGGAGATTAGGGTTGAAGCTACGCTTTCCTTTCCTTCTTTGGATTTACAAATATACACAACACTGACAACAACAAGAACACGTTATATGGGAGCTCAAAATGGTATGAAAACAATTCAGCAACCTATTTGGTTTCTTCTTTTGTTGTAAAGATATGACTGCACATCAATGGAGCTAATATCAGCATACAATTTTATAAATACAAGAAGCAAATTCCAAAGGTTAGCAAAAATACAGAAAACCAGAAGAATATGCCTTTCTATTTTGTTTTTTAAAATTCACAACAACAAACTCGCACAGATTTCAGTCTTTGAAGGCCATTGTGGATGAAAATGAGCAGGAATAGCACACCCCCTCTCCAATAGCTCAATATTGCAAGATGGACGTTCAGTGTCCCTTCAACTACAAAGAAATGAAGTCTACTCACTGTTCCTTCATCGAACCAGTCCTAGACCTCTTCAACTCCCATGGTGGTAAACAGCCCTTATAGTGAGAATGTAGAAACAACGATGACATTGATACTTCCCTCTGATGCATTGATATTGATGACAGATAACTAAAGGCACTCCTCAATTTCTTCTTTTCATTGTCACATCCCTGGAAGTCAGGGTCATGGCATACAGTGGTTGCTTTGAGGGCCTCCGGGAGTACGCAGTTGCACAGTGAACCTACAAGGAAGACAAAAGATGCAAGAATTAGTTACTGTAACCAGCACATGAACGAGGGTAACAAATATCAAGGTAACTTATGCAGTAGCAAGGCATGCAACTCAATAAACATCTTGTTCAACCTCCATTTTTATTTTATTTTGTTTTCAGAAAAGTAGGTGCTCCCTGGTTCTCTAGGTTGGTGCCTGGATGATGAAACCCAAGAAAATATAATCTGCATGTGTAAATGTTGTAAGGCAAAAACTAAGCATCAATTTCTATTTAGATGTTATTACATTAGAGCCTTATGCTCTACGAACTACACCACGTGTAAGCCTAATCAGCCTTAGGCCTTGTTTGGATTCAGAAATCATTTCAACTCATCTCATCTAATCATTACAATTTTCCCAAATTCTTAAACAAAATACAATAAATAATTCGACTTTTTCAAATTCTAAAATAAAAATAATGTTAAAAAATAATATTCTAACAATATTTTATTCATCTTTCAATTTTTATTTCATCTCATCTCAACTCACTATCCAAACCTCTCCATGAAACATCAGCATGAAGGGGGAAATCCTGAGAGTAATTTCAATTTTCCATTGTATATGGAGAGGATGAGGCAGTGAAATTGATGTATGCTACAAAAATATTCGAGTTAATCCATGATATAAAATGCATTCACGCCCTGAGCACTCTTAAGATACTTAGAGCCAAAAACTTACTGCAAGCCAAACCTCAAAGTAAAATAGAGTGTATGATTTAGGTAACCTACCTATTCTTGCAAGTCTATTTATCCATTTTGGCATTCGGTTCCCAGTCAGCTTGTAACATATATCCTCACAAAAATGATTGCAGTTCTTAGCAATCAAGTGATACGTATCCCCGTTATAGTTTGCCGACTGGCGCTCCATGAACTCTCTAACCTGTACAGGTTCTAAGCATGTTGTACCCATAAATATTGACTTCCTAAACTTGAAGCCAGGGCAATGTCGAGGATCAACCTCAAAGACACCACTAGTCGGGTAGTCGTGAGCTCCAAAGGCATATTCAATCCCATGAACTGTAGTAGCAACAGGGACAACAGAAAACAGTTGTATCATCCAGAAAATATCATGGTTTGGGAAGAAAAAGGAAGATAGCAGAATATTAATATTTGACATATATGGATCTCTTCCATGTCCTGGTCATTCAAAGACTAATATGTCTGTACAAACATATTTACATGCATGTCATGGAGAATCCAAGAATCTATCCTTGAGTGTTAAAAAATAAAAAGGCAAATAGAGGCGAGATGTCAAAGTTAAAATAATATATCCTTCAAGTGGACTGAGGCTACAGAAATATGTAAAATTATATTGCTTGCATCTAGCCAGAAGATAGCAGTGGATCCGTTATGAATTAGAAAATTTACTGGTCTAGCCACCAGCAAGGAGTCTGATGGTTTAGGCTGAACATATTGCAAGTACAGACTGGAGTTCATTTTTGCTGCGCGTGGGTGGCGCAAGTGTAGAAGATAATTTGGCAGACAAATAAAAAATTCAGGGAGAGACATTGTGAGACAGGACTCGTGTCATTGACCTCAAGAAGATGGGTCAAGACTATTTTTAGTATAGTTCGAGAGGGTTCAGTTCAATCAAGAACATTATATTTTTCTGCTGTAAACGAAAATCCAATCAACTGCACTTGCTATGTCATAATATCTTACACCAAATCAAGAAAAAAGCAATTGTCATCATCGGTAATGTAATCTAAATGTTCTAACTCAGTCATCGACTTATGCTCTTACTAATTACTATTAACAACTATAAGTTCGTGATTAAGAGAAATATAAGATAAAAGTAAACTAACCTTCCACACCAGAGTGAAAGATACCAAGACCAGCCCAATAAACATAGCCATTTACGGGTGTCAAATCATATACATTTAGATATACAGGCGTACTGCCTGGACTATATCCTGCTGACTTCACTTTTGGGAATATGCCGAAGCGTGTGGCTGGTTTTCCTCTGAAACAAAGAGGTATAATAGAGCGCAGGCCATCCTTTGGTATTGATTTCATGATTAAGGGTGCAACTAGGAATCCATCAACGCCTAGTTCCAACCTGCCAGAACGGAAATATCTTCGATCATTCAATATTTTCAACTTTCTTAAAAATTAATGTTATCTCGTTATTGTCCAAGAACTACTTTTGAACAGTTTAGTGATTTATTTCTTCCATCAGTTTCTTTCTGCATATCTGTCATCTAATTTACGTAACTCTTCTTCACTAATTGGATAAACTGGATATTTCCGTACATAAAAATAAACCAGAGGAAAAAGACGGTACATTTACGGCTAAATCTTGCAAGGAAGCAGATCAGATTCATTAGGAAACAAGCAATGTCAGAGCAGCTGATCATATTTAAACAGCAATAACTAACAGCAGAAATTCAGAAGATTTGATGCGCAAAACAAAACAAGAAACCAAAAACTTGAGAGGAAAATAAAAATAAAGGAAAGTGATAATCAAAGAGGCCCACCAACCTCTATGCAAAGGACACCCATTTGAAAGTGAGGAAAACGCAAGAACCAAAATGCAAGACAGCCAATTTCAGAGCAGAGACAAGGGCTCCTGGAAATGAAGCAATGTGGGTGCCTGAAACCCACCCATTGTCTTCGGTCCTCCTGACAAAGAAGCTCGGGAAGCACAGAAAACACAATACTTTTTGAAGCCCAACAAAGAAAGAGAATAATACAGAGGAAGAAGAAGAATAAAGGGTAAGATGTGTTGCAGCCAAAGGTGAAAGTGAAATCGTGAAAGACATGCTGTCTCCTGGTCACAATTTTGACCGGCTCGCCTTTTGAGTCACCCGGGTACGGTCAAGTCCATTCCAAGTTATCTTGAATAGAATTTTGGATTCCGGTGACTGAAAATCAAGGATTTTACTATGAAATTAACATAAAATCTAGAGAATAATTTTATGAAATATAAACATACGTCATCTGTATTATAAAGTACATAATAATTTTATCAATTGTAATATATAATATATTCTTCGATTTCAAGGAGCTGACAGTATTGCTTTTGCTTTTGATGAAAATTAGATTTCGCTTATTAGTAGTGTTTGTCGGGACTTTTGAGTTGGATGCGAACTATAGAGATTTGGATCTATGATTGATTGAATTTGTACGTTGATGCAAAATGTCGTGAAGCTTTTCTGGGCTCTAAAATACGTATTTCTTCCTCAAATCTGCAGAGTTGTGATTATAGTTTTGAGGAATGTTACCGGAAATCGATCCGTAAACATACTACCTAAAGAGTTGAGGGCCCATTGACCCGTTGTCAGTAAGCAGTAAGCATTAAAAAACCACTGCTCCTTTTTCTCCGCCCTCCAGCGCTCCCTCCGCCGTGCTGGATAGGTCTGTGTGGCGACCTATTGCATCTGAAACTAGGGTCATGATTAAGATTAAGCTAAGATATTGAATTCCATGTTTGCAGACATACATATTACAGACTGCTTACAACGCAAGCAAGCAAGCTTAGAGAATGGCTAAAGCCTTAAGAGATAATATACGTCCATCCCCACGGTTTAGGATTCACATAAGCTGCTAGAACAAAAGGGGCTTGATTCACTACAGCTAGCAACAAGTAAAAAGCACAACATGTCTTTTTGAAGACCACAGAGGACCAAAAAAAAAAAAAAGGTCTAGCATCATTTAGTTCAGCGAACATAGTGTTGTATCAGGTGTGAAGCTTATGGCATCACAGTGCCTATGCAGAAAGGGCATAAATCGCAGAAGAAGAAACAAGTAAAACGCGTCGTGCTTTGTAACATTTATACTACATTCCATTTTAACGTGCTAAGCACCCAAATGCTATAAGGTATGTCTAAGAGCATACAAATTTTACCAATCTGAACCATCCGGGAAGGCTTCCAGGGCATCCTTCTTCCCTTTAACATAAAATTCCACTATTGCTTTCATCCGTGGAAGCTTATCAGGGTGGTAATTCACATGAACAATTACTGGTTTGAACTTGCTCAATTTAGCATCCTTCCTGACAGTCTTGAAGAGGACTTTGCTGTTCATAAAAAGATAGAAATCCATAGTTCTCCTGGCAGCATGAAGCCCGTCATACCCTGGATGTGATGGTTTAAAGAGCTCCTCATTGAAAACTGCCTGGTCCCAAGAGTTTGGCTCCCTAGAAAGCCGACTGGCTACTCGATCCAGAAGCTCGATAGAAGGGATTGTTGGTCTGATATAGAAGAAACCGGAGTTATACACCCATATCCGCATTGTATGGGCATATCGAGCCCAACCCATTGCAGGTTCATCAAAGACATCATTATACCCATAAGCTGTCATGTTATTGTGACCATCAGTCATGGACTCCACATCAGAATCCCGATATATATAATGAAAAGGATTCTGCAAATATACAATATCAACATCTGACAGAAGAACACTATAACCCAGTTGCAAAAACTCCCTCAGAACACGAAATTTCAACCCTGAAACAGCATGGTTCCCTCCAGTCCTTGCAACTGAATCAATACCTACATCCGGGTCTCTTTTATACACTGGAACAGCCTTTGACTCGCAGAACCTGGCAATCTCCTCGTCCAGAGCAACAACTAGATAATTGGTTATACCCACCTGCTTAATATTAGTAAACCAGACCTCCAACATGTCCTTCACATTTGAATTTGCAAGAGCAACTATGAGCTCTCTCTGAACAGCAACTTTCTCTAATATCTTTCCCAGTCTTGGATTCACGGATTCATCAGGGATGATGGTAGGGTTGGTTCTTAAACCCTTGACAGTACCAAAACGTCCAGCTTTATGCTGTTTACCCAACACAAGAACCTGCTTCTGTGCCTGATCTTTCCTTTGTTCAGCCAATTTAAGTCTTTCTGTAAGCTCCCTAATTTGTTTTTTCAACTCAGCATTTTTCTCCGATGCTGCCACAAACTCTGATTTCAACATGTTCATCCGTTCAGATGATTCACATGAGGCTGAAGCAACCTAGTCAACGAAAGTATAAAAAAGTGAGCATTATTTACAAAGACTGAAAATCTGCGCCTAAGAATTTACCCATCCATCCATTCAGCTCCATGTGAACTCCATATGCACCATACTCATGACCACAAGATGAAATATATAAAAAATGCAGGAGATGCACAGCTACATATCACATATTAACATGTTTGAAATAAACTCCCTCACATTGGGAAATGGGGAGGGAAAGCGTTACATATCAGTCTCATGATCTCCGTCGATAAGTTATCAGTTAATCTATCAGATAATAAAAATTTCAGTATTTGAAACAAGTTACAAAGACTCATGGCCCCCATGAACCACAACATGAATATTCTCCAGTTCAAGTCAAACCGCAAATGGTGGTGGTTGCAAACTAAATAAGCACAGAGGTTCACATTTTCAGCTCTCTCATTGTTTTTTTTTGGGACAGAGAAACTACATTCTAATTAAATTCGAAATATTTAAAAGCAACAGAATTGTAGCCTTAAATAATTACTGCCTCTATCCGAATTTATAATATTTTTGGGACGAGGAAAATCATGCATATATACATTCAATTTTCAATTTCTCTTGCTTTTATCATTTGGCGTGTTCTAAGATACATGTTAATTGTACGTATAAATTGGGACGAGGGAAATCGTGCATATATACATATGTTTTTATATGTAGTTTTTGGTGAGGTGTAGCACACAGATTACTTGCAACTAGAACTTTTCAACCAATTTGCTAACCATTTGGTGGAAAACCCGTGGCCAATTCAAAGTACAAAACCTCAGAAACTCTCCGCGACGACTTTATTACCACCAATAATAAAATCCCAGATTAGACCCACAAATCTAACCACCAAATTACACACTTATACACTATAAAACACCAATAACAATTCAACATCCCAAAATTTAGAAAATAAAAGAACATTCTTCTTCCAAAAAAAAAAGAGGCATGGAAATAGGAACCTGGGCATTATCAGATTTGGAGATGGTGTGAGTGAGAATAGGGGTTGGGAGGAAGAGGCCGTGAGGGAACAGGAAGGCGAAGACGCACCCCAACAGGACTCCCACTGCGATGGCCACGCCGATTGCGACTCTCGATTTGGGGAGCGGCTGAGCCGTGTTTCGCATCAAGAGCACATCTCTGCGGCCAGTCATTGGAAGAGGCGGGGGGCGCTTCAAATGGTTATTAGAAGTAGTGACAAGGGGTTAATTAGAAGGCACTTTTGGAGTTGCGAGTGAGGACGCTCAGAGAGAGAGACAGAGATACAGAAGGAGATGTGGGTATGCTCGGGTCAACGGCTTTTGGTCACTTGGGTGAGGTTCAGAGTCGGAGAGATTAGGATGCCCGAATGGGCTGGAAACTGGAAAGCTCAGAGAGTGGTTGCTGAATTATAAAGGATTGAGAAATAGATAGATAGACGGAGACTTGGACGGATTCAAAGCTCAGAAAGCCCCGTTTCCCCGTTTCAAAACATTTGAGTGTCATCTCATTATTATATATTTTTAAAATTTTTATATAAAATATAATAAATAATTTCATTTTTTAAATTTTAAAATAATAATAATATTAAAAATAATATTTTATTTAAATTATTTAAATCATCTCATTTCATTTTCCTATTCAAACCAACAGTAAATAAGTTAATTCGTTTGCAACGCTTATTTAACGAGGAGAGTAGCCTGTTAAGTAATGCCGTAATGGTAATGACTTCCCCTAGGCTGATAACAACACGAGAATAGAGGAGACCTGTCGTTGGGGTCGTTGTGGCTTGCATCATGTCCAAGACTCCAACTGCAACACAGACGACAAGGTCGTTTTCCCCCCATCTTTGCTTGCCCAAGCCACGCCCCAGTTGTATCACTGGACATCTTTGCCTCGAGTGTGCATTTCGAGCGAAGCCAACGTAATCTCAACCAGAAAGTTTGTTAACGCTTGAAAAATAGTACAGAATACAGCATCAGCATGCTGTTTTTTTTTATCTATAGCATTCAATCAGGGGAAAAAAAGTATTTTTGTTTCGATTATGATATAAGATGGCACTAATAAGCGATTTATGATTTGTATTGCAAGACTGAGAAGTGAGAGAGCACCTTTTTACAAATTTCTAAGAACTGATATTTGAACGGAAGGGAAACTTACCATATGGGGCCAGTAGGATGAAGCGAGAACTTGTTAAAGATTAATGGAGGTCCCTTCATCCGGTTGTGCCAAAGCCCATGAATTTCTATATCCACAAGGCATCAGAAATTAATCGTGTTGTCATGCTGCCAATCAAACATGACCACAAATTCAATACAGTGATCCGGCTATCTCATATGGTTAGTTCTTCAGTCAAGCAGGCTAAGGTTCTATATATCTCCTCTGTTTTACTATGAGATATATCACTAGAAGTGAATGTATGAACTCTGTTTTGCACATATACCCAGCTGCAACCGGCAAGTTTCTTGATCTCCTTCCCTCTCATCTTCTTCCTTATTCTTCCCATCTCATCCCAATTGCCCTCTGCAGCATAGACATTGGCCAATTGAACATACCGAGCCCCATCGACTCCTTCACTTTCTAGTAGTTTCTCCTCCGCCTCTCTTGCAAATGCTGTATTCCCATTTGTCCTACAAGCATTCAAAAAGGCCCCCCAGATTACAGCATCCAATTCTATTGGAATCATTTTCATTAAAGCCACTGCCTTCTCCAGTTGATTAGCCCTCCCATATAGATCAATCATACATGCATAGTGGTCAATCTCAGGCAATATGTTATAGTCTGTTCTCATGGAATGGAAAAATTGCTCACCCTGTTCTACCAATCCACAGTGCCGACAGGCTGACAGAAGGGCGAGAAAGGTGACTGCATCCGGTCTGACACTTCTCTCCACCATTTCCTTAAAAAGCTGGATAGCTTCAGTTTCATGTCCATGGTGAGCATAACTGGATATCATTACATTGTAAAGCACTGAATCTCTGTCAGTAACTCTTTGGACAATCTTTTCTGCAAATGTGATGCTACCACATTTTGAGTACATATCAACCAAAGCAGTGACCAGCTTCTCATCCATTTCAATCCCCGCTCTGAGTAAGTAAGCATGAATCTGCTTTCCAGGACCAAGGTCAGCTTGTATTGCACAAGCGCTGAGCAAACTGACAAGGATTAAAGCATCAGGAACAGTTCCTTCTTTAGCTTGAAACTCACGCAAAAGTTCAAACACAGCTTCACATTGCTGTGATCTGATGTAACCTGAAAATAAAGCAGTCCAGACAACATTATTCTTCTCTGGCAATGAATCAAAAAGCCTTCGGGCTTCCACCATATTGCTTTGAGATGCATACCCCACAATCATCGAGGTGACTGCAAATGGGTTTCGACTCTCAATTGCTGAATGAACTGACTCTGCATACTTTATATTCCCACACTTGCAGTAGACATCAACAATGCCACTGCTTATAAATGGATTCAAACACAACCCGTTTTTCAGAACCCAAGCATGGACTTCCCTTCCAAGCTTCAAACTTTTCAGACCAGAGCAAGCACTCAAAACGCTCGCAAACGTATATTCATTCCATCTAAAGCCACTCTTTTCCATAAGAACGAACAATCTCAGTGTCTCCTCCCCATAAGCAATTTGAGCATAACCTGAAATTAATGTGTTCCAAGACACCGTGTCATTTAACTCGGCTTCCGTCCAAAAAATATCCGAAGCCAATTCCAATTTGCCTTCCCTGCAGCAAGCCGCCACCATTGCATTCTTCGAAACCAAGTCAACCACCCCATGATCAAATCCGCTAAACACCCACCATGCTCCTTCAAAACAGCCACATTTAGAATACATATCTATAAGAGAGCTAACAGCAAACCCGCTTAAATCATTAGCACTTTTCACCATATAGGAATGCAACTGCCTCCCATATGATACGACACCTAGCTTGGCGATCAAGTTAAGCATTGTTGTGAGAGTGAACTCATCAATTCTGATCCCCTCACATTCCGACTGCATGTCAATAAACAACTTAAGCGCATGAGCTTCATACCCATCGGTGCTTACATATCCTGACAGCATTGAGTTATATGTAACCAAATCTCTATGGGAAGCGGCATTAAATAACGCTCGCGCTTGTGTCAAGTTTTGGGATTTTATATAAGCCGAGATTATTGCATTCCAAGAGAAAGCATTTTTCTCGGGCATTTCATCGAACAATCTGCGAGCTTCGCGCATAAGGCCGTGTTTGGAGTATAAGTGAATGACTTGATTGGAGGTGAAAATGGTTGGGATTAAACCAGCTTTAATGGCTTGGACGTGATATATAAGGCCATGATTTAGGGACCTCATTCAGTCATTCACGTAGCCGTTGCTGCGTGGGGATACTCTTTTTACCTTGTTCTTGTACGGCTGTGTTTATGAACGACGTCGGTTGAAAGAATCAGATACTTATTTATACTTTCTTTTATTTATTTTTGAATAATATTAAACTCAATCTTCTAGAAATCCGCATACTCGCATTGAAAAAAAAAAGTAAAGCTTGTTATTAAAAAAATAGATTTTTTTTATGTGAATTTTAAATTTATTCACTTCTTTTAAAGAAAAAAAAAAAGAACACCTAAACTTTGTACACATTAAAACTGTACAAATCATTTATTTATTTATTTATAGATGAGAAATTACAATCCGTTTAGAAAGAAAATGCAATGCATCCAATTATAAAAATTATGATCTGTATAAATAAGCCATATCACATCAAACTACCTACTAATGAATCAAAGTCGTTTTCAATAATATTAAGAAAAGACCTAGTTGGCTTTTTTTTCTATGTTGTATTGTATTATTTGTTATACTTAACGGTTTCATTTGAATATTGAGTTAAATTAAGTTGAATTCTTTATAAATAGTAGTGAGTTAAAATAATAGAATAAATTTTATAAGATCCACTAAAGATGAATTTAGATATGTTTAGATATTAAAATGAGTTTAGATGTATTTATAAGAAGTTGAAAAAAATTATAAATCTCAAGTGTAAAGAAGCGTTGAGTTGAAAAAAATTATAAATCTCACGTGTAAAAAAGTTTAAAGTTGAAATGAATTTAGTGATTTGAAAATTGGATATTTAGATGTCAGACTCAGCTTAAAATTATATTGAACTTAATTTATCTCAGTTCAGCCTTAAGCCGGTCACTCATTGAAATTTTGCAAAACCAACCATGAAATGTATTATTATTAGTATTATCATCATCTTGGTAGTGTTTTTTCTTCCAGGATAAGTGATCAACAATGAATTGTGTCAATATACAAAGATCTTGATTTTATATGAAAAAGAGATCTCAGTCTCAGGATGCATCGGTCCATCTTGATTCCGTTGTCTTGTTAATCCAAGAAAGGGTACCAAAATACAAGAATGAAAATTTCAGAGATAGAGAACATCCTTTGACGCTTTACAACATCGGTTGATTGAACAAAACTTTGGCAGCAGAGTACACTGACCTCGCACCATCTGCACGCACAGGAAATTCACATCAGTTACCGCTTTAAGCTTTGTTTCTGGTTGTATCTTGTATGTTTATTTACTTATGGTTGATGTCTCCATGCGTTAGCAATTTCAGGTTTGTTCTGTCATCTATTTTGTTAACGGACTGGTGTCGGTGTCTCAAAATGCTATCGAGAAAAACCTGGAATCATTTCTGTCTGTGCATTGTCCAAATATCTCATGATGAGATTGTGAAATGTATATCTCTACAAATTGCTTGTAAATGCGATATATGATCACATACCTGCAATTGTGGCCAAACTAAATGCACCCGGCACATTGGCTTCTGCCTCGACTGCAGCTTTGGCTGCTGCAATTCCAACTGCCACGCTCTGCATAATATTTAAACCTGCACAAATTGAAGCAAGCGTCCCACCAACCAAGCAATCACCCGCCCCTGTGAGCCTCACAACTGATGCAGGAAGGGCTGGGAAATGCACCGCAAAAAGATGAGAATCCCTTTCCAAATCTGTAGCATCATGCCAATGTGGCGGACAGCTTGATGTCACAACCTTATAGAGCTGTCCAGAAGAATCAAATGCCTTGATTCTTTCCAAATTGGCTCTCTTGACGGTTGGCCCTCCTCTAGAACATAAGAACACTCCATCTGAACCAAGGGTTAAAACAACCATTCTTATACCCTTTTCTAGCAAAAGCCAGATCGCTGGTTTCAGCTTTTGGAACAGTGACTCTGCCGAATATTTATTCCCCCTTTCAATTGGAGGAAACACATTTGCACAGGACAAAGCATTTGCCATGGCAATAAGTTCATCTTCATTAGGTGAAGCAATGCTTACCTGCATAAACCTCCATATTAGCTGGAGGCTGTGCAAAATAATTGAACAAAGTGTAGGATCAAGCATAGCATGTGCTACAAAAATAAAACCATATGCCAAGTTTTTGCTAAACTAAGTCCTAAATATAGAATGAGATGACAGAGCAGAACTCAGAACATATAGAAAAATACCACTTTCTCAAAAATCCCCAAGCAAACCAAGATGAATTACTGAAAACTTATACTCATCCGGGTGGCATGGCACTCACATACTTGGCAACTGAAGCAATTCTTCTGGATTTTGAAACTGATACAGGCTCAAACCACACTGGAATGTTAGATTCAGCTGCAACTGAGGAATACCCAGATAGAGATAAGAGATAGATGAGAATGACGTAAAATCAGCAGAGTCAATGATCCTAAAATTCCAAATAATAAATGTCTTGGAGAGAGTTTATAGGTACTTTGGCAAGACGCTTCTAAAGCAAGAGGACTCAGGTTTGCATCAACCATCAATATTGGAGCAGTACATATATTGTCCTTGAATTGTTGAATCCACTCAGGTGTAAGAAACTCTTCCTGAGTTATGGTTAGAATAAAAAAGTATCATGTCCTGAAGGTACTGTTCTTAAAATTATATAAGTTGGCAGATTAGCAGAATAACTAAATCCATAAAAAATCAACTCACAATAGCTTCCACACTCGCAACAGCAGCTGCCAACTCTCCATTTACATCAAGTATGTTGCAAACAACCGGAGTCACTACATCTTGTTGCTTCCGAATCCCTACTCCAAATAATATTATGTCAGAATAGAGCAGTACGATGCTTTGTACTGATAATGTTTCAATATTTTTTTATTGGCACCAAGTGTCGAGAACAAAGTCTTCATTAATCCCGGGCATGCACAGGCTCAGCAAAGAGTTCCCGCAAGTGCACTTCGGGTAATTCAAGAAAAAATTCCCCCAATCCGATGGCCCCATAAATTATATCCAACCTTATTCATTAATGTTTTTATCAATATTTCCATCAAGACAAGAAGGAAACAAAACTTCCGATGTTACTAGTGGCTAGCACTGAACTAATTCTTCTAAAAATATATGTTTTCTTTTCACATCCAGCAGCTTCTACCAAACACAACAATGGTAAATTATATATGCATTATAATAAATTTCCTATTTGTGCCTAAGCTTATAAATAAACATCTAGAATTTCAGAAACACAAGCCAGTCACACTTGTCCTCCCCCTCTTGAGTTTATGTATCTTCAACTCATTTTTACAAAACTTATCAAAAAAAAAATTCATTTTTACAAATTTGTTTTCTACAATCTACATTATCTTTTCTAAGTATTCTTGTCACTCAAAACTTCCCAATCCATTCTCAATATTTTACCATAGCCAACACAAGCATGCTGGCACTACACTACTCATCATAGAAGCCACACCAGCAAATCCAATGCGAGGAAAAATTCCAAGGAAATATTATGGTAAGTACCAACAGTCCACCTTTGAACTGGGACTTAAGAAACATATGAGTGATACTGGCTTGTTTTAGTGACAGAAAAAGCCTTTTTGTGCTAGAGGCTTATCCATCCCAACTTAAAACAAAACTGTTAGTCAACGTAGGAGTAAAGGCACCTAGTTATTGAGTTTGAGTACGTTTGGATGTTGAGTTGAGTTGAGTTGAGTTGAGTTGAGTTGTAAATAGTAGTATTTGGTAGGTCCCATTGAGATGAGTTTAATTTTTTTAAGTTGAGATGAGTTTAACTTTTTTGATTGAAATGTATGAAATAGGTTGAGATAAGCTTTGGCTCAACAACCAGATACAAAATTTAAATATAGATCAAGATTTATGCAATTTGGAAAAGAAATGGTCTCCACAGATGACAACTAAAGGCTGTAAACATGAAAGGGAAAACCTTCTGTTGACAGCCCAGCAGATTTCCAGTGTTGTATCAACAAATTTCCTGGTAAGAGAAGTGAAATCTGTCAGATTCAATGGAAGCTATACTGGCTGTTGGTCAAATTGAAAGAGGATAGAAATGGCTAAACAACTTCTGATCCATATGTAAATCAGTTCTGCTAAAATGTAGAGATAAACAGGCCAGTGATTAGGTATTTTAATGCACAAGGATGGATATTTCTGAATTTAATACATGCTGCATAACATCCGTGTCCCAATCCGCATTCAGGCTGGGGGAAAGAAATGGAACCGACAGATTGATTATGCCACACTTCCAAGAAAATATAATGTTGGATATAAAAATATTACAAAACTCTCGGATAACCAGATTGGATTCCTACGTATGCAAGTATAGTGTAAGCTCCATTTACATCTTCAGAACAAAATTGTCTTCCGCATTACGTATCTGTCAAAATAATGAAAAAGAGAGAAACACAAAGCTCACCTGCCATATCAAGACCCACAGCACTAATCATATAAGGCTTTGTTCCGAGCTTGGACATGCATTCAGCAACATTCCTTGCTACACCTCCTAGTACATAACGAACCTAAACAGCAGACTCGCTAAAGTTAAGTTTCCGGATAATACATACATTTGTGGATGTGTAAAAATATAGAAAGGAACTTCTTTTCCTATCATTTTAACAGTTTGCTGCACATGTTACCATTAGCTATAATCCACACCTGTATTTGTATTTACAGAGAAACCAACTCTTCGTCAATTAATAATATCTAATGGAAAGCTATAAATAATAATAATAAGAAGAAGAAGAAGAAGAAGAAGAAGAAGAAGAAGAAGAAGAACTTGTAAATGCGTTTATAATAAATGGTAAGTACCAACAGACATTTGAAAATTATTAAATTACTAAAAAAATATAATAAATACCTATACTCAAATGGGCTCTTGTCCATAAGAAATTGACATAATTGAAATACTTTTGAGCCAAGAATAAGGGAAAAAACCGAAATTACAATTAAAAAGAATACCTTTCCAGGAGTGGTTGTTCTGGGATTTGCAGGCATCGAAGGTGTGGCATGAATGTCCAACACCATACCTCCTATGATCACAGGTTCAGCCTCACCATTTATCGGCTGCCCACCCTTTAGTAAAATCTTACAACCCAAAAGAAAGTCTCAATATCGTGCAATTTATAGTATATTACTAGGAAAGAGGGAACGGAAAAGTGCGAACGAAGTCATCTTACAGGAGAAAGAACGGGATTAGGTCGTGTCAGTAGGAGGTGACGAGAAATAGCCTCCACTCGCCTCTGAACACTGCTCTCCATTTTCGCTTCTCCGAGACCAGCCAATAGGAGACTGGAGTTCCGACTCTCAGACAACGATCACACTTAGTCATGGACCGGACTTATAATTATTTGGGGCAGGTCCAGAAAATATGGGCTATAACGTTTTAACAACGGGTCTGAATTATATGGCTAGCCCACTGAGGATGGTATTTTGGTAATTCTAGTGTGAAAAGAAATTTCTATGAACGTGCTATAATTCCTCTTTAGGCTTGTGATAGCTGTCCATCCTGGTCCCTGGATGATGACAATGATGATACAATTAATTTTGATCGTTTTATTTGACCGTTAGTAAAAAAATTATATTTTTTTTACTTAATAATTAAGAAAGTAATTTTAAGTATATTAGTATATTTTTTTTATTTTTTAAAAATATCTAAATGTATTAAAAAAATGAAAAAAAATGAAAAAAAAATACTGGACTGTACATCCAACGGTAAGAGTGGGGTGGCAGAGTAGCCCCACTCTATGTGTATATATATACACATATATATATATATATATATATATATTATGTATGGTGATGAAGATGGTAACAAAATTCATCCCAAAAGTCTTGGGGAGTAAATTGGTTTTAACAATCATTTATTCTAACAAGAGTATATGAATAAGTTCAATAACAATTTTTTTTTTTTTATTGATATTGGGTGTTTAAAAATAGCGTCTCGACTAATTTCAAAGATGTACAGGCTCTTGATAATGAGTTTTTTCACAAGTACGCTTTAAATAATTCAAGAAAAAAATCTATGAGTCTAATGACTATAGAGATTGTTTACATCTAAAGAGATTTAAATCTTAGATCTAGAGAAAGCATACCCTCAAACCCAATGTCTTTAACACTTGAGCCAACCCCTAAGAATTAAGTGCAATAACAATAACAAAATCCTCTCAAGTTGTTATTCAGGATTTGAAAACTTTAAATAAAAATACGAAATACACGAGATAGATCACCTTACTATATTTATTGAACATTGAACAATAACAGATTGTACGTTGAATTGAAAAACTTAAAAATGGTACGTAATCTTGCCTTAGCTAGTATGTTAAAGTACTCAACTCAAAGACATGGAACATTGTTCGACCAAACACGACTGTCCGGTCCATCCATGCATTCAGCCAAGTTGAGCCAGACACATGCATGCATGCAATCCAACTGAGTAAACAGGGCATGGACGGACTCGACGAATCTCCTAATTCATTGGATTATAAAACTTTAAAGCTACGAGAAAAGGCCAAGGAGGTCTCAAGGTCAGTACCAGCTACATTAATTGCATGTGAGGACATTTAAATAAATAAACATTAATTAATGTTTGGAGTAAAAAATCTTTGGTCACATGATCACGTGTCTTCTTGGTATTCAATCTCAATGCATCTATGCATGTTCCCCCTATGTACTGAGGAGAGAGTCCAAGCTGCTTAGCTTCTAACGGCCATATTAATGAATAGAAAAAAAAAATTGAGAAAATGACTGCTGCTGCCACCATGCATGTATGTGCTGTAATTTCAAATTTGGGATTTGGCAACGATAATGGGTTGGGTCAGAGAGAGAGATCAAACGATGATCTGATCATATCCAAAAATAAAATAAAATAAAAATAATCTCGATTAATACATATATATAATTCAGAAAAATGTGAGGTGGCCGTGAGATTTCATATATGTCAGTTTCTAAAAGATCCCCATACATACATACATATATATATATATGTATATGTATGTATGAAAATGCTAAACAGACAGAAAAATTCTAAAACCGCGTTAACCATAGCATCGATCTCCAGTTTATTATTGAAGGGTGATTAGTTGTTTGGGATGCAAATGATATTGATAATTTCTTATCGATTACATTATTATCGTAAATATTTATTTTCATCTGATCAAATAATTAATTATAAATAATTATTTCGATTTCAGATGAAAAATCTTGCAATTATGTATAATAAATTAAACTAGTATTAAATTAGACATACTCATAATCATGAAGTAGTTTAATTTATTATATTTTTTTTATTTAAAACCTAGTATTAATGCTATTATCATGCATGCATGCATGCAGTGTAAATGTCTGTCACTCCACACTGATGATGATTTTGAAAACCTTCTCTCCTCATGTGAACGATAATAATAGAATAATGATATATACATAATATATTGTACAATACAATATATAATAATAGTATAAAATAAAATATTTTTATAAAATTATATTATTTTTATAAGATATTTTATAAAAATATCTTTCATTTAAAACATAATTATGTAAAATATTATACTTAAATCATTTTCCATAATAATATACGTAGAAAACAATATGTCCATGCTGCATGGGTGTTTACTTTTGGTCAGAACGCACCAAACTCCTCTTATTATCATTGTTATAATTACACAATAATTATTATTATTCGATGTTGATAGGTATAATAATTATACCTATAAGTAATACTTGTTGAGTTGTTACCTCTAAAACAAGATAATCTAATTAATTTTGAATACATTAAAACAATATATAAATAAATTATCCGGTGGCCATTAAATGACAAGAAGAAAAATCTAAAATATTGGTTGTTCAATGAATATGGCTTTGTTTTTGAACACTAAGAAAAATAGAATTTAATTAATAATTCAGTGACAAAATTATTGAATGTGTCTTATTAAATATATGAAATAGATTGATCAAGACTCCAACAATTATTAATGGTTGATTTGGTTACATAAATTAAATTATTTTTTTAAACTCTCATATCAAATATAATAAATAATTTAAATTTTAAAATAAAAATAATATTAAAAATAAGATTTTAAAAATATTTTATTTAATTTTAAACTTTTTATCTCATTTCATTTATTAATCTTTAACAAAAGACAGCTTTGCATGCCTCCAAAATCCTTTCCAGACCACAGGCTTTCTTGACTTCAAACTTCAAAGTTCAAACTCTTGGGACTTATTAAAAAAGGTTCAAACTTTTGGGCAATGCGTGGAAAAAAAAAAAAAAAAACAGACAGAGAACTAATCTCATCTCATCTCACCTCATCATTATAACTTTTTCAAATCTCCACACAAAATAAAATAAACAATTCAACTTTTTCAAATCTCAAAACAACAATAATATTAAAAAATATATTTTAACAATATTTTATACAATTTTTTAACTTTAATCTCAACTTATCTCATCTGATCTTATTTTTGAAAACAAACTAGTCCTAAAAAGCTTGTTTGTATTATCCACGAACTTGGAAGAGAGTGACAAAATAGTCAGAGTCCAGAGACAACGATGGCAACGGGAAAAATTTCAGAGCCACGTGAGTTGGACTTAAGCAAAGCACGTGGACCCCTTACATAGTACACATGGCTGGTTTTTTGCAACTTCACGTGTACCGGCACTGGTTCTCCAAATGGGGCACCGGCTATGTGTCTGCTCCGACGTGCTAACTGCCAAAAACTGTCAGATATTTTGTTCTATTTATTGTTATTTAATCATTTATGTGGAGGAGATCTTTTTAAAAAAAAAATCGTGAAGAAAACAATTTTCTAATTATTTTTTATAAATTAATCAAAGAGTAAGACGAGAGATCAATAATTGTCATCAATCCCATTAAGATACAAGATAAATCAGCCTTCAACTTCTCTGCTCATTTATCTCATCTAATTATATAAAATATAATAAATAATTTATTTTTTTAATTTTAAAATAAAAATAATATTTTATACATCTTTTAATTTTAATTTATGATTAGCCGATGAAGTCTCATCGATAAACAATGATATGCGGCCTCCTCGTGAATTTCTTGATCAAGCTCAGCAGTAGTACTTCAACTTCCATCGCTAAAAGTTTGGACCTCGTGAGGAATTTGGATCATTTTCATGCATAGAAAAGATAAAGTTACGTTTAAATAATGAAATGAGATGATATATAATTAATTAGAGAGCAATGATGATCAGAGTGTAAAATATAAGGTGCATGAATTACAAGACCTTAAATTAATCATGCCTAAGCTGGCTGCTCTAAATTAGTTTTCGTCAAAAATAGAGAAATATTTGAAAAAATGTTATTTAAAATTTATAAAAAATTTACTTCTTCACATGTCATATTAATATGTTAAAAATTATAAAATTTAAAATTTAAATTTAAAAATAAAACTAACAAAATGAATCTTATAAGTAAAAATGTAAGTAAAAATTATAAATATATATAACTTTTCTCAAATATTTGAGAAGTTACGCATCGAGATTGGATGATTTTTAAATATTTCACTTAATTAATTAGTATATATAACCAATTAACTTGATTATTCAGAATCAATATATTATTTAATTAATTTACTATTATTTATCTTATCCAGCTGATCTGTACATGATGCATACATGATGCATATATGGTAACGACCCTTTTTTCTTTATAATTAACGATCCTCTTATATTATATAAAATTAATAAACTCCATTTTTTTTATAAAAAAAAAGAGTACACATTATATTATTATATATTAATGCGCAATGCGCATCTAACAATTGAAGTAGTACTTAACCTGTCATTATCGTAAAGCGTTGACGACGTGATCAGTTTTTCATCAGGAATTTACTGTTATTTAATATTCAAACAACACGGATACATTATGAGTAATATCGCGTACAAATATATAAATATCGTATAATTATTTAAAAAAATTAATTTATTATTAAAAAATTAATTTATTATATAAATTTTATATTTATTTATTTTTTAATAATTATACGGTACTTACAGACTTATGATTGTAATTATTATTTCTTCTATATTATGTTAATAATCATTCTGTCTTGTAGCGAACTATACCCACCTTCCGGTCCCATCTTCCATCTTTCCGGCGTCTTATAATTATTTTGGACTTAAATTAATATATATATGATGTATGTATGTGTATATATATATATATATATATATATATATATGCATGCATGAGTCAAACAAGTCGGTGATCAACACTCTTAAATAAATTATAGGGATCGATGGATCCAATTTTTCTTAGATCTTGATATGTTTTGGACTTATGATCATCAGCATATATGACTACTCTCGCTCATAGAAATTAAATTATTATGGAGTCCTGTGAGTCATTATATGGAATCGTGAGTAAAATTATAAAAATGGGTCCATATATATATATATATATATATATATATATAATGTTTTGCAATGCATGCAGCCAGTTAATTTAGCTATCTGCATCGATGTTAGTCTTTTTTTGCTATATATATATTGTAATTAATTTAAAAGTAATTTTACATACAGTCGTAGAGTGCACAAGTATCGTGCAGTCATTTTAAAAAAAGTAAATAAATACAAGATTCATATGAAAAGAAATTAATTTTTTAATAATAAATCCTACTTTTTTTTAAATCGACTGTACGATATTTGTGTATTCTATAATTACATATAACATTACTCTTAATTTAAATAAGTCAAAGAAGTTACTGTACAGGTGGCACATATGTTTCCTGTACTTGGCGTTGATCTGGCGGTATTGTTGGATCAATATTCGAGAAATTTGACTTTTGCAGTCGGAAAATAATTCTTTGGCACCAAAATATCGTTGGTTCGATTTAATAATTCGATTCGATAATAATTTGTGACCATTCCTTGGTAGTTTTTCAATGAGGTTTGAGACACATTCGCTTCGACTTTTTGGCCGTTGCTCCTAAAAAAAAAAAAATCTTGATTCAAGAATTACCAGACAGAAAATTTGATTGAAGTTTGTGCGACAGATTATTTATGAAAACATACTCATTTTATTAATGAAGCGAAATTATAACTGTTACTTATCAATATATAGAAAAATCTAGATTATAAGTCAAATTACGTATCAGTATTGGAACTTTCTCACACATAAATTTCTTTGTAACAGACATTATTTTAACTTCTTAACAAACTCTCTCTTAATAGACAAATCGCTTTATAAAACAGAACTTAAAAGTACTTTTAAGACCCCTTCTATTCTTTCTGAGAGAAAGAATAAGGAACACTGTAATGGACACGTAATCCAATAACCTATTTTTATTATATTAAATTATTAATAACTAAAATAACCAAAAATAACAAATAAAACACATTAACAACTACCAACTACAGAATCACAAGTATCGGTGTGACCCGTATGTCTCGCCTACAAATAAAACACGTCATGAGCTCCCTATAGCTAGCTAGCTTATCCTCTTTTTTCTGTCTTTCTTTGCTTGACTTTAAAAAAAAAAAAAAAACAAGAAAATAACTCAATGGAAACTTTAATATATATATATATATATATATATATATATTGCAGTCTAGCTAATTTGACGTAGTTAGGTACATATATATATATATATATATATATAGATATATATACTTTGTGATCTGTTTAATCATACGCGTTACGTTGTCCTACCTTTTTAGTGTACGTACGTGTTGTACAAGGGTTACGTAGTTGACGATTGACATGATGTACATTTCATAATGTGGTAATTGTGGGATATATACGTTTGTGTGGTTAACGAACATTTCCGTAGAACGATAGGCCAGGCTCTAAGCGAACAAGTTTACTCGACGTACAATCTAGTGCTCAAACTTAATTAGTTTGTTTAAACTCAAATTTGACCTTCATCACAAACATAAAATTAAATGCAATTATTGAACTATATATACATATATATATTTGTATTAATCTTGCTAATTAAGTGACTCAACTAATGTTCATCATGTACAAACTCGTAAAATGTTCGACTCATAATTGGTACATTTGAATGTTAATTATATATAAATATTATATGTTATTATATGTTTATATAATATAGTTTACTAGAATACAAAAAACACAACTGTATATCTTAATTATATGAGTCATATAATTAATATACTATATATATATATATATATACACATACACACACACATTATGAACATTATGAATCTGGTCACTGCGTGTTTGGACGACCTAATGGTTAACTGCTCTTGATTTTCTATGGCATATTAAAGTGCAAGCGAGATACCCGAGCAGTAGTACTAGTACTCATGGAATGATGTCCGTTGATTTACGAGAATGAATTTTTCTATTCATCATTATCACACACTACATATTATACATAATATTTTTATTTATTTATTTATTTTTAGTTTTATTAATCTTAAACTAATTGAATTCTCCTACTCATCATCCATACATCACATATTTAATAAGAGAAAGAAATAAAAAATAACAATAAAAATAAATATGATGTATAGTGTACATGATGTAGAGATCATACATGATGAGTAGAATTTTTTTACGACAATATGCATTTAATTGGGTTGGGCAACCAATATTAATTAGTGTCAACTTGCATCAACATTTATATAATATGCTTAATTAATTTCTTGGCCGGGAACTTAATTAATTCCCGGTGAAACATTTGCATATTTCTTCGCATGACACGCGGGAGCTAGGCCATTATTGGTTGGTACCCGCCAGAAAATTGCGAAAACGTACGTTAAAAATAAACTTTTTCAAGTATGCATATTAGATATCGATGTAAGTTAAAAAAAAAAAAGTGGACAAAGAGTATGAATAAAAATAAATTAAAATTTCTTAATGTATATTAATTATTAAAAAGGATAAAGATTATTTTTATTTAATTAATTATATATCGTTCTTTTATTTGAGGGCACGTTCAATAAGTACAATTTTTTCTAAACCACACGTGCAAAATAATACCATATTCCAGCCGCTTCTAGCTAAAGCTAAAAAGTGAGTTTTGTGGAGGTTTAAGGATTAATTTGGATAGTGAGATAAGATGAGATGATTTTAGATGAATTGAATAAAATATTATTAGAATATTATTTTTTAATATTATTATTATTTTAGAATTTTAGAATTTAAAAATATTAAATTATTTATTATATTTTATGTTAAAATTTAAAAAAATTATAATAATGAGATGAAGTCGTATTTCTATTCAAATAAGTTATTAGATAATGAATTAAGATGATAAAAGTTGAATATATAAAATATTATTAGTATATTATTTTTTAATATTATTTTTATTTTAAAATTAATAAAATAAAATTATTTATTATATTTTAATAAAAATGTAAAGTTATAATGATTATATTAAATGAAATGATACGTGATCGGTTGAGATTCTTTGATCCAAACAAAGTTCTATGGTAGGGGTGAAGCTAGCAATTATTGTCTATTTAAGCAACCGGCCTAGCTCCGAATCTCACCGCTGGACAGCCAGTACTGCTGATTCGTGGCTACTTGAGTTTATAGATAAGCAAAAGGCAGTACCACAAAGCACTCGGATCGCCTCCGATAGAAACCGCCGGCCTCTTATTCCATCTTTCTATAGTCTAGCTGTCTATCCAAGATGGCTGACCGGAAAGCTGAAAAAAATAACATTTCCGACCAAACCCAGAAAAGTATTGTGGATTTTGATCCTCCAAAGAAACCCAAAAGGAACATGTATGCTATTGCTTGTGCGGTTTTGGCTTCCATGACTTCCATCTTACTGGGTTATGGTCAGTAAAAACTTTGACCTTTTGCGCTATATATATTTAGTATCATTTTTTTTGTATAGGCTTTTTCGATTCACTGACTGTTCATTACAAATATTTTTGTTGGGTTTATTAATGGTTTATCGTTATGGCTGTTATTAGTTTATTCTCTTTTGATTTCATTGACGAGGTTCCGCTAGCAAAGCAGTAGTACTCCGATAGAAATAAGTTTCCATTTTTCTTCAATATTTATGAAAACGACTATATCCCAAAGCACGGGGAACGCTCTTCTGGGACAACTTTGGAAATTACAGTACTTAGACATGAGATTTCTATCTGATTTTCTCCGGAAAATGTTTCCTTGGAAGTGGTTTCTGATCTGGTTTTTACTACGTTTTCCCAACATGTTACGTTGTCCGTCCTGATCATCTTTTATATGTTGCTTCAGATATTGGAGTAATGAGTGGAGCAATGATCTACATAAAAAAGGATCTGAAAATCAACGACGTCCAGGTTGAAGTCCTCGCCGGGATACTTAACCTCTACTGTCTCATCGGCTCCTGCGCAGCTGGCAGAACATCCGACTGGATAGGCCGCCGCTACACTATTGTGGTAGCCCAAGCAATCTTCTTCGTTGGGGCTATCCTCATGGGCTTCGCCACCAACTACGCCTTTCTCATGGTCGGCCGCTTCGTAGCCGGTATTGGCGTCGGTTTTGCGCTGATGATCGCCCCGGTTTACACCGCCGAGGTCTCTCCAGCCTCCTCTCGTGGCTTCCTCACCTCATTTCCGGAGGTTCGTGTGTAGCACAGTAACTATATATCTCAACGTACGCCATCCATTTGTGATAAAAAGTTACACCCAATTAATAATTTTAAAATAAAAATTATAGTTATATATTACACAGCACATATAATTTTTTATTTTATTTATTTTTTAATAAATATATAACATATAAATAATGAGTACAAAGAATTCAACTAATTTTAAAAAAACTAAAATTAAAAAATTAAAAATAAATATAATCATGTATAATGTATCATGAAATGATAATTTCAAAAACTCATTTTAAAATTCTTTTACGCACGAGCTATGCATCTTTACATATAACAATTTATAATTTAAAAATTTCTATTCATCATTTTTACATATTACATATCATATTTATTTTAATTTCTTTCTTATCAAATGTGTTGAATGATGAGTTAAAAAATTTAATTAATTTTAAAAAAATAAAATTAAAATAAATTAAAAAAATAAATTATGTGTAGAAATTATGAGTAACAAAATTTTTATAATTTTATATATTTTCCCAGCAAATGAACTCGATCATCTCCACGTGTTTTGCACAGGTATTCATCAACGGTGGGATAATGCTGGGCTACGTCTCGAACTACGCTTTTTCTAAGCTCCCAACTCACTTGGGCTGGCGGCTGATGCTCGGAGTGGGTGCTGTCCCCTCTGTTATGCTTGGAATCGTCGTTTTGGGCATGCCCGAGTCACCCAGATGGTTGGTCATGCAGGGTCGACTGGGCGACGCGAAGCGAGTCCTCGATAAAACCTCAGACTCCAAAGAGGAGGCTGACATAAGACTAGCCGACATCAAAGGAGCAGCCGGCATTCCAGAGAATTGCACGGACGACATCGTTCAGGTGCCCAAACAGAGTCACGGCGAGGACGTGTGGAAAGAATTACTCCTCCGCCCCACACCATCCGTTCGCCACGCCTTAATCGCAGCCGTAGGTATCCATTTTTTCCAGCAATCATCAGGTATCGACTCGGTCGTTCTATACAGTCCGAGAATATTTGAGAAGGCCGGTATCACGTCGACGAACGACAAGCTACTAGCGACAGTAGCAGTCGGGTTCACGAAGACCGTGTTCATTTTGGTTGCCACGTTCTTGCTGGACAGGATCGGAAGGCGACCATTGCTCCTTAGCAGCGTTGCCGGCATGATTCTCTCCCTCGCGACACTCGGAATCGGCCTATCAATCATAGAACACTCGGATCATAAGCTAATGTGGGCGGTGGCTCTGTGCATCGCCATGGTGCTGTCGTACGTGGCGTTCTTCTCGATCGGGATGGGACCCATCACGTGGGTGTACAGCTCGGAGGTCTTCCCGTTGAGGCTAAGAGCGCAGGGTGCGAGTATTGGAGTAGCAGTGAATAGGGTGACGAGTGGGGTCATCTCCATGACTTTCCTATCACTGAGCAAAGGGATTACCATCGGCGGAGCCTTCTTTCTTTATGCGTCCATCGCCACTGTGTCATGGATCTTCTTTTATTTTATGCTACCAGAGACACAAGGTCGAACCCTGGAGGACATGGAGGGATTGTTTGGTAATTTCGGGTGGAAGTTCGCTAAACTCAATAAGAACGAAAAACAACAGAAGGAGGAAGTTAATCATGCTGCTGGAAACGGCAATGGGAAAGGTCAGATTCAGTTAGCTAGGGACGAGTACGTCGACTAACTTGCAGTACGTTCTAATAATTAGGGCAAAAAGACCGACTGTATGCATGCATCATGTTCGGCTCCAAGAAGATAGATTTTACTGGGAAATTAATGCTATGTATATTAAAACTCTTTTCATGCATGTACTTACTTACTACGTAATACGTACATTGTACGTGTGATAGAAGTATGCATCAACTCTTGAGTACTTAATTCTTATTAAAAAGAAAAAAAAAAAGATCTAAATATAACAGAAGACGTGAGACAATCATAGTTATAAATATAACATATATAATTGATCTCGTACAAATTACATGATCTCGATGATCATAAAAAGTGATGGTTTTTATTTATATATTTTGATGGGTTGTAAGGAAAAAGTAAATCATGAGCAATTGGAGATCAGTGAATAGGTGCATTAATAGAATTAGCTTGCAAAACCAAGTTTATAAAACAACAATGACCAATGCGCGGAACATGCCTAGATCATGAGATCATGACCGATATTAATTAGCAAAACTGGTTTAATTAATGACTACATGACGATCGATCGAGAGTTGGGAGTCATCAGGTTCCTTTCGTATGAATAAGCAGTACTACTGGCTATTCTCCTAATTAATGGTACTCAAATTACCTTTCATTCTTTTTCAACTTTTGTTTTTCTATCGTGAACAAAGATCATGTATTAATGTTGGGAGGTAATTAACGTGTATATCTGAAAACTACCGGCCAATTTATAAGTCTGCTCATGCTGATGAATTTTATGTCCGAATGGTAGAGAATTTGAGATCAGGAGGCAGCCATGCATGACAATGCCCATCTTAAGGGATAATTTATACAACAAATTTTAATTAAGAGATCTAAATCCCAAATTCGTTGTGGATTATTATAATTGAAATAATTAATTAAGTCCCATAATTCTTTTGTTTATGATCTTTCCATTTTTTTTTTTTCTTTCGGTGGGTATGTAATTTTCCCAGCCAATAATGCGATCTTTGACTAAGATGATTTGCTCTTGTCATATCATTGAAATCAATCCAAGATTCTCGTCATATATAATTGACAACCTTTTCGTCTAATATTTCTTTTGTTACACTCGTACACGTTTTGGGGTTTGACAGCTTCCAAAGTAATTAAATAACTAGTCTTATTTGAATGGCCAGCTGTCACATCTCAATTAGGTGTCCTGACCTTTCAAAATGTGGCAGCTCGGCCAAAATTATATTCACCTGCCCATCATGTCTATATATATACTATGAATATATATATATACAAAAAAAAAAAAAAGAAATCCAAAACAATGTATAGTCTCTGTATTTTTCATTGCTTTTATGTATGCATCCATACTCTAATATTACTCTAGTTACTCTTTACCTTCGCACCAAAAGGTGAAAAAAAAAAAAACTGGATTACTCCAAAAGTAAGCGATGGATGAGAATGCAAAATTCATCCTACTACACGGGTTCTTTGGATAAAACTTGATAGCTAGCTAGGGTTCTTAGGATTCTTCGTGGCTCTAGGGTTGTGATCATGTCGATGAGGCCGGATTCCTGGATGCAGAATTTATTGGGGAGATGAGTCGTCGTCTAGTAAAACAAATGGACAAACAGGTGATGGGCAGCTAGTAGCCAGTAGCGAAGCTCCCAAGGCATGTGATTTGCAGAGGAAAAAGAATACCATGAATGATATAATATAAATAGGATGGAGTCTGGGAGTCTTGCTGGGGGCTGAAATGATAATATATTATATCTGACAGTCACGAATGGTTTTCCATCATTCAGGACATTTTGTCTTGCCTAGCTTGTACTTACTGAAATGAAAGAGCCAAGATCAATTTAGTAATGATATATACTGTTTGAGAAATGATACTTGCAGTCGTGAGCGTGCAGTCGTCGTGCAGTCGCTTTGAAAAAAGTGAATAAATAAGAGACCCACCTGAAAAGAAATTAATTTTTTAATAGTAGACCCCACTCTTTTTCAAAACGACTGCACGGCGTTTGCGAATTCCACGACTGTATGTAGCATTACTCTAATTTATAATTTAACCCGACGTATTACACCATCTGTCAAGCATCGCATAGCATTCTCTGATAATATAAGTCAAAATTGAGTGCCCTCTTAATATTAATAGATATATACGAGAGATAAATTAATGCACTTTTCACGTTCCGATTAACACCACATTAAAGCTGTGCTGTTCGGGTAACAATATTAAGAGTGCAGTGCTTTCATCAAAGAAAAAATCTATTCACCTTTTCAAGATGTAGCATTAAATAATAGATTTACAAGTAAAATATAATAAATAATTTCTAATCACCTAATGCCACGTCACAGAATGATGAAAGGATGATTGAAATTGAGATGATGAATAACATTACTCAAAGTTACATTATGTTTGACCCTTCGTGGGCAATCAAGGAAGGCAAAATGATACCATTTGCTACACAAAGCATAGTAACAATAGTTATAATTTTCTTACGTTATGTTTGTTTCAGCTCCTAAAGAATCAGCAAAAACATCCTACAACCACCGTCGCTTCATAATACAGCCATTCTCGGCCAGTTTGGCTTGCTTTGTCAAGAGAGCCCAAGGGCTTAAGATTCGTCAGTCTGTTCTGCACCAACCCACCATGAAATGGGCCCCAAACCGTCATCATTAATTGATCCCTGAGAAATAAAGATAATATTAGAGATACTGCTTGAAAGATGAGAATCACCATTTGCCAAAGACGAAGCGACTAACATATAGTTTGAAACACTGCTTATCAGTCCCAACACTTTCTGTGGCAGGGGGGGTTCCCTCAGATTGGATTGTACAAAGATTTTAGTGGTTATTGTCTCCTACGCAAAAGAAAATGTATATACTAAGGGATGCCTACAAAAGTAATCTAAATTTATGTGTCGTGTGTAGGTGTGACTTGTGAGTAAGGGTTGTAAACTATGATAGGGCCTCACCAACTTTTATGTTCACATATGATGAAAAACGGGTAATTGACACATTAAGATGGTTCTTTATTAAACAAAAAAGTACCAAAGTATGGAATTTAGCTCTTTTTATGGTTGTTCATAGGCATTACAAGAAAAGTACGACATCAAGGAAGCTAAAACAAGAGTAGTCAAATTATGAAATTCATGGGATGAACTTACAGTAATCACCATCGGAGCAAATGGCTTAGCTTCTTTTGGCTTCTCAATGGGAATTGGAGGATAACTTACATTATGAACTTGGAACTTGATCTGCCATTTTAAAACCAGAAGTTAGCAAAAGCTAGCACTTCAGATGTTTGACAATACCTACATAACTTATCAGAAGAACAAAATAGCAACAATATGAACCTCATCAATCCCGTCAATAACATATGGTTCTCCACCATACTCCCATTCCCACATGCCTTTGTCCCTGCAGTCCGTACAGTAGCAACGCATGGTGAATTAAAGATGAGAAATAAAATAAACAAAACGTTTTATCCAATAGATATTTAAAAATTCTCAAGCACCATAAAGTAAAAGAATAAATTTCAACAATTCCATAAGACACCAAGATTTAAGTGGTTTGACCTAAAAGGCCTACATCCACTAGCGGAGATTATCAAGAAGACATTTAACAGCCAAAGATGAAGTATAAGAGAGCAGAGGTAAAAATCACTCGAATCCATAGCCTCAATAGACCCAAATCCAACTAACACACGAGAATTTTCTAACAAGAGAGGAAATAATCTACAATTTTCTCTAAGCCCTTGAACCCTGAGATACTAAACAATAGCAGTCATCTCCTTTCTCTTCTCTTGCGGCACTACTCACAAAAATGAGGCTCTCTCTGTATGGCTCCCAAAAAAGGGAAATCAAAGGTCCTTGCATCACTTACAGATGCTCAAAGACAGTCAAGTGAAGAAACAAATCCCATATGAGACTTTACTTGCCCAACAAGTCCAACTTTGCTTAAACATAGGCTCCATGTGTAACTCTTGAAAAGCATAAAAATAATTGCATGGAAGTTACTCCACACTCCCAACACAAAATAACTTATGCAGGATTTGGCAAAACATTGTAAAAAAAGAAGAAAAAATATTAAACCAAGTAGGGACCGTACCTTTTATTTGGGTCAGGCTTGAAGCGGGATGGATTTGGTAAAAGATGGACAGGTATATAAATGTCATCAAAAAACCCAAGTGATACTGCCATGTATAGAGTCAACATCAGTATGACATAACTATGCTAAATCTCAATTACCTGCAAAAAGAAAGATGCATCATTTTGACACTACTACCACCATTCTCATTAATAGTTATAGCTTTCGTTATACGCCATGAAAAAAATGAGTACTCTGCCAAGCAAAATATATGACCAGATGAAGGCAGATGATATACCATGTTACCGTCATTGAAAACAGAGATGCTGTCCTAAAATATGCTTGTGAGGTACCTACTTAGAAAGTAATGATTTTCATATTAATCTAATCAGTGTCCTCGACTACTATCCAGGACAAGCTGATTCAAATCAATTCAGGTTAGTTAGTTCCTATTCAAGGATGAAACCAGGAGATTGAAACTTTGCCCCACACTTTAACAAAAGCCCGAAAGAGAAGCACAAGCATGCATTGGGTGCATAAGTAATGAATAAAATAATACTTACAAAATCGGAAAGAAGGGTTACAAAAAAGAACAGATGCAGAAGTGCTAGGCACTTTAAAGTCAAGCAAGTAAGGGCAGAACATACAGCGTAAACCTGTAGCATTAGATTCTTTAAGCTTTGCAGCAATAACCTCTCCCACGAATGGACGAAACATAATGAGTCTGAAGACAACCTGATAAAATATAAAAACAAGATCAAAAAGCCATTTTATGATTAAAACCTTGAAATTTAGGGATGCCCATTCTGGCAGGTTTGGGGGGTGAGATGAGAATTTTGTGTTTTGTTTTAGTATTTAAAATATTATGTTTTGGTATTATTATTGTATTGAGATTTGAAAAAGTTGAATTGGTATTTGAAAAAGTTGAATTGTTTATTATATTTTGTATGGGGATTTGAAAAATGTGTAATGATGAGATGAGATGGGATGAGAATTTTGTGTCTCATCCCACCTCCCAAACCTGCCCTTAAGTGAATAGATGATTAAGATCTTATAAAGTAATCAGATACCTAATAAAGCTGTACATAATAAAAAAGCAACCATAGTCACAAATTTACTTAGAGAGAGGAAACAGAAAGAGGTACTAATGAAAACTAGTATAGTAATTTTGGTTTCAATCGCCAGATATGTTAAAGTCAGCTATTCATGGTTGATACCAATACAGCTTCTCTCCCCTACTCATAACTCGACTGAGTGACGAGTGTATGTGACTTTGACTTTGAGTGCCTGGTAATTAGCTATAAAATCTTAGCTAATGTGAAGACGGAACAAGAATGGTAATTGGCATTGCACGGTAACTTTTTCCTTAACGTAGGTTTAAAACCCACAAGAACAGGGGGAGCATAAGTACACAGGGAGACCTTGCACTTAAAACCCTAACGTACATGGAAAGCATAAAATGATCCCTAAAACAGTACAACGTAATAATATAATCAAGTATACCGTATAGGTTGCGGCACCATCACTGGGAAAGATAAAGCCACCTTCGATAGATTTGATATCGTAGACGGAGACGCAAAGCCCCAAGTTTGCGATAACCTTCAACACAAATATTAAGTTTAGATAGATCAAAGTCCAGAAAGAGTGAACCGAAAAACCATACAACAGACCTTATCCAAGAAAAGTCTTTCAAGCTCTCCCTTGACAGCTTCCTCGATAGGAAGGCTAAGGAGACTCGGCGGTACGCGAAAGGTGTGCTCGATTCGGCTAAGGTAGAACATTGGGACCCTGTTCAAAATTTATAATCCAAAATTATCTCAATTAAACGTAAAACAAAACATAAGTGATGAGGATGAAGAGCGGAGAGACTTACTTGGTGGCGGCTGATTTCTAGCGGCAGATTGAACAGAGATTGCGGCTAGGATGGTATTGACAGTGCACTTGTCGCGGACAGTGAAGGGGAAAGAAAAGAAGAAAGGGTGCGGGCGCTCAACAAAAGGGAACAAACAAGGGGGCGGTAAAGGTCACGTTCAGCTGCGAGGATAGGACGGGATTAATGTCAGCAGTGGCGAGGCAACTGAAGGCAGTGAAAGGGAGGGTGGTGAGGTCTATAAGATGGTGACAGTGGGAGGAAGGACCAAGGTTATGCTGTGGGAGCGAGGGCTGGAAGGTGGAAATGAAGGGATGGTAATGGCAAGGAGAGCTTTGAAGGAGGTCATAGACAAGCCAATTTTGCCTGGGATCATGAAGATGCGATGGCGGACTCGACGATTAAGCGTAGAATTTGGGTACCGTGCGTTTCATTTAATAATGAAACACTGCGTTTCATTAAGCTTGACGGGACTGCAATAAGAATCTCTATTTGTAATCAATTTTTTTCCATTAAAAAAACACATTTGAAATCAGCATACATTCTTTAATATATATATATATATATATTATAATCCTATATAAATGAGGAGTAATTTGTAGAATTAAAATTTATTTAGAATTAAGTGACATAATTATAATAAAATAGTTATAAACGTGGTTACGTGATTGATTATATAATAAAGTATAATTATATAGGATATTGCTAATTACTATCATTGTAGTCAGATAAGATCAATAAACATTTCTCATTCTGGATTGCTCTTTTTTTAAAGAGCGTTTTTACTATAATTGTAACTAATTGATTTGTAAATAAATTACGATTTAATCAGAGTTTTTTCAATGGAAAAGTTGTTTTTCTGGTACGCTCTTTACGTCCAACTCCTCAAATTATCATTTTTTTTTTTCCTTCTCTGAGCAATTGCAACAAAGAAAGAAGAAAAAGAAACAACTTCGACGATTCTACCGAACACCACCTCTCTTATGAAATGGTAACCTGTTATCTCTAGGCTTCAGACAAATTTATTTGGCAAATAAACTCCCTAAAATGCGAACTCCCATTAATAAATAACTACAAACTATATTTTTACAACCCTCAGCAGGAATCCCACGACTAGGTTACAGAGACCTCAATTCTGTGTCAGCCGTTTTTACATTACTCACCTCAACACTACTTGCAAGGGGGCTTCCCCGAGGAAAAATCGCAGCTACGAGACGATAATTTGACAGGATTACATGCAATCATGTACAAGTGAAGTCGAGCACCCAAAAATAAATTTAAAAACAATAAATAAATAAATAAATAAAAGCCTTTTACTTCTCAATGCCCTGCTGCAGATATTGAATCAAGTCATAGCCGGCAGTTGTCCACTTGTTGTAAGCATCAGTGCACACACGCATCATGAAAATGGCCGCTTCTCGCTCACTCATCTCGGGATGAAATCTCCTTCGAAGGTTTCCAATGGGATCACCCCTGCTGAAGCAAGGTAATCCACTATCTAGCATTAACAAAACCGTGTTGATAATCCCATCCATATACCGACGGGCAGCAAGGTACCCCTTCACGCATAAACTGTGGACATATATGGTGACAAGCAAAAATATTAAAAGCTCGGTTCGCATATATAACATCACACATAGTTTTTTTGATGTAGATCAAGTTCATTCACGGATGCTGATTTGAAAGAAAGGGGGAGAGAGTAAACAAATGTCACCTCACAAATTGGTTCCATGTTTCACTCTTCATGACCCCCGATGGGTCAAGTAATTGTGTCATCTCATGGCTCAGCTTAAAGTGTGCACTTTCAAAGCGCATATTTCCCCCCGGTGAAGTTTCTAGGATGAATCCAAAATCAATATGAACAAGCCTCCCTTCACTGCATTTGACATGTAGTTAGCATTGGATTTATTTCTACACTATCTTCAATATATTATTTGGAAAGGCCCTTTTATATAAACATTTTCCAAGAATAAGGAATTGGCCAATGAGATTAAGCAAGTAAATAACTGACTTAAGTTTGCCCTGTAGTAACGGAGAGCTAAATCAAAATAAACCCTGCAATAATCACAAAGTACAATACACACATAAAATAAGGAAAAAAGAGATAGCATACTTGTCAAAAAGAAGATTCCCGTTGTGCCTATCCTTAGGTTGAAGTAAAAGACTGGCAACTGCATAACCAGCACTGCTAATGATGAAGTTCTGGCGCGCAGCTTCAAAATTAGGAGAGCCTACAGGCCCATAGTCCTGTTGAAAAATCTCAAACAAACCACCATCTGTTGTTTCACCCATCTGACTTCGGCTCCGTGTATTTGGCACAACCTGCAAGATAAGATGGCATTTAGGCTCAGTTTGGATTGAGAAACACTCTCAACCCATCTCATCTCATCCCATCATTACAACTTTAATAAATTTTCATATAAAATACAATATACAATTCAACTTTTTCAAATCCCAAAACAATAATAATATTAAAAAAATAATATTTTAACAATATTTTATTCAACTTTCATCTCAACTCAACTCATCTCATCTCATCTCAACTCACCATCCAAACCTAACCTTAGAGAAGGAAGCTATGCATGGTGTATCAGTCAATCTGTTGAGGCCGAGAGAGATGATTCAAAGAATATCCCATCCGGAGCAAGGAAAATGTATTAAATCTTCTGGAATTGGTTGAAAAATTTTATCTTTAATAAAAGGAGAATTCCCCGTTAATTCATATGTTGTTTACAGGTATCTTGCGATGCATGGTTTGAAAACTAGCACAACAGGTATGTTGAAATTATTTCAGGCTTCCAGCCTCAAGAGTCTTGATAGGGCCTTGCCAACCTTAATATTGAAACTCAAATGAATTCAGATACCTTTCTTTATAAATAAGTGAACTTCATTATTAACGGTGCAAAATAAACTATGCATTTTGATCTTGGATAGCCCCAAAAATTTCAATGGTACAAGATTAAAGCATGTAATAAAATTGACCGACTTCTTTGTATCACTGGAAAGGCCGCTTGGTCCATGCAATGCAGAGTAAGTGGTAGGACTACCCCTACATCCCAGTGACAGCAAAATTCCAATCATAGGCCTATGATACAAACGCCAAGGTACTAAGCTAACTGGAACCTTCAAGTAAGAGTCAATTTCAACAACAATTTAGGCTCAACTATGTTTTTTTTTATAAGTAATTTAGGCTCTACTATGTTTTTCTATTTTAGTTGGTTTGTCATAACAAAATCTAGGTAAGAGAGATTTCTAATCTAGTTGCTTTAATTTTGGACAATAAATTAAAAATAAAAGGATGCTAAAGTTCTAAAATTCGAATGAAGATCCTGCAATTCCGGAAAATTCAATACAGTTGTATTCAGCTAGGAAATCCTTTTTGATAAGTTATTCAACTAGGAAATCCTAAAAACGAAACTTCAGAAATAATAAATAAAATAACGAGGAAAGAAGTAAATTTTAAAAAAAAAAAAAAATACTCAATTTTGAATATAAATATAACTAACGTTCCAAATCTTCTCACCTAGACTTCCAAGAAATTAGAACAAAGAAATGATCTGTCTCACTTGCAGATTTTGTGTCAATCTACACGAAATATCTTACAGGATAAGGCAACTTTAAAAAGTACATAAAGTCTCACAATCTGTCTGCCGTGGTCATTTAGCAATTGTCCAAGTAACATTGCAGTAAGAAAACAAGAAGCATGACAAGAGGACGAGTGCAATTCGCAAGCAATCAAGCAAAATCCTTTGAAGTGTAAGGTAAAAACTCACCTCAATTATGCCTCTCTCTGGGCCAGTTGGGAGAACACCATAAGGGAACAGATAGAGATTAAGTCCAACTGCTTCAAATATGTCTCTAAGAAGTGCTATCACTTGAAGAGCAAGAACATCCTGTCGACAATCATCTCCAACCTTGAACAAGAAAACTCAGTTAAGCCACACATAATAACCTTCAATTTGATTAGGATTAACACTCAGTTGTAACAAATATGAATTAAAAACCATATATTATGAACATGGTGCCGACCAAAAAGAAAAGCAGCCTCCTGTAAACTTGAGTGGCTTAATTGTTTAAATTTCCATTTATTGGTTAAGCTTTACATAAGCATTGAAAATTGTGAGTTTTGGTTCTTAACTCAAAGGTGGATATCAACGAAAAGCTTCAGGATAACAGGCTTACCTTGAAAATGCAAGCTTGAGGCTTTATATTGCTGTAGTCGCCGTCCCGATCTACCACATTAAATGTAATCATTATTGGGACTTTTGCGGCCGATTGCAAGGGAATTCCACTATCCACCCGAATACCCCTGACAAGCTTGTTTGGGGCAGTTGGTAAATAGAGGTCTTCTCCCTCCACTTCAATTTTCTCCAACTCTCTGTCGTAGCAAATATTAGTTTCAACCCCCAGATGCAATACTACAAGGTTAAGAGTTCACATATAAGAAGCATACCTCCGGATACCAGCTCGGCGTTCTTCCTTGGGGAGTGGAAAAAGTACGCCAGAAATCGATGTAACTTTGTCGAAGAAATCAAATTCTCTTTGAAACATGTCAAGTGCTTTGGGAGAAAATTCATCGATAATATGCTGTCTAACACTTGGCAACAGTGCTTGAAATGAACTATTCTGAAATTACAAAAGATAGATACAAGCTTTTCAGCATGTACTGACAGACAACTACAAGGAAAACATCAAACCCTACCATAACAATTGAAAATTTTAAACAAATGTATAATAACAAAGTAGAGTCATGCAAACACATCTCGCAATACCAGTCTTTAAAAATGGACCATGCTATTTTCTCATACCAATGCAACACAACATAGTGCACCAGATTTAAAATTCAATATCTGAGGCTTCCAATGGAGCAACATTTGCCCCATATCAATAACAACCACTAGCACTGAAAATAACCAAGGATGTGGGTACTCATATAATTCATTGATCTGAGTTGACAACATCTTACAAGAGATCAGAACAATATACATCGGTAATGAAAATGCAATCGGAATCACTGCATCTCTCGCAATGGTAGCAATATATTATGATACACGTGCCTATCATACAATTCTCGCATTGCACATGAGAAACAGATAATTACCAACAAAAACAGATGCACTGAGAGTACATCAGACAGTTTCCTTCAAAAGAAAAATAAAAAAATGAATTCTGCCTTGCAAATGAAAATTGTCAGTCACTTATGGTCCATCGGGAACAATATTCTTCACCACCTTCCTACTCTCTGTGATACGAAGTGCATGGACCCCCTTTGGTGATAGCTCAAAAATCTTTGAATCTATCAGGCACTTGTCACAAAAGCCATGATTATCCCTCAAAGACATCTAAAAATTCAACAATCAAGGTAGAGCACAGCCTAATCTGATTAATGATGCTATAAGCCACTACATCCATTGCGAATCACCAGAAGTAGCCACCATAGAGGAAAAACTCTCTTCAATATAATTATTGGTTACTTCTCATAAAAAAGAAAAAAAAAGTATCTCCTAGATTGGTGTCTCCCTCATATGCTTTATATGTACTTCAGTTGTGCCTCTTGCATTTATTAATAAAAATTTCTTGCTTGTACATATAAAAAAAAAAGTAATAACAAGTGTTCTCTCAGCAGTTCTAAATGTCTAACCCATTAATTAGTATATATTCCATCAAAAATAAATTTCAGATTTGAATGAACATTTGAAAATGAGTATCTAATATTTACTTTTATATTAGAATAATGATAGTCTTATGGAAAATAGATTCAGACTTTTATGTATAATTTGCCATTTCTTTCAACCAAGGTGTATCACAAGGAAAAATATGTGCGCACGCGTGTACAAATGAACAATTTTGCAAGACATGAAACATCATTTTATCTCCATCACATTGATGATAAAATTTCAATAGCAGTAGATTGTAGTTCACATCATGAATAAACTGTCGTGTGCTGTTTGATCTGAAGTACACTAAACATACATGAGGACATACCTTCCCAGCAGCAGCATCTTTACCTGATTCTGGTCCACACGTTTCACCCTGTCATTCTTAAAGTCAGCACCAATCAAATTGAAACCAAAACAGATTTCAGTGAAAGCATATTATATTTTGCAGTTTCTATCACCGAATCACAACAAAGGAAAAATAAACAGATAGACAAATAAGTAAAGAATAGACAAGGATAAGATGGTGCCACATCAAGGTTATTGCTGTTAACCATTCACCCCTTTTTCACACGTGATGGTCATATTTTTTTAATAGACCTGAAATCTTCAAATGCATCTACAAATCATTAGGATAAACAATTTTTTTGATAAGTTAAAAAAAAAAATCTTTATCCTAATGATTTGTAGATGCATTTTACTTGAATTAGTGAAGTAAAAAGATCCATATCCTCGTTCATATTTATATGCTGAATGGTATTACAGAAATAAATACTAAAACATTTAAGAGCAGCTGTATTATTCACAGTTAAATATTCTCCACACCTGTAGATGCCAGATCAGAATATGAGCAAATATATCACTCCTTTGAGCTGCTCTAAGCAAATATCCTTCAACCAACCTCTGCAAAATGATGAAATAAAAAATCAGATACATATAACACATTCACAATTTTTTTTGTATAGATAATCAAGAAGTTTTATTCATAACCATAGGCATAGCCAAGTACACAGGATGTATACATGAGTAATACCTAGCTAGGGTTTACAAGCGACATAAGAAACTCATGGACACATTCACAGATACTGGCATACGATATACATAATTGCATTATTTGGGCCTGCAACTCAAACAAACAAAGTGCTTGCCCTGAAATTGGCTTCCATTGGGCTGGCGAGTTCTGTTTGGTAGGTTGAAGGGAAAAAATGGCTGTAAAAAAAATGGTATAAAAAGCTACAATTAACCTAAAATGTTTAATTTCAATACAATCTTTGTTGGTTTCATCCAATATAAGTCATTCAAAATGAAGGTAGGTTTTAGTTTGTACTGCCAAATAATCCATGGAATGTAAAAACCACTTATAATTGAATCAGGTTTGGGATAATTTGGATTCTCATACAACATAGCCAACCCAAATTAAATAGAGATTGGATTCGGATGCACCTGTCCAAAATCTAAGCAGCAAAACTAGAGTTAAGAAACTTAGATAGGCCTTAACTCTAGTATAACTCCTTGTGTACTTGGGCTATGCCTATTCTTATTTATACTATCGTTTACTTATAAAAAAAAAAACCTAGAGTCAAGATGTCCATTGTTGGGTTCAACTTAGTAAATTCACATGCTATTTTTTTTTTATAAGTTACTAAAGTCACATGCTATTAATACACAGAAGGAAAATATATCCACACACACCCACCACCACCACTCTGATCCACACCCCACCCAAACCTACAAACTCTCAGAAAAAAGCCGTACACATCTTCATTAGATAACCAACCTCTTCATCATATCGCAGAGCCTGCACAAGCTGTGGCATGAAGAAGGTTACTCGTTCAGGAGGATAGGACTCCAGAACCCTAAGCACATATGCCATAACACGTGGATGACCCTTATAAGCAGGAGTGAGGAACTCAAGAGCCTGTGTAATTGAACAAGCAGCCCAGTGTGGCAATTGTTGCAGAAGTGCAGAATTCTCATCAGCTGCCTTTGGGGTGACAAAATAGGGCAATGCTTCAGGTATGCAGCGGATGTCCAATATATGTGACTGAAAGAAAAACCCTCACTGAATTAAGATATCAAGCAATATAAGATGGAAAAGAGTAAACACGCAATACTTTTCACAATACTTTACACAACTATGTTTTGAAATGACAGGTATTTTTGTAAAATAGCTCATAAAAGTAACATCACTTTACAGGATATTTTAAAAATTTTTTTTTTTTGATAATTGTAAGTATATTAATAAAAGAATAGGCAAAAGCCAAGTTCAGTACAAATAATGTCCTAGCTAAGTAGGAACATTGAAAATAAGGAAAGCATGGAAATCTTGGCCATTGAAATTAACAGAATGGGCCCAAGTACATAGGGTTCTAAACAAGAAAGCCTTTAGTTCATCTATTGATCTTTCCTTGTCTACAAAAGTCCGTTCGTTACGCTCCTGCCATAGACACCACATGACACAAATGGGCACCATTTTCCAAATAGCCTTGATCTGTTTGTTACCTCTTAAATCTGTCCAACTAGCCAACATCTCCACCACGGACTTGGGCATAACCCATCCCAAGTCTAATCTTCTGAATACTTCATTCCATATCCCTCTAGCTATATCACAATGTAGTAGAAGATGATCCACCGATTCACCCTCGTTCTTGCACATACAGCACCAATCAACGATGATCACTCCTCGTCTTCTCAAATTATCTGTTGTGAGTATCTTACCCAAAGAAGCAGTCCACACAAAAAACGCTGCTTTGAGGGGTGCCTTGTGTCTCCAAATCCTTTTCCAGGGGAATTGGGTTGGCTGTTCTTGTGTTAAGGATTTATAATACGAGCGAACCGAGAATAAGCCTTTCCCCGTGTGTATCCACCACAACCTATCAGCTTGATGATTGCTGCGTTTGAGAGAATATAAGAGGCTGAAAAAGGATGCAAAAATATCAACTTCCCAATCATGTGCTGCCCGGGTAAAGTTAATATTCCATTGAATTTGTTCCCCCACTATTACCATAACTTCCTCCACGGATACATCATTATCACTTGCCACCCTAAAGAGAATAGGGAATAGATCCTTTAAAACCCCATTACCACTCCAATTATCATACCAAAATTTGATCCTAGTCCCATTTCCAAGACAAAATCTTATATGCCTGGAAAAGACCCCCCAACCTCTTCTTATATGTTTCCACAAACTCACACCATATGTCCCATTCACTTCATTGGTACACCATCCCCCCCATAATTCACCATATTTGCTCTCGATCACCAGTTTCCATAATGCTTCAGGTTCTTTATGGTATCTCCACAACCATTTCCCAAGTAATGCCCGATTAAAACTTCTCAAATTTCTAATGCCCAACCCGCCAGAAGAGATAGGTCTACAAACATTTTCCCACCTGACTAGGTGAAATTTAAATTCTTCCCCCATACCTCCCCATAGGAAATCTCGATGTAGTTTCTCAATGCGAACTGCCACACTTGCTGGGATAGGAAACAAGGATAGAAAGTATGTCGGTAAATTAGATAACGTACTCTTTATCAAGGTAATCCTACCGCCTTTTGACAAATACATTCTCTTCCATCCTGCTAATCGACGCTCTACTTTCTCAATCACTATATCCCATATAGGAATCGCTCGTGAGACAGACCCCAATGGAAGACCAAGGTATGTCATAGGAAGTGAAGCAATCTTACACCCCAGAGTATTAGCCAACTGTCTTATCCGTCGCACACCTCCAATAGGCACCATCTCTGATTTATCCAAGTTCACTTTCAACCCTGAAGCTGCTTCAAAACAAAGGAGAAGGGCCTTTAAGACGCGAATCTGATTGTTGTCTGCCTCGCAAAAAATAAGAGTATCATCTGCAAACAATAAATGTGAAATATTAATTGATCCTCCTCCCGGGGATCCTATTGAATACCCATTCAGACACCCGTTTGCAACCAGAGCTGAAGTCATTCTACTCAGAGCCTCCATTACAATGACAAAAAGTAATGGTGACAACGGATCTCCTTGTCTAAGGCCTCGTGTACTATTAAAAAAACCCGTTGGACTTCCATTTATCAGCACTGAAAATTTTGATGTAGAAATACACCAACGGATCCATGATCTCCATCTTTCCCCAAATCCACATCTCCTTAGAAGGTCTAGTAAAAATTCCCAATTTACGTGATCATACGCTTTTTCCATGTCTAGTTTGCATAAGACCCCATTTCTACCATCTTTTAGTTTGCTGTCCAAAATTTCATTTGCTATAAGTACAGCATCTAGGATCTGTCTATCCTTGACAAAAGCATTTTGAGGCTTTGAAATTATCTTTCCCACTACCTCACTAAGGCGTTTTGCGAGAACCTTGGAAATGATCTTGTAAACCCCATTTATTAGGCTAATGGGTCGGAACTCCCTGATTTCTTCAGCCCCAACTCTCTTTGGGATCAAAACAAGAAATGTGGCATTTAGGCTTTTCTCGAAATGTCCAGCTTCATGAAACTCCTGGAACACCAACATGAGATCATCTTTTAGTATATCCCAGCAAGTTTGAAAAAAACCCATAGAAAACCCATCAGGACCCGGAGCCTTGTCTTTGGCCATCTTCCTCACCACTTCGAAAACCTCACCCTCCTCAAACGGCCTCTCCAAATGAATACCATCCCTAGGCCAATAGTGTCGAAGGCTAATCCATCAAGCTTTGGTCGCCACACCTCCTGTTCAGTAAGTAGTTGTTCAAAGAACCCAACTACATGATTATTAATTCTCTGTTCATCCTTGCACTCTGCCCCATCTATCTTCAGCATCTCAATATTATTAGATCTTCTGTGTGAATTAGCCACTCTATGGAAGAACTTAGTGCATCTATCGCCTTCCTTCAACCATAGTGCTCTCGACTTTTGCCGCCACGAAATCTCTTCTAGTAGAATGATCCTCTCCATATCTGCAACCATCTCTAGTTTTTTAATCATTTCGTCCTGTGATAAAGACCTGGACTCTTGAATCCTATCCATTTCAGCGATCTCCCTTGTCTTGGTTTTCTTCTGTTCCCCAATGTCTCCAAAAGACTGTCTATTCCATAATTTTAAATCTTGTTTTAAAGCTTTCAATTTCCTCGCCAGAATAAAACTTGGAGTGCCCTGAAAATGATAAGCTGACCACCACTGTTTGACCCTATCAACAAAACTTTCTGTTTCTAGCCACATATTTTCAAACTTAAAATACCTACGTCTTCTTTGAATCCCACCAGAATCCAACATAATTGGCCAATGATCCGAACATAGTCTAGGCATTCTTTTTTGCCAAACCTCCGGGAAGTGATTTTCCCACTCAGGAGAAATTAAGAATCTATCTATTCGAGACCAGGACTGATTATTAGCCCACGTACCTAAGCCTCCCGCCATAGGTAGATCCACAAGATTCAACTCAAAAATACATTCTGAGAAATCAGTCATAGCTGGCCTTAGTCTTCTATTACCAAAGCTCTCACTAGGGAATCTTGTTACGTTAAAATCTCCTCCAATACACCATGGAAGATCCCACCAACTGTATACTCCAGCTAATTCATCCCACAGAAGTCTACGATCTATGTCTGAATTTGGACCATAAACCCCTGCAAATGCCCACAAAAATCCATCCGAGATGCTCATAAACGAGCATGCTACCGTAAAAGCCCCAATAAACTCCTCCTTTTTCTTCACTACCCTTTGATCCCACATTACCAAAACACCACCTGAAGCCCCATTAGCTGCCAAGTAAACCCACTCCACGTGTGTGCAGCTCCATACACTTCTTACAATACTAGTGGTGATAGCTTTCAACTTCGTCTCCTGTAAACAAACAATGTCCGCCTTCCATTCTCTCAACAAGTTTCTCACTTGAAGTCTCTTACTCAACACATTTAGGCCACGGACATTCCATGAAACTATTTTTGGTTTCATTTGGGAAGGGCCAGCCCCTTTCCTTTAGACCTTTCCCTACTAGAATTACCTTCAGAGTTCATTGACCAAGTCAACCTCCTAAGCTCTCGCTGTTTTTTGGATCCTATTTTCTTATGTTGTTGATGGCCTGCTTCAATGGCTGTGAGGAGTGCCATGAATTGCTCCTCATACCCTTCACATTTCAATCCCACAATATCCTGAATATCTTTTACTGTTTTAAAAACCCAATCTGAAGCATTCGACTGATCTGGGAAGAGACAGCTCAACGGGATAGGATTTTGAATTTGAAATTCCTGTAGTTCCTCCAGACCTACTTCATCCATGGTATTTGACACCTGAATAATTCTCTGAGAATTTTCCTCATCCGAAAGGAATAAATCTTCACTTGCCGAATCTCCCCTTTCACTATCCCTCCTAGAAACGTCTTCGTTGAAAGGCTCAGAAGTGTCCGTCGGACCTTCATCACCCCCCCCACACCCCATCGGCGCGTTCTGTGCACACAGAGGAGGAAGAACAACGCTCGGAGTCGACGTGTGCTTCTCACCATTCTGTGCACCTTCGGTACCTCCCCCACACCCCATCGGCGCGTTCTGTGCACATAGAGGAGGAAGAACAATGCTCGGAGGTGGTGGAAGAACCACTTCTATCGTCGACGTGTGCTTCTCACCTTCCTGCTGGATCAGTGTCTTCGTCGGCGCCTTCTGAGATCGACGCGACGATGATTCCGGCAAGTCTTCATCCTGTTTAAGGCGCCGCGACGTCGATGGCGGCTGATCTCCTTCCTTCGCAGAAGTCGCCCTAGGCCTCCAGAGGTTTCGGGTCTTGAAGATGGGCCTCCACCTTCCGCACGGGTCTCGGGCTTGATTTGGCCCGTAAGGGCCCATATGAGTTGGCCCTCCCGACGTCTGCCCCTTCCCCTTATCATCCCTTAAACGCCCCGTTTCACGCTGACCCATTTCATCCCCGACAACACGCAACACTTTTTCAACTTCCTTCTGCAGGTCCCTCAACTGCCACTGCATGTCCCTCACCATACCGCGTACCTCCCGCATGTCTCTCTCGAAATCTCCTTCCCGAAAGTATCCCTGGTGACCTCGAGCCCCTTCTCCTCCGCCAGCCCCTTGCCTTGGCACAACCCTTGTCTCTGTCGATGTTAAAGCTTCTTTGTATGATTGAAATTGAGTTTCCTTCCCCCACTGGTGACCTCGAGCCCTTTCTCCTTCACCATACCCAGCAGATTTGCTGCCCAGCAGAGAGGCCTTCCTAAGCACCTCCCTCAATCTTTTCCATCCCCTTCCTCCCTCTTCTTCAGGAATCAACATGAGACTACGGCGCCCCCCTTCAGCATACACAGCAATCTCCAAGAATCTGCGCGAACATCTCTGCGCTATGAAACTCCTGTACCCCTCCCTTGTTGATGAATAATAATCCTTATTAACACCCGTCACACTCTCCTCCAATACTCTCTCAAGCCACTGAGCAGTGCTCAAGCCCATCAGTATCTCCTATTTAAACCTTCTACCTCTCTCAGTGATACGTATGAGACCTCCTTCTCTCATGATGGAGAATATTTTTGCTTCAATGACAAGCTCCCAAAAACTTCCCATACTTATCTCCAGATGATATGACTTTTTCCAGATGATACCAATCTACATTCTACACTAAACTACATGCTAATCACCAATGATTTACATGCTAATCACCTCAAGAAAATACCAACACAGCAGCAAAACACAAGAAAACCAAGAAAAGCAAAAAGTGTACGGAGAGAAAATCTTAAATCATGAAAGAGTTAAATCATGTGAAAAACACATTCTTCTCGAGTGTTGTGTGGAAAAGTGTTGTGGAAAAGTGTTGTGTGGGTACGATTACTCATATAAGATACCCTAGAGAGACAATGGGAAGATAGCCTGGCAATACCAAAGAGATACATTATAAGTATACATACCTGAACCAGTTGAGTTATTTCAGCTTTCAAATGTGTGTTTGTTGGGAACCTTGATGCCAAGGAAAAGGCAATCCGAGGATCGACAGAAAAAGCTGTCCTAGTGTACTCAATCCATTTCTCTGAGTTAATTTTAGACCGGGAAGTACTTTCCCTGAAAAGTTAATGGAGATGCATAATGAAAATGTTTTATCCCCATATTGAATCAACTAATGTAACATAAGGTTTACAAAGACACCCAAAACAAGAGAAGGAAAAGAGTATGAAATTTCTCTGTATGATAAAAGATTACTTTGAGTTAAGGGGTTGAGCCCAAATTTCAAGCCTGTCAGCCTCATGCTGGCATAGCATTAAGAGTAGCTGCTTTCTCTTTTCTCTTCCGACTGTGTAGTTCTCCATCTGGCCCCAGACAGGGTGATACTGATCATTCTGCAAATATTAAAATAACTCTAAGGATACAATGCACATAGAGCTCGCAAAATTAACTAAAAAGGGCATGTCTTTTGAACGTTGAAAAGCCACCTGTAGATTTCATGTACTACAATGCAAATATAGCCACCTTACCACATCAATCAACGAACTTCCGTTTTCACGTGGTCGTGCTTTTGATTCAGACTGATCTACTCTCTCATTTGAAAGATACTGAACAAATACAGAGACAGATTGAGCCTCACTAAGGGCAAAACTCATGTTGTTCATGTCATACCATTCAGGCTCATAAGCAAACCAGCCCAAAGAGGCCCTGTAACATACAACAAAAACAACATTCAATTTCAAAAAGAATATGCAAGTTTGCTTGATGATGTCATCTTGAGTATAGAAACTTGACAGCAAACTAAGCTCTAGTGCAACAATTTACCAAGACAATTGGATAACTGTCCAAACTCCAATACAGTATGTAATAAACTGCATAAGCCTCAGTATCAGAAACTTAATATCACCAATGGGCAGACAAAGAACAATATGAATGTATTTAAACTGCAAAATCGCAGTTACCAAATATTCATTTTCATTCTTATAGCTGCCCGTCAGGGTGCAGCCTAGTGGTAAAAAAAAGATCTTGGGATGAGCTGTAGACTCATACATCCTTGGTTTGATTTCACACTAGGAGTCCCCCTTGAGTACCCTAGTACACAATTCTGATAGGTGGGATGTTATTATCTAGGACTTTTACTCTCAAGGGTGGATCTTAAGGTCCCTACCTTAATGAGGTTCAATGTCATCAAATTCTTGCAGCCAGCTCTCGCAGTATTCATCATTCTTGCAGCAGACTGACTATATACCTACCATCATTTTTTTTTTATTAGCACTGGGTGTCTAGGAAAAACGTCCCAACTAATCCCGAGGGTGCACAGGCTCTCGGCAAGGAGTTTCCTGCAAGTGCATCTCAGATAATTCAAGGGAAAAATCCTCCAATCCGATGGCCCATAGAGATTGTTTGCACCCAAGGGGATTTGAACCTTAGACCTGGGGGAGCATACCCCCAAGCCCAAGAGCTTTACCACTTGAGCCAACCCTAGGGGTTACTATATACATCATTAAAACAAATCTTATAAGTTGCAACTAAATTCCTAACAAGAACGTATATCAACTCTTGAAACTTCCATTATAATAAATTTTATAGCTGCATAGACATGCATCACAATCAAAGATCTAGTCACAAGCTCCATATTTTGCATCAGGGTATACACAATTCTGGAAGAAAAGAGAACCAAAAATAAGAAAACAATGAACTTCAAGTTTTTAGCCTGGTGACAAGAGCAATCTTTTATACATGTGGAGAAATTCTAGTAAATGAAAGTCAAAAGTACCAAGAAACTGTGTACTAAGATGCAGAATCCAAATAACAAGAAAGAGTAACTTGCAGTTACCTATAAATTCGATCCTCCAATAGCTGAAGCCCTGCTTTAAAGTTCTGCAGATTGCCTTGTGACTGGCATGAGCAGAACTTTAGCCCCATAAGCATCACTGTGAAAAAAGTACCAGTGGCTGCAGGATGGCGTGAAAAATTCCAAGGAAATTTTGTGGTCCCCTGCAGCAGCCGACCAAGGAGCAAGAGTTGCTCTATGCTGTTGTGTCGAACTACCTATACAACCAAAACAAGATAAAGGGAACAACAGAAAAAGTCTAAGGTCAATTCCATTTAATTTTTTTTTTTTATAAGTAATCAATATTGTATTAATAGAGATAGGCAAAGCCCAAGTACACAAGATGGGGATACAAGAGATAAGACCTATCTAGGTCGAAGTAAGGGAAACTAGAAAGTCATGAAAATTCAGGCCATTAAAATAATTCCAACTAAAGGAAGCAACTAGTATCCAAGCATCACAAAATCTGGCTAATCATTGTTGAAATTCACGTGCCCAATGAAAAAAACTGAAAGTTAAGAAACAGGTTAATATAGAGAAACGCTTTGTTACAATAGACAGAAACCTCCACTTACTGGTTTTTTTCCACTAGATTCATTCAAAGAACTATAGTTAGAGAGAACCAAAGCAATTACAGCCTATACTCCAAAAGTACTAGTTTATGATATAATTGGAGTGTCATTAGAACCATTATAAAGAGTAAGAACAAGAATTTCTCTTTCCTAAGCAATGTGAAATCTCATATACCACCTACACTTATCACTTATCAATCAATATAGGGTCCCCCCCCCAAAAAAAAAAAATCCCGATATCCTCGTTGGGCCCGTTCGTCATAGGTGGCATGGCTCAAGTACCACATTTATGGTTGGGATAAGCTCTGATAAGGGAGGCCCAATCTACATCTGGGCCTATTCTCCAAACGGGCTAATCAATGATACAATTGGAGTCCCATTGGAACCATTTTAAAGGGCAAGAACTTCTCTTTCCCAAGTAGAGATCTCATACACCACCTACCCTTATTAGTCAGTATGCGGTATCATATGGTTAGTCATTTTTCTCCTGTCTAGGGTTCGCATACTTCCTGTGTATGAGGTTTGCACCCTTCTGCACTTTTTAATGAATTTTTATTAGTTGTCAAAAAATTAAGAAGCTGATTAGAGAAGAAAGTGAGAAATGCAAATGAAGTAACTGAATATCTACCATCTCTTTCTGCGAAGTAAAATATCCACCACAACTCAATCAACATTATTGAATAGGAAATGACACAGAAGGCCAGCCAATGCAGTTATCCTCCTTGTAAGGGATTGTGATCTATAACTTGAGCCAACCTCTATTTGTGATAGTTTCACAGTGAAGAACAAACAACTCCTAAGGAGTGGGAGAAACAGCCCAGCAATATTAACTGTCACTTCCAATTACTAAAAAATCAGGACACCTATCAGCGAATGAATTTTCTTACTTCGACAGCCATGTGACTCAGTATTTTGTCTTTTACCAGAAGAAAAAGAAATGTAACCCAATTTCAAAACTTAATCCCTTGACTAAACAAACATCAAATTCCACATGTCCCTAAATAAATATAACTTACTGAGATTAAAAAAATAAAAAAGAGAACAAAGCAAATAGTTGATAAGTGAAATATAATGTGTTTTCCTCAATGTGAGCATCACATTCATCCAGTACAATGAGTAATTAAGATAGGATAGGAGGTGACAGAGACAGAGAGATAGGTCAATAATTCCTAACCTCAAAGCGATCAATTAAAAATCCAAGCCATAGTCTATGAGCAATTATTTGCTCAACAGGATCAATTTCAGGTGGTGTTTCTGGCTCCCCAGGAGCAAGGTGAGGCTTTAGTTTTGCGGAAGGGCCTGAACACCTTGCTTCGGATGCAAAAAGGCCTCGCTTTGTATCAATTGTCCATAACCATGCATCAACAAGCTCGGCAAGTACTAAAGATCCCAGTTGAGGTGCAGCAGAAACTAACCACGTCCAAATGAAAACACCAGTTTCCATTGCATCAGGTGTAGAAATGTAAGCCGGACACCAACAAAGAAGACGTAGGAGTTGTGAGAAGCCCTCGACATTTGATTTTGAATCAGAACCCTGCCAGATAAAAATTCGGACAAAGAGAAAGAGAACTCAATCTCTTTAAATATTCTTCCATTCTCTGAAAATACACAAAATGAAAATCTGAAATGTATTTTACCAGATTTGACAGAAGTAATGCAGTGGCCTGAGAACAAATTTTTCGAAATTGAGACTTGTCCAATTCCCCACCTTTTTCTGCAGTGTTAACAAATTGTTGAAGTAAACGCACAAAGTTTGTAAGTAACCACCCATCATATAAATCATCCTCGGCCTGTGACTGTTGAGGAAATGCTCCAGATATCAACCTTTGAAAACCAGCCCCAAGCCCAAAGCCTGTTGAAGCCCCTGATTGAAATCCAAAGGTACTACACGCGTTTCTCATGCCAGTAATTTCTCCAGCATGGTTGCATTTCACTGTTGCACTAACTATACCAGTACTGAGTACCTCCAAGTTAAATGCCTCTGTTAATTTTAAGTTTGCTCCAGATGCAGCAGCAGCAGCAGCCATAACTGCCGGAATGTTTGCAGTTTGTATGCCTGTCCAGCAATCACTTTTACCTGTTCCAATTCTTATCTCAGATAATAGAGAAACCACATCAGTTGTATGCTGAGCTCTTTGCCATGTGTTTGCTTTGCAAAGCTTTTCCTGAATTATACAAGCAAAATCCAAGAAAAACTTGAAACAAACTAAAAATTTCTGACAATCTGTCTATAATATTTATCGAAAGTAGAAGTAGTGGTAGCAACCAGTATTTTTTTGAACGGTAAAAGTAAGGTTATATTGAGTGAATGGAATAGTTATAGCCCAAGTACACAGGAAGTATACAAGAGGAAAGACCTATAAGACGTTAGGTGCTTGAAAAAGAAACAAGAAAACTGGTATTATAAAAGCCAAAAGGATGATAATTTTATCTAACAGTAAATATGGATGGTTCCATTTGTCCTTTGCATGGAATCTGAATAGCAAATTCATTCTCAAGCAAACCATTTGTTGCAAAGAGGACACTCTAACTTGGATGTGACAAATAATCATTTGGTCCGAGTGTTTAAAACTTGAAGGATAACCAAACAGACCCTAAATGGTTTTTTGGTAAAATGAGGGACCAAACTAAATTCCAAAGGGTCATAATATTTAACAAAACCTCCTCAAATATGAATGCAATCTGATATATATATATGCGCACACTTTTTCTCTATGATGTAGAACCTCGACAAGGCAAAACTCTTCAGACCCACCTTGGGAAGTAAATCAAAGTTATATCAGACAAATAACTCAGTTGGGTTTTATGTAATTCCCCCTGAGGGTGTTATTTGAAGAATTTTTATTAAACTTTCCAAGACTTTTTAGCACGTTTCCCTTTTCACAATTAGGTGAATCTCTTGTATACTTCCTGTGTACTGGGGTGCTTCTTACAAATACTAATAATTTTTAAAAAAACTCAGTTGGGTAAATTTCAAAATACAAAACTATTCAGCATCCATGATTATAACCACCCTGAGAGCAATAGAGTATTTTGGGAACCTGTAGAAGACCCTGGCTAGTACAAGGAGCATATGAAAGTGATTTGATGATCCATTCTCGAACTATCTTTTGGTACAAAGAACGAACTGCCACCATCCAAGCAGGATCATTGACAACAGCAGAAGGTGACTCGTTATGAATTGAGAATAGCAGAGAATCTAGAGAAGATGAATTCCATAAAACCTGCATTCATGTAGTCCCATTTGTTTAAAATGTACTATGTAAATGTTAAAAAAAAAAAAAAAAAAAAGACATGTAAATGAGAATAGTAATACCAATAAGACATTACCTGTGGAAACCTATCTCTAAACTGAGTCAACAGGTTGACAGCAATATCCCGTATGTGTTCCTCTCTCCGAGACATACTTTTGATAAGAAAACAGGTATGGGCAAATAGAATAGATTCTCTGACCTCAGCTTGGTCTCCTGTATCAGATATTCGATCGTCCTGAAGCAGAACTGAATGATCAGTGATATTCACATATTACGGAAAGATAAAGGAGAGAAGCAGCAGAAGATCAACATTAGAGCAGTAAAAAATAATTAAAAATAAAAGGAGATATTATGCACTTTTGACTGATTTATACCACCACCTAAGACGGTGAGTTTGCTAAAAAAAGAAAATATAAATTACATTAACCCCTGTCCCCTAGAGCCATCCATTTATTCGAGGAATTGGATGATTTTTATTTGTAAGGAAAACTAAAGAACGGAACAAGAATTTCCCCAGAAATTTTGAATCATTTACTTCAAGACAATGCAAGAAGCATACACCCAAGCCGTAATGCTGCTACAGGCATTTTGTTGACTAAGCCCTGGTTTGGATGGAAACTCATCTCAATTAATCTTATCTCATCATTACAACTTTATCAAATTTTCACACAAAATATAATAAATAATTCAATTTTTTCAAATCCCGAAATAATAATAATATTAAAAAATAATATTCTAACAATATTTTATTTAACTCATCTAAAATCATCTCAACTCATCTCTAAATTCAAACGGGGCCTAGATGTAAATGAAATTGCTTCAAAAGCTTGATAGAAAACACAGCTATACCAGCCACGATACTGCCGTTTCAAATGCCCTGTGGACAATTGCTGTTAAACACTGGAAGACAGCCGGCATAAGATTGGGAGTTTTTAGGTATTCAAAGACACAACTGAAGGCACTTCTAGAAGTAGTCACAGTAGTCCCACCATTGAGGATGCCACCATTGCTGTTAAAGCGTATAATCTCTAGAAAAGCTACTGCAAGGAGATAGGTAGCCTTTACACCTGTAAAATGAAAATAAAAAAAAGCAATGTTTTTTCAGATATCAAAAGTGTATATTGGAGAATTATCAATACATTTTGTTTCAAGATCTTTGAAGATGGTGACCAAACAAAATCCAAAATAGCATATTTCCTCAACATCGATAGCAACAAAATGTCAATTTGCGATGAATGAACAAAGGAAAGAATAGCTTTTCATTAAAAACAAACCAAGGAATTCTTCGAACCTGAAATTGTGCTCATTGCTGCAACATCAACTCGTCCTCCAAGAGCAGCAGAAAGAGCAGCCCTCTGGGTCACAGCAGCTTTCTCGTTGCCACTCCCTCGACGACTGCCCGGGTTGTGAAGAGCATTGAGTTCTAACTCATCTTCAAGCCATTTCACTGAGCTAACAACCTACAGAGAAACACAACCCCACATGCACTATAAACATATACAGTTCTTTGACCAAAAAAAACAACAATCCGAATGCCACATCCACTCCTGAAAATTTAAATATGTGTAAGTAAATGAAACTGAGTATCCAAGACAAGACACAATTACTCCAATACAGAAACCTAACAGAGTGAATTCAATAATCAACCAAACATTCAGTGAGATATAAAGACATGAATGGATGATATTCTATTGAAATTGAGTATCCAAAACAAGTTGACACAAAATCTCCAAAACAACAACCAAGGGAAAAAATAGTCGGTGAAATACAAAACAAATCCCACAGTACCAAAGAAAAGAACCAAAAGACACTAGATACTAGTTTATATATATATATATATATATTTACTTATCAAAAAATATATATACATATATATATATAAGCAAATCATTGAAACACTTGTAAAAAAAAGTAAATCATTGAAATAGGCATAGTCCCGAGTACACAAGAAGTATACAAGACACTAAAAACTAGGATAAAGAACAAACAAGCATTACATAGAAAATTCTTCCGAATCAACTTACTAGTGGAGGAGTCCCTTGAGCAATACGCTGAACAGAAGAAGACCACTGTGTATTCCACATGTATGGTCCACCCACAGCTTGGAGAGCAATAGCACCCATGCTTCCCACGCTATTCAGTGTACTGGACATTGACTTTGTTGGTACTTGAAAATTCTGTATGGGCGGTGCTAAGCCAAAAAGTGCAAAATAGAACCACAAGTTGCGAAATAACTTCAAAAGTGAAGGTTCCACATCTATAGTAGGATTAAAGTCGGAACATATTTCAGCAACAGCAGGAAGCAGAGGCCCCAGAAAATCTGCTCCACTCCTGCAATAATAGTATCAACTATAAAGATTGAAATCTCCAATGTGTATTGTGGTAATAAATACAGCTAATAGGGAGGTTGCAGTGGCTGATGTGCAGTTATTTTCTCATGGTTCGCATCAGTGGAACATTATATTTTATAGGGATTTTCATGATTGGGAATTAGACATGGTTACTGAATTTTTCAGCTTATTACATTCCTCCGGAACTTCTAGGGTTCAACATGATAGTATGAAGTGGAGGACTAAGGATCATAAGTTATGTACTATTAAGGCGTATTACAACCTTTTGATCACGTATGACCTTACTCCATTCCCTTGGAAGAACATCTGGAGATCTCGTGTGCCTTCCAAAGTTGCTTTATTTGTTTGGAATGCCGCACTAGGGAAGATCTTGACTATCGACAACTTGAGGAAAAGAGGATGTGTGGTGATGGATTGGTGTTACATGTGCAAAAAGAATGGAGAATCGGTTGATCATCTCTTACTACACTGTGAGGTAACAAGGGTGTTGTGGGATGAGATCTTTCGGAGGGTTGACGTCACATGGGTAATGCCTTCGAGGGTTGTGGAATTGATGGGCTGTTGGAGGAATTTGCAGGGTTGTCGTCAAGTGGCAGCAGTATGGAAGATAATTCCGCTGTGTATCATGTGGTGCACTTGGATGGAAAGGAATGCGCGATGTTTTGAAGATAAGGAACGTACAGTGGTGGAGCTGAAGAATTTCTTTTTTAATACTTTATTGCTTTGGTTTTCTGCTATTGTTTTAGTTGGGGACAATATTCAAGACTTCTTGTCTTTAGTTTATCGCTCTTAGAATGTATTTTTTTTAGGAGTTTTGTGGTATACTACCTGTGTACATGGCTTTGGCCTTTTTCATTAATAAAATTTATCTCTTACATATAAAAAAAAAAAATAAAGTAATGCCTCCAGAAGACAAGCATGGGCCATCATAAATAAAAAAGAAATCAATAGAAGCACCATGATTACATAGAATGAGTGTAATTACAAACAGAGTTCTACCTTCCACTTTTGGACTCGGCAGCCAGGCCTACGTCTGAGCATAAAGATAGCAAACGGTGACGATAGTCTGAGCGCAGTTTCACACTCGTAAGACCACTAGCAATCAGAAGAAATCCTACAGGAAGAGTCTATGTGATTGAACCAGTGAGCATCCATTTGAGAAAATACGGTGTCAAGCAACTTAAATCATCAAGCCAGTACAATTTATTACATAGTAAGTACCTCAACGCGTTCTGTAGTGGCTTCAGGTGGAACTGTTCTGCTTTCAGCAGATCCTAGACTTGAGAGTTTACCTAAGTAACTTCTTGTCATCAGAACTACTGTCTCACGATAGGACTTCTCGAACCCTAGGCTTGCAATTCGAGATACAGCATCAAGAAGCTGCAGTAAATTTAGTGAGAAAAGTTAAGATACTTGCCACCAACTCCAAAGAAGCAACATCTATCTGATACAGTGATAGTTATCAATACTAAACTAACTAAACAGATTAAAAAAAGATGCAAAATTCACGTCAACAGATACATGCTCAGAAGACAAAGATTCCATACTCTGAGTCGCAATAAACTAGGAGTTGAAGCATCACCCTCTTCTAAGCTTTCAACGAAAAGGGGTAATATCATGTCCACCACTTCGGATTTTTTGACAGCCACATTTAAGTCAGCTAGTAAGCGTATAACATTGAGTTGCACTACAGGAATTGCCTGTTTTTCCTTATTACCCTGAAATAGGTAAAGATTAAAAAGGCATGCAACAAAATCGAGTGTTGATAATAAAATAATAAGGAAAATCTCAAAGATACAATAATTTAGGAAAAAATAGATCTTTTTGACAAAGAAGATTTCCCCCTGATAGAGAATAAAAAGGTTTGCATATGAAATATAATTACCATCTCAAACCAAATTACCAGCAATATCCATACACATTTTTTTTATCGGTAAACAATTTTTTATTGATCAAAAGACACCAGCAATATCCATACTAACCTGTTCCTCATAATCGTTCCGTTCACGTATACTTGTAGCCAATCCCATGATATATGTGTCCACAGGAGCCCGATCCTTGGTCCAGCAAGATTCAATTATCTGACAACTAGTCTTCATGACACTCTCAAACATAGCTCCCTGGCTGCTGCCCCAAGTATCAGCCTGCTTCAATTACATTGTACAAAACACAATACGAATAAATAGAGAAAAGATTACCATATGGCACGTGAATAAGATGCAAAATAACACAACCATACTATATACCTGTGCACAGACAGCCAGCGCAATGGGCTTAAGGCGGATGAGCAAAACACGGAGTGGTTGACCTCCTCGAGCCACAGAAACTTGTGCAACCCCTGCGAGCAAGGAGTCAAAGAGCTCTTCACAAGATCTCAGCTTGCGCCACACCGAGAGCAAACAAGCTTCTGCCGCGTCAATCAGCAATGCAACTGCCTCGTGCACCAACCTCTTAGTGGATTTTCCGTCAGAGTCAAGGACCACAATACTCTTAATTTGCAACTTAGCCGCAGCCTGATAAGCCGACAGCTTCGTATTGATTCTGGCTTTCAAAAGCACCCCCTGTTCGTTCCAATCCCGCTTCCGAATCTGCCCAGAGAACCAACAATTCAACAATCTCTCTCGGTCCCATCTCTTTTAACTAGCTCAAGTTCTAATTATCCCAAAAACAACACACTAACAAACTACAGATGACATAAGAAATAATATATATTTCAAACTTGTACGATCGAAAATCTCCTTACCTTCAGAAAAAAGGATAAAGATTGGAGCTGCTTCTTCACGATCAACCTCACCTGATCAGAAAGTCTAGAATCAATATGGACCTTATCCAAAACATGCGCAATGAGTTTGAACGCAATCTCCTGCTTTTCCAAGCTCTCAATGGACTCCTCCTCGAACGAAGCGAGCTGTTGCCTAAACGTAGCTTCACCTCCACCCCCATCATTGAACCCCAGATTCAGAGCCAACTGATCGACCCCACTCTTCCAGACGATGCTTCCCCCATTCATCACCATCGAACCCCTCGATGACGTCGCACTCGTGGCCTCCTCCCCAACCCTCGAACTGGAGGTTGAATCGGACACGTGGCTCACCTCATTTCCGGGACTCGCACTCTCATTCGGCTGATAGTGGTTCGCGCTCAACGGGGAGCTCTGCGTCGATGAAGTCGCAGAATTCGACGTTGCAACTTGCTCTCTCGGTGTGCCGGGGACTGGGACCGGGATCGCGAGCTGATCGATGAGGCAAGTGACCAATTTATCGGCATCGGAGGGCAAAATGGGCAGGAAACTCTGCGCCAAGGCCGTTAAGAAAACCCTAGCAATCGAGGAATTCTCACTAATTGCCGATAACACAGCGTCTCCGGTGAACCCTGCGATCTCTGTGGAAAAATCGGAGGACAATTCAGCGGCATTGGAGACGTAGCTCAGGAAATCGGAGAAGAAGGAGGCGATCGAGTCTGTGGTGAAGGATTGAGGCCAAAAAGACCCCGCAAACGAGAAGGGAACGGAGCGGAGGAACCCGAGGACGACGGCTTTTGGTCGGGGATCGGAGAAATCGGAGCATTTGGAGAGGAAGCGGGAGACGGCGAGGACGGCATTGAGCTGAGAGCGGGAGACCCGAGGAGATCCGGCAAAAAGGGACTCGGGTTGGGGGCACCGGTTGCACAACCACGCGAGCTTGTCAGAGAAAAGGGTCGGGTTCTGCACGACCAGGTCGCAGAGCTCCTTCAGAGCCTCCATTTCCAGCGATCGAATCCAAAGACTCACAGGGAAAATGGATAATGTTTCTAGGGTTCGCACATTGGTGGCGTTCTCTCTAGTATTCCATGATATCGTTAATGTCGCTGTTGTTATAATCAGTTTATAGGCTTTCTACATTCATTCAATTTAATTCTGCCTAGTATAAATAATTAAATATATGATGCCTTTATGTAATTCAGGGTAGTTAGGTGATGCCGAAGGTTATGTTTGGTTTACTTGCGGTGCAAGCCTCTCTCGCGCCCCCTCGGATCCTCTCCTCTTTCGTAGTACGGCTATGCAATTTAACCGCTGACTTGTAAAGTTTGTACGGCCCTTCCCGTCCCCGTGGGACGAATGCCATAATTTTGAAGGTCCCTTTTTTTTTAAAAAGAAAAAAAAAATTATTTCGTAATCGGTGGATACTTCTCATTATTTATAAATTTTAATTTAAAAATTTTATTATTATTTATAAATTATTTACAAATTATTTAAATAATGAGATAAAATAATATAAAATAATATAATTTTAGATAAAAGTTAAATAAAATTTTATTTTTTAATATTATTATTATTTTAAAATTTAAAAAAGTTAAATTATTTAGTATATTTTATGTAAAAATTTAAAAAAATTATAATAATAAAATGAAACAAGATGAGATGAAATTTTTTTTATATCCAAACAGGATTTTAGGTGCATAGTGAATTAAAATGAGATGAGTTGGGATGAAATTTGAATAAAATATTTTTAATATTATTATTATTTTAAAATTTGAAAAATTTTGATTGTTTATTATATTTTATGATAAAATTTAAAAAAATTATAATAATGAAATGAGATAAAACATTTTTACTATCCAAACAAGGCTTTAATAAAATATTTACATGATATAATTTGATTTTAAAAATAAATTTTGAATTTTAAAAATTAAAATTTACTATTTAAGTATTATATACGGATGATATATTACACACCGACTTAAGAATAAAATAATTATTTTTTATCATTCTTTTAAGTGGTCTCAAATACAATATCATATGAAAAGAAATATTTTAATTATAAAAAAATTATATAATAATAATTTCATAAATTAACAGGGTCAATATAATTATTCAGATTATAAAATTAAATCAATTTAAGAAATTACTTTTATTAATCCATCCGTAAAAATAGCAATTCTCAATGAAATCACCTTAATATCACATAATTAAAGTAATAAGTAATTTGGCCGACAGTAGCTGATGTTTATTACTCGTGCAACGTCGCAAGCGTCGGACCCGATGATTCCACACTCTCAATCAATGCGTTTCCCTCATATGCACTCGGACAGGTTGAGATTTTCTTCTCATTGGCAACCATTCGATTGTAATTACATGAATATTGCTTGATATTGTTTTTTAAAAATAAAATTCACGAATTTGTTCGTTTCTTTCTAATAAGAAGTTGTAAGTAAAATTGGTCATGTAGCCGAGTAGATTTCGACACAAAAGAAATCGAAACATGATCAGATCAAGACCCAGCTTTGTACCCATTTCAATCCCATCGAGGAAGAAGAAAACAAAAGCCATAGAGCACATTTTTCTCACTCCGTCTCCGAGACTCCACCGGATAAAAGACTCAATTGGTATTTTATGTTTTGGTTGGACAGAATTGAAAATTAATCTATAATATAATTTATTTGAACAAAAGTCCTTATATAAATAAAATGATCAGTATAATTGATCTAATTTTATCAGGTAATATATCTGTAACTACTTTATGATCAAATCACAAGATTTAAATTTTAAAAAAAGCTTGAACTAGCATGTATGGCAATTTCAAGACGGCATGACATGCATTTGAATCATTCAATTATAAAGATTACAAACAAGTTTGAAAAGGAAAAGCAGCCAAATTAATTATCACACAATTAATATTATTGGAGATTATCATCAAGAAGTAAGAACCAAAAAAAGAAAGAGGCATTAATCCATAATAAATAAATAAATGAAGGAAGAAGAAGAAGAAGAAGAGAGAGAGAGAGAAACATAAAGGGGCAAATTAAACACCAAAACTACATGGATGCTGTCCTCAATTATTAACACCCCCGGCCAATACAAAAATTAAAATGATCTTATGGATCAAAAGGTCCATCGGGATCGAGTTGTTTACATAATCCAAGGTAAGTGAGATAAAGAACTCGATTCTTGGCACCCGTCCTATGATTCTTGGTGTGCTTGCAGAAATATTTCAACTGATCGAGGGTGCAGCACCCGAGCATTTGTCCCAGAAGCAAAAACAACCAGTTGATCCCCTTCTTCTTCTTTATAATAATGGGTTTGGAACTGTTTTCTTTTCCACAGGATTTGCAAGTTGGAAGAACGGGATTAGTCCAGAAACTCGGAGCCCGGTCATGCATGGCGCTCTTCTTCGCCGCGATAAGACTACCAACTTCGACAAACTTTTCCATCAGATTATACTCCATCTCATACTTGTAATGGCACCGCTTGCATTGGACGTCCCCAGAAATAGTATAAATTTGATTGGATAGCAAGTGATTCAGGCTATGCACGGTGGCTCGATGCGTCGTGGCCCACGGGAACGGAGCCGGGATGGTTTCGCTTTTTCCCTCACCCAGCACCCGTAATGTTCGGTTACGACGAGCATGATTTGGGGAGCGAAACGGGACACCTTCTTGCTGGAACGTAACCGAGGATGAACTCGGGGCCGGCTCCAGCATGACAGATGGAACGTACGAAGGGTGTGTGGGTGAGCGTCGAAGGGGAAGTTGTGCTGGGGTGCTTTGAGATAACGGTGCTTGCATTGAGACTGAGTGAACCATGGGTGAGAATGACAGCGTCGGTGGTGGTATATCAGGTTGTTCTGCCGGCAATATACGACTGGTCTAATTTGGGGGACGAATAGAAAGAGAAACAGTTAGCAAACCGTCTTCGTCTTAGGCGTTGGTTGAGTTCTTGATTCCATGTTTGTTATGTGACGAGATTTAAATGAGTTAAAATTAAAATTAAAAATATGAATAAAATTTTTTTAAAAATAAATTAAAAAAAATTGAGTTATTTATTTTATTTTATATAAAAATTTAAGAAAATTATAATGATGAGACGAGAGATTTTTAAAATTTTTAAAATTTGAACTATTGGAATTCTTTCTTTTATTCTTTATCTTTGTTCTTTATGACCAAAATTCTAAGTTGACTAATGAAAAAGAAAATTTTAGAAAACAAAAATACCTAAATAATGAGCATAAATAAATAAATCAAAAGAGATAAAAATTCAAAACTACAAAATCAAAATAAGAATTCAGTAATTTTTTAAATTTTGAATGAAAAGAATATACAAATTTAAGCTTTGTAGGTTATAGATTATAATTAATTTTTGGGTTGGATTGGTTTGAAAAGATCCATAAATCTCTTCTTTCTAAATCTAAATTATGAAGCCGCACTTCTCCAATACTATGCCCCACATGTAGTTTTTTTTTTTTGTTTTTTGGTTTTTTGTTTTTATCAAAGTTTTTTTAATTTTATGATTGCTTTTATGTATTTAATTTGCATTCTGTTTAGTATAGAAGCTATGAAAAATACATAGATAACAAATCTGGACCAAAAATAAAGGTGAGAAATTTGAACAAAAAAAAAAAAGAGAGAAGATGAAGAATTTGAACAAATAACATTATGAATTTTAAATATTTTTGTGAATTGTCGCTTGATGAACAACATAATATAATTATCATTTTGCTTGCTCATGATCTCTTTAATATAAATGTTGTTACATTAGAATTATGTTGTAATTGTCAAATCATGAATGTTGTAAACATGTATAATTTGTTAGTGTCGTTAAAATAGCTTTGAGATAAACATTATTAAACACAAGAAATTTTAAAATACATAGAAAAATCATAGACCAATTTTCGAGCCTATCCACCGGCATTGACTTGAACACAGCTATGCTTATAATCTCCCTCAATAACTCTTTTATCTTGAAATGAGTCCTTAAATCTGGGCTTATCTAAATTATTTTCAACGTAATCTTTAATTGCAATTTTAAAATTTCTATTTTATCAACTTATATAGAACTTATTGTCTCAAACAAAACTACAAATTTGTTTTGCTTGTGCCATTCCAGTACAAGGTGCGCATATCAAACATTATTTCGTCCATAAAATCTCAAAAACTATCGTAAGTTTTCGGTTAACATTTTTTTCCTCCCAATTGTGGTGTAGTAAAGACATTCACATATATCTAGGGGTAGGCAGCGGGGCCCCTCGTTTGTCTCGTCCCTGTTAGAGCGAGGCGGGGGATCCGCACCTTAGATGCAGGTAGGGGTGTAAATCGGTCTGGTCTGGTCCGAGGGATGATGGATCAAAGTTTTTGGTCTATTATTTTTTCCAAACCGGACCAAACATCTATAGGGATCGGACCGAACCGGACGGATAGCTACTGGTTCGGTTCGGCCAAATTAATTTTTAATTTCTATATTTTTTTCAAATAAATTAATAAAAAAATTATTTAAATTACTAAATTAAAAGTAACTGAGTTATTAATATGTATTATGTAACTAACTCGTTAAAAAATATTTTATATAGTCAATAATAATAAATTAGATAAAGATTACATTATTAACTTAAATAACTACTATTTAAAAATAACATATTAAATTATTAAAATATATATATAGGAGTTTGGTATGGTCCGGTCCAAAATCTATAGACCCCAGGACCGGACCAAATTTTCTCAGTCTGAAGGTCAGTTCGGTTGGTTTTTCTAGTCCGGAACAACCGGCTTACAGCCTTAGATGCTGGGGGCGGGTGGCCCCGCCCGCACCTACATCTAGGACATCCAGCGAAGGTAGGGGATGAGGGGCCCAACTCTACTCCGATTTGCAAGAGATCTGCTACTGACACAAAGAGATTAAATAAAAATAAATTAATAAACTGACGTGGTTTCATAGAATCTATTAGATCTATTTTAAAGTAAAAATAACTTTATAATCTGACGTATCACATATAACCACGCCAGTTTGTAAATTTACTTTTATGCAATCCTGACTAAAATATTTCCCTTTTAGCAATTGTGGTCTCATTCTTTTTATTTATTAATATTACATATTCTGATAAACCAGACAAATTAATAGTACAAAATATTCAAATTTAAGATTTAAGGAAAGCAAATTTTAGATCAACAACATTAATTTTCATAATTTTTTTGGTCTTGTGAAAATGAAGACGTAATAATAATTACTAAAACCGGATAGGAAGAGAGGAGGAGAACTCAATTGGTATTTTATGTTTTGGTAGGACAGAACTGAAAATTAATCTGTAATATATTTTGTTTGAACAAAAGTACTCCTTATAAATAAAATGATCAGTAGTATAATTGATATGATCTTATCAGATAATGCGCCTATAACTACTTTATGATCAAATCACAAGATTTAAATTTCAAAAAAAGCTTGAACCGGCATGCATGGCAACTCCAAGGCGGCATGGCATGCATTTGAATCATTCAGTTGCAAAGATTACAAGCCAGTTTGAAAAGGCAAAGCAGCCAAATTAATTATTACACAAATTAATATTATTGGAGATCATCATCAAGAAGTAAGAACGAAACAAAGAAAGGGGCATTAACCCATAAAAAATTTATATAAAAAAAAAAGAAGAAGAAAAAAAAAGAAGAGAGAGAGAGAGAAACAGAAAAGGGCAAATTAATAAAAATAAATTAAAAATAAAAATTAAAACATTTTTAGCAAGAAATCTGCTACTGACACAAGGAGATTAAATAAAAATAAATTAATAAACTGACATGGTTTCATAAAATCTATTAGATCTATTTTATAATAAAAATAACTTTATAATCTGACGTATAACATATAACCACGTCAGTTTGTAAAATAACTTCATCATCAAGAAGTAAGAATGAAAAAAAGAAAGGGGTATTAACCCATAAAAAATTTATAATAAAAAAAAATAAAAATAAAAAAAAGAAGAAGAAGAAGAAGAAGAAGATAGAGAGAGAAAAACAGAAAGGGGAAAATTAATAAAAATAAATTAAAAATAAAAATTAAAACCATTTTAGCAAGAGATCTGCTACTGACACAAAGAAATTAAATAAAAATAAATTAATAAACTGACGTGGTTTCATAGAATTTATTAGATCTATTTTATAATAAAAATAACTTTATAATCTGACGTATCACATATAACCATGTTAGTTTGTAAATTTACTTTTATGCAATCCTGACTAAAATATTTCCCTTTTAGCAATTGTGGTCTCATTCTTTTTATTTATTAATATTACATATTCTGATAAACCAGACAAATTAATAGTATAAAAGATTCAAATTAAAGATTTACGGAAAGCAAATTTTAGATCAACAACATTGATTTTCACAATTCTTTTGGTCTTGTGAAAATGAAGACGTAATAATAATTACTAAAACCGGATAAGAGGAGGGGAGGAGAACTCAATTGGTCTTTTATGTTTTGGTAGGACAGAACTCAAAATTAATCTGTAATATATTTTGTTTGAACAAAAGTACTCCTTATAAATAAAATGATCAGTAGTATAATTGATCTGATTTTATAAGATAATACGCCTGTAACTACTTTATGATCAAATCACAAGATTTAAATTTCAAAAAAAGTTTGAACTGGCATGCATGGCAACTCCAAGGCGTAATGGCATGCATTTGAATAATTCAGTTGCAAAGATAACAAGCCAGTTTGAAATGACAAAGCAACCAAATTAATTATTACACAAATTAATATTATTGGAGATCATCATCAAGAAGTAAGAACGAAAAAAAGAAAGGGGCATTAACCCATAAAAAAATTATAAAAAAAAAAAAAAAAAAGAAGAAGCAGAGGAAAAAGAAGAAGAAGAAGAAAAAGAAGAGAGAAAGAGAGAAACAAAAAGGTGCAAATTAATAAAAATAAATTAAAAATAAAAATTAAAACCTTTTTAGCAAGAGATCTGCTACTGACACAAAGAGATTAAATAAAAATAAATTAATAAACTGACATGGTTTCATAGAATCTATTAGATCTATTTTATAATAAAAATAACTTTATAATCTGACATATCACATATAACCACTTCAGTTTGTAAAATAACTTCATCATCAAGAAGTAAGAACGAAAAAAAGAAAGGGGCATTAACCCATAAAAAATTTATAATAAAAAAAAAAAAAAAGAAGAAGGAGAAGAAGAAGAAGAAGAAGAGAGAGAGAAAAACAGAAAGGGGCAAATTAATAAAAATAAATTAAAAATAAAAATTAAAACCTTTTTAGCAAGAGATTTGCTACTGACACAAAGAGATTAAATAAAAATAAATTAATAAACTGACGTGATTTCATAGAATCTATTAGATCTATTTTATAGTAAAAATAACTTTATAATCTGACGTATCACATATAACCACGTCAGTTTGTAAATTTACTTTTATTCAATCCTGACTAAAATATTTCCCTTTTAGCAATTGTGGTCTCATTCTTTTTATTTATTAATATTACATATTATGATAAACCAGACAAATTAATAGTACGAATGATTCAAATTTAAGATTTAAGGAAAGCAAATTTTAGATCAACAACATTGATTTTCATAATTCTTTTGGTCTTGTGAAAATGAAGACCTGATAATAATTACTAAAACTGGATAGGAGGGGGGGAGGAGAACTCAATTGGTATTTTATGTTTTGGTAGGACAGAACTGAAAATTAATCTGTAATATATTTTTTTTGAACAAAAGTACTCCTTATAAATAAAATGATCAGTAGTATAATTGATATGATCTTATCAGATAATACACCTGTAACTACTTTATGATCAAATCACAAGATTTAAATTTCAAAAAATGCTTGAACTGGCATGCATGGCAACTCCAAGGCGGCATGGCATGCATTTAAATCATTCAGTTGCAAAGATTACAAGCCAGTTTTGAAAGGCAAAGCAGCCAAATTAATTATTACACAAATTAATATTATTGGAGATCATCATCAAGAAGTAAGAACGAAAAAAAGAAAGGGGCATTAACCCATAAAAAATTTATATAAAGAAGAAGAAGAAGAAGAAGAAGAGAGAGAGAGAGAAATAGAAAGGGGTAAATTAATAAAAATAAATTAAAAATAAAAATTAAAACCTTTTTAGCAAGAGATCTGCTACTGACACAAAGAGATTAAATAAAAATAAATTAATAAACTGACGTGGTTTCATAGAATCTATTAGATCTATTTTTTAATAAAAATAATTTTATAATCTGACGTATCACATATAACCACGTCAGTTTGTAAAATAACTTCATCATCAAGAAGTAAGAACGAAAAAAAAAAGAAAGGGGCATTAACCCATAAAAAAATTTATATATATATAGAAGAAGAAGAAGAAGAAGAAGAAGAAGCGAGAGAGAGAGAGAGAGAGAGAGAGAGAGAGAGAGAGAGAGAGAGAGAGAGAGAGAGAGAGAGAGAGAGAGAGAGAAAAATGGGAAAATTAATAAAAATAAATTAAAAATTAAAATTAAAACCTTTTTAGCAAGAGATCTGCTACTGACACAAAGAGATTAAATAAAAATAAATTAATAAACTGACGTGGTCTCATAAAATTTATTAGATCTATTTTATAATAAAAATAACTTTATAATCTGACGTATCACATATAACCACGTCAGTTTATAAATTTACTTTTATGCAATACTAACTAAAATATTTCTCTTTTAGCAAATGTGGTCTCATTCTTTTTATTTATTAATATTACATATTTTGATAAACCGGACAAATCAATAGTACGAAATATTCAAATTTAAGATTTAAGGAAAACAAATTTTAGATCAACAACATTGATTTTCATAATTCTTTTGGTCTTGTGAAAATGAAGACGTAATAATAATTACTAAAATCGGATAGGAGGAGGGGAGGAGAACTCAATTGGTATTTTATGTTTTGGTAGGACAGAACTGAAAATTAATCTATAATATATTTTGTTTGAACAAAAGTACTCCTTATAAATAAAATGATGAGTAGTATAATTGATCTGATCTTATCAGAGAATACGCCTGTAACTACTTTTGTTCAGGTTGTTCTGCCGGCAATGTATGATTGGTCTAATTTGGGGGATGAATAGAAAGAGAAACAGTTAGCTAACCGTCTTCGTCTTGGCGTTGGTTGAGTTCTTGATTCCTTGTTTGTTCTGTGTGAGAGATGAAATGAGTTGAAATTAAAATTAAAAATATTTTTAAAATATTTTTTTTAATATTATTTTTAAAACAAAATTAAAAAAATTGAGTTATTTATTTTGTTTTATATAAAAATTTAAGAAAATTATAATGATGAGATGATAGGTTTTTAAAATTTTCAAAATTTGAAAATCTGAATTATTGGGATTCTTTCTTTTCTTTTTTATCTTAGTTATTTATGATCAAAATTCTAAGTTGACTAATAAAAAAGAAAATTTTGGAAAACAAAAATATCGAAATAATGAGCATAAATAAATAAATCAAGAGAGATAAAAATTCAAAACTACAAAATCAAAATAAGAATTCAGTAATTTTTTAAATTTTGAATGAAAAGAATATACAAATTTAAGCTTTGTATGTTATAAATTATAATTAATTTTTGGGTTGGATTGGTTTGAAAAGATCCATAAATCTCTTCTTTCTAAATCTAAATTATGAAGCCGCACTTCTCCAATACTATGCCCCACATGTAGTTTTTTTTTTTTGTTTTTTGGTTTTTTGTTTTTATCAAAGTTTTCTTAATTTTATGATTGCTTTTATGTATTTAATTTGCATTCTGTTTAGTATAGAAGCTATGAAAAATACATAGATAACAAATCTGGACCAAAAATAACGGTGAGAAATTTGAACAAAAAAAAAAAAAAAAAGATGAAGAATTTGAACAAATAACATTATGAATTTTGAATATTTTTGTGAATTGTCGCTTGATGAACAACATAATGTAATTATCCTTTTGCTTGCTCATGATCTCTTTAATATATATGTTGTTACATTAGAATTATGTTGTAATTGTCAAATCATGAATGTTGTAAACATGTATAATTTGTTAGTGTCGTTAAAATAGCTTTGAGATAAACTTTATTAAACACAAGAAATTTTAAAATACATAGAAAAATCATAGACCAATTTTCGAGCCTGTCGACCGGCATGCACTTGAACAAAGCTATGCTTATAATCTCCCTCAATAACTCTTTTATCTTGAAATGAGTCCTTAAATCTGGGCTTATCTAAATTATTTTCAACATAATCTTTTATTGCAATTCTAAAATTTCAATTTTATCAACTTATATAGAACTTATTGTCTCAAACAAAACTACAAATTTGTTTTGCTTTTGCTATTCTAGTACAAGGTGCGCGTATGAAAAATTATTTGGTCTATGAAAAATTAGGGGTAGGCAGCGGGGCCCCTCGTTTGTCTTGTCCCTGCTAGGGCGAGGCGGGGGATCCGCACCTCAGATCCAGGTAAGGGTGTAAATCGGTCTGGTCTGGTTCGGGGGGTGATGGATCGAAATTTTTGGTCCATTATTTTTTCCAGACTAGACCGAACATCCATAGGGATCGGACCGGACCGGACGGATAGCTATCAGTCCGGTTCGGCTAAATTAATTTTTAATTTATATATATTTCAAATAAATTAATAAAAAAATATTTAAATTACTAAATTAAAAATAACTGAGTTATTAATATGTATTATGTAACTAACTCATTAAAAAATATTTTATATAGTCAATAATAATAAATTAGATGAAAATTACATTATTAACTTAAATAACTACTATTTAAAAATAACATATTAAATTATTAAAATATATATATAGGAGTTTGGTCTGGTCCGGTCCAAAATCTATAGACCCCAGGACCGGACCAAATTTTCTCAGTCTGAAGGTCGGTCCGATTGGTTTTTCTAGTCCAGACCGACCGGCTTACAGCCCTAGATGCTGGGGGCAGGTGGCCCCGCCCGCACCTACATCTAGGGCGTCTAGCGGAGGTAGGGGATGGGGGGGCCCAACTCTACTCCGATTTTCCCTCGCCCAGCATATAATTTACATATTATTAATTATATATATAATTATATAAAAAAAGCCCCTCATGTCACAAAACGACGCCATTTTGTTCTGACAAAACGGCATTATTTTGTGACATGGATTTTTTTTAAAAACACCCCAGACCAAAACGACTTCTCTTTCAGTCTCTCATCTCTGTTGCATGTCATCTATCCATCGTACGCTTACGCTGTCGCCGTTTGTCTGCATCTCTGTCGCCATGCCCACCCCTGGCACGACTCCCCCTCCCCTGCTTCCCTAACCCAGTGGACATTCGCAATTCTCTCTCCTTCACACACACACACACTCTCTCTCTCTATTATTCTCTCACCTCCGTTGCAGTCCATCTGTCCATTGTATGCTTATGCTGTCACTGTCTGTTTGCATCTCCGTTGCCAACCCCTTCCAGCAACTCCCCCCTCCCCTGCATCCCTAACCCAATAACCCTTCTCACTTCTCTCTCCTTCACACACACACACACACACACACACACACTCTCTCTCTCTCATCTTCGTCGTAGTCCATCCGTTCGTCGTATGCTTACATCGTCTTCATCCGTTTGCATCTCCATCGCCGAAGGTAAGTCAATTTGAGCCTTGAATCTCAAACGAATTAATATTCTTTTGGTTAGTTATAGATATTGGAGAAATGTTGGGATTAAATAGAGGAGTTGGAGAATGAGATTGTATCTTTGTAAATTGTGTGTTGTGGAGATTTGATTGTGCATGTGTTTTGAATCTTTGATGTTGTGATTTTGTGTGATGTTATTTTTTGGATTGGAACCTTAAATTAGTTTAAGGTTCCAATCTTTTAGGGTTTCTGTGAAAGAAATGAGGACTTAGAAATCCTATTAGCAGGAGATATGGGAGATAAGTGAGAACTAGGCGTAATTTTATATAAGAAAAATGCCAATTTGCCAACTCAACTTGCCATCATTTTGACACCTCATGCTTTTTAAGTTTTTTCTTTACTTAATAGTCAAGGAAGTGACTATTGGTGTATTGATATTTTTTTTAATTTTTTTTATATATTTTTTTAAAATGTTTTAAAATGACAAAAAAATATGAATAAGAAAATTGAAAAGAAATGAAAAGGCCAATTTGGCCTAGTGGCATGGAGCAGTGCTATGCAGGTGGCAGAGTAGCACTGCTCTTTATATAATCACGCATTCATCAATTTATATACCATTGAGGTCAAATATATAATATATCGCTACAAAAGGTAGCTTAGCTAGTAAAATTTTGTCGGCATTATGTTTTTCTGCATTAGTAATCATAATGTTATAGAAATCAGATCAAAAGCTTAGGTTTAAAGATTCCTAGATTTAGAGCAAAGGTACATATATTAAGAGAGATACATACTCATTAAATTGTCCCATTAATCAGCAGCCTATATCCACGACATTGAAAAGCCACATTGCATGCATGGGAACACTACAAGAGAAAGGGCCTTTTTTGGAGACAAGTAGCAGCCGGAAAAGTATAAAATTAGCTAGAACAGAACATTCTTGGCTATAAAATGCTCACCGCATTGTAGCCGTAATTGTTGCGCGCAAACTGCCTAGTTATGGTTAGATTTGGGAATAATCATAAATAATTGAGTTTTTCCGATGAAGGAGATCGTCAGTAAAATCCAAAAACTCAATGGTAAAAAGTAAATAACCATGGTTAATTTTCCTAAAAAAAAAAAAAGACTTCTATGGACTTTTTGCAGCCGGCAAATATTATTTGCGGCGATTATTAAGCGCTGGGAATACATATTTCCCGCAATATATGATCGCCGGAAATGCCATTGCAATCTTTTTTTTTTCTTGATTCGATCTTTCTTTTCTTCTTGATTCTCAGTTGTGATTTGAAAATCTAAACTAGTGTGATTCTTTCTTTTCTTCCTTTCTTCTTGATCATTGATATTCATGACCAAAATTCTAAGTTCTCTGATGAAAAAGAAAGTTTTGGAAAACAAAAACACCGAAACAATATAAGAATGGATGAAAGAACGAGCATAAGCAAAGAAATAAAAAGAGATAAAAACTCAAAGCTACAATATTAAACTCAGGATTCTGTATTTTTTTAAAATTTGAATGAGAGGGATATACAAATTTGAACTTTGTAGGTTACAAATTATGGTCAGTTTTTTAGTCGGGTTGGTTTAGAAAGATCTATATATAGATCTCTTCTTTCTAGGCCCAATTTATAAATCTGAACTAGTGTAATTCTTTCTTTTCTTTATTTCTTCTTGATCTTTGTTGTCCATAGCCGAAATTCTAAGTTTGCTAATGAAAAAGAAAGTTTTGAAAAACAAAAACAATGATAGAATGTAAGAAGGGACGAAAGAACGAGCATAACCAAAGAAATAAAAAGAGATAAAAACTCAAAACTACAACATCAAAATCAGGATTTAGTAATTTTTTGAAATTCGAATGAGAGGGATATAAAAATTTGGAATTTGTAGGTTACAAATTATGGTCAGTTTTTGGGTCGAGTTGGATAGGAAAGATCCAAAGATTCTTTCTTTTCTTCATTTCTTCTTTATTGTTGTTATTCAAAACTGGAATTCTAAGCTCACTGATGAAAAATAAAGTTTTGGAAAACAAACACGCCGAAAGAATGTAAGAAGGGACAAAAGAATGAGTATAAGCAAATAAATAAAACGAGATAAAAACTCAAAACTACAATATCAAAATCAGGATTCGGAAATTTTTTAAAATTTGAATGAGAGGAATATTGTACAAATTTGGGCTTTGTAGATTACAAATTATGGCCAGTTTTAGGTTGGGTTGGTTTGGATAGATCCGTAGATCGCTTCTTTCTGGGCCCAATTTATAAATCTGAACTAGTGTGATTCTTTCTTTTCTTCCTTTCTTCTTATCTTTATTACTCAAGACCAAAATTCTAAGTTTGCTGAGGAAAAAGAAAGTTTTGAAAAATGAACACGTCGAAAGAACGTAAGAATGAACGAAAGAACGAGTATAGGCAAATAAATAAAAATAGATAAAAAATCAAAACTACAATATCAAAATAAAGATTCATTAATTTTTTAAAATTTGAATGAGAAGAATGTACAAATTTAGGCTTTGTAGGTTACAAATTATGGTCAGTTTTTAGGTCGGGGCCGTTATATCCGTATATAGATCCATTCTTTCTAAGCCCAATTTATAAATTCGAACTACTGTGATTCTATATTTTCTTCATTTCTTCTTGATCTTTGTTATTCATGACAAAAATTCTAAGTTCGCTGATGAAAAAGAAAGTTTTGGAAAATAAAAACACTGAAAGAATGTAAGAGTGGACGAAAGAACGAACATAAACAAAGAAATAAAAAGAGATAAAAACTCAAAACTACAATATCAAAATCAAGATTCGGTATTTTTTTAGAATTTGAATGAGAGGAATATACAAATTTGGACTTTGTAGGTTACAAATTATGGTATGTTTTTGGGTCGGGTTGGTTTGGAAAGATCCATATATAGATCATTTCTTTTTAGGCCCAATTTATAAATCTGAACTACTATGATTCTTTATTTTCTTCATTTCTTCTTGATCTTTGTTATTCATAACAGAAATTCTAAGTTCGCTGATGAAAAAGAAAGTTTTGGAAAACAAAAACACTGAAAGAATGTAAGAGTGGACGAAAAAACGAACATAAACAAAGAAATAAAAAGAGATAAAAACTCAAAACTACAATATCAAAATCAAGATTCGGTATTTTTTTTAAATTTGAATGAGAGGAATATACAAATTTGGACTTTGTAGGTTACAAATTATGGTCAGTCTTTTGGTCGAGTTGGTTTGGAAAGATCCATATATAGATCTCTTCTTTCTAGGCCCAATTTATAAATATGAAGTAGTGTGATTCTTTCTTTTCTTCATTTCTTCTTGATCTTTATTATTCATGATCGAAATTCTAAGTTCTTTGATAAAAAAAAAAAAAAAAAAGTTTTGGAAAACAAAAACATTGAAAGAATGTAACAAGGGACGAAAGAACGAGCATAGGCAAAGAAAGAAAAAGAGATAAAAACTCAAAACTACAATATCAAAATCAGGATTCAATAATTTTTTAAAATTTGAATGAGAGTAATATATACAAATTTGGGCTTTGTAGGTTACAAATTATGGCAAGTTTTTAGGTCAGGTCGGTTTGGAAAGATCCATTGATATCTTCTTTCTATGCCCAATTTATAAATCTAAACTAGTGTGATTTTTTCTTTTCTTCATTTCTTCTTGATCTTTGTTATTCAAGACCGAAATTATAATTTCGCTAATGAAAAAGAAAATTTTGGAAAACGAACATGCCGAAAGAACGTAAGAAGGAATAAAAGAATGAGCATTAGCAAAGAAATAAAAAGAGATAAAAACTCAAAACTACAATATCAAAATCAGGATTCGATAATTTTTTAAATTTGAATGAGTGGAATATATAAATTTGGGCTTTGTAGTTTACAAATTATGGTCGGTTTTTGGGTCGGATTTGTTTGGAAAGATCCAGAGATCCCTCCTTTTTACGCCCAATTTATAAATCTGAATTAGAGTGATTCTTTCTTCTTCTTTTTTTCCTTTCTTTTTAATCTTTGTTATTCATGACCGAAATTCTAAGTTCGCTGATGAAAAAGAAAGTTTTGGAAAACAAAAATATCGAAAGAATGTAAGAATGGATGAAAGAACGAGCATAAGCAAAGAAATAAAAAGAGATAAAAACTCAAAACTACAGTATCAAAATCAGGATTCAGTAATTTTTTAAAATTTGAATGAGAGGAATATTCAAATTTAGACTTTATAGGTTACAAATTATGGTAAGTTTTTGGGTCGGATTCGTTTGGAAAGATCCATAGATCCCTTCTTTATAGGCCCAATTTATGAAGCTATCATCCAGTCGCTATAAGCTTCGCCAATCCTATGCCCCCACATGTGGTTTAAGTCTTTTTTTTTTTAATTAAAATTTTCTCAATTATAGGATCGCTTCTATGTTTGTAATTTGCATTCTGTTTAACATAGAAGCTATGCAAAACACATAGATAACAATATATAACAAATCTGGACCAAAAGTAAAGATGAGAGATTTGAACCAAAGAAAAAAAGATGAAGAATTTGAACAAATAACATTATGAATTTTAAATATTTTTTACCTAATTTCTCTTGGCCAAAATAAGGATGTTATAATTTTTTTATTATCTATATTATTTCGTTTTTTTTTTTTGTTTTTAAATGGAAAATGAGTATTGTTTATTATCTTTTTGAAATGAATTTGAGATATAAGGATTAATCAATCTCCAAACATTCGTTATAAAAGAATTAACAATTCAATTTTTTTAGATTTTCACACAAATACAATAAACAATTTAATTTTTTCAAATTCTAAGACAAAAATAATATTCTAACAATATTTTATTCAACTTTCAACTTTCATCTCATCTCATCTCATTATCCAAACCTCACCTAAGGCTATGTTTGGATGTTGTGATAATCTTAAATGATATGTGAATAATAATAAAAAAGTAGTGAATAATAGTGAACTCATTGTGAATAGTAGTGAAGTAGTATGAGAGTACACAAATAGATTACACAAACTTATTTAACCTAAAGGGCATTAAAACCTTTTTAGCAAGAGATCTGCTACTGATACAAAAAGATTAAATAAAAATAAATCAATAAACTGACGTGATTTTATAGAATCTATTAGATCTATTTTATAATAAAAATAATTTTATAATCTGACGTATCACATATAACCACGTAAATTTGTGAATTTACTTTTATACAATCCTGACTAAAATATTTCCCTTTTAGCAATTGTGATCTCATTCTTTTTATTTATTAATATTACATGTTTCGATAAACCAGACAAATTAATAGTACGAAAGATTCAAATTTAAGATTTAAGGAACGCAAATTTTAGATCAACAACATTGATTTTCATAATTCTTTTGGTCTTGTGAAAATGAAGACGTACTAATAATTACTAAAACTGGATATATAGGAGGAGGGGAGGAGAACTCAATTGGTATTTTATGTTTTGGTAGGACAGAACTGAAAATTAATCTGTAATATATTTTGTTTGAACAAACGTCCTTATATAAATAAAATGATCGGTATAATTGATCTGATCTTATCAGATAATATGCCTGTAACTACTTTATGATCAAATCGCAAGATTTAAATTTCAAAAAAAGCTTGAACTAGCACGCATGGCAACTCCAAGGCGGCATGGCATGCATTTGAATCATTCATGAGTTTCAAAGATTACAAGCCAGTTTGAAAAGGCAAAGCAGCCAAATTAATTATTACTCAAAATAATATTATTGGAGGTCATCATCAAGAAGTAAGAATGAAAAAAACAAAGGGGCATTAACCCATAATAATATAGAAAAAATAAAAAATAAAAATAAAAATAAAAATAAAAAAAGAAAAGAAGAAGAAGAAGAGAGAGAGAGAAACAGAAAGGGGCAAATTAAACACCAAATTAACTACATGCATGCTGTCCTTAATTATTAACACCCCCCGCCAATACAAAAATTAAAATCTTATGGATCAAAAGGTCCATCGGGATCGACTTGTTTGCATAATCTAAGGTAAGTGAGATAAAGAACTCGATTCTTGGCACCTGTCCTATGATTGTTGGCCGTGTGCTTGCAGAAATACTTCAACTGCTCGAGGGTGCAGCACCCAAGCATTTGTCCCAGAAGCAAAAACAACCAGTTGATCGCCTTCTTCTTCTTTATAATAATGGGTTTGGCACTATTTTCTTTTCCACAGGATTTGCAAGTTGGAAGAACCGGATGCGTCCAGAAACTCGGAGCCCGGTCATGCATGGCGCTCTTCTTCGCCGCGATAAGACTACCGACTTCGACAAACTTTTCCATCAGATTATACTCCATGCATCTCATACTTGTGATGGCACCGCTTGCATTGGACGTCTCCAGAAATAGTATAAATTTGGTTGGATAGCAAGTGATTCAGGCTCCGCACAGTGGCTCGATGCGTCGTGGCCCATGGGAACGGAGCCGGGATGGTTTCGCTTTTTCCCTCACCCAGCACCCGTAATTTTCGGTTACGACGAGCATGATTTGGAGGGCGAAACGGGACACCTTCTTGCTGGAACGTAACCGAGGATGAACTCGCGGGGGGCTCCAGCATGAAAGATGGAACGTATGAAGGGTGTGTGGGTGAGCGTCGAAGGGGAAGTTGTGCTGGGGTGTTTTGAGATAACGGTGCTTGCATTGAGACTGAGTGAACCATGGGTGAGAATGACAGCGTCGGTGGTGGTAGATCAGGTTGTTCTGCCGGCAATGTACGACTGGTCTTTGGGGGACGAATAGAAAGAGAAACACAACTATGCTTATAATCTCCCTCAATAACTATTTTATCTTGAAATGAGTCCTTAATTCTCGGCTTATCTAAATTATTTTCAGCATAATCTTTAATTGGAATTTTAAAATTTCTATTTTATCAACTTACATAGAACTTATTGTCTCAAACAAAACCACAAATATGTTTTGGTTATGCTATTCCAGTACGAGGTACTGTGCGTATCAAATATTATTTGGTCCATAAAATCTCAACCAATAGTCTTTTAGCGCACTGATATATACTTCTCATTTCTTTATCTCTGCAGTTTAACCGACAGTATTGCTGACTTTTTAAAGCAAGGGTTCCTCAGTCATTCGTTAAAATAAATACAAAATTATACTATGAGCTAGTACTAGTATGTAAAAATTTGGCATTTCGATCCCAAAATTTCTGGCTCAGATATATACAAAATCATACTGGCATGATAATTAGTAGAACAATTCACTAAAAACGCCACCTAGAATAAGATATATCAGAGTCAGGAAATATAAATACCCCAACCATGTACTGGAGAAGTAAAGTATAGCATTAGTATATATATATATTCTTTATGAACTAAAACAAGAATAACTTGATTCAAAATTACACAGAAATTAAATTATCTCAACCTCATCACCAGTCACTTTTAGTATTTCCTGGATAAGAGGAATAGCAGCTGCATCTCCATAAAGGTGAAGCTCATCAGCAGAGATTCCTAATAGAGCACGAGTAAATGAAAAACCCCCTTGTCATACACCCCAACATCTGTAGTACTACCAATGAATTCATGAGAGGGGGATGACAACGATATTATGCATATAATGATAACAAAACATTCAATCACATGCAGGAATATAAGAACTCATGCATAGCTTACAAAAAGAAATATCAAGTACCCAATTTAGCAAAGAAGTCTAATATTGCATAAAGAAATGCCATAAGCTTGGGAATATAAAACATCGATAAATACAATCATCCAACAGCTTGGGGTTGTATGAACCATTAATATCATTTCACCAATAAGCTCCATCTAGGTCTTGTATTCAAGCATGTGATTGACCATCATGATATTCGAGAAATATATCTCAACATGTTTTGGGAAAAAAACATTTACATCATTATTCTCAGCTAGAGCCCGAAATCAGTTTTGTACTCTATCATAAAAGGAAAAAATTGATACTCGCCCGATTCAATTCCAACAAAATTGACCATGTACAACACGAAAACAACTAAAGAATGAAAATTATTTATCTTTTCTTGTAAGTTAATACACACTCAGAGCATTAGCATTAGATAATGAACAAATACTATAATCACTACAATAAACACTATAATCCCAACAAGGAAACAAGCAAATTAGACCAATGAAACAAATGAGTGAAGGAGGAAATAAACAAGCACAAGCTCTGCCACATTAGCCTAAACCAAACTGAAATTAATAAAAAAAATAAAATCTAGGGTCCAAATTCTAAGAGCACCTATCCCTTTTACATCGAATATTTAAATCATGAATAAACACAAAAACATAGTCGATGTATGATAAGAAAAAATGTTGACCTCATTTTTTTCATTTTCTATCAATTTTTCGACTAAGTGAGAGTTGATGAATCCAGCTCCACTGGCTGTGGCATGCCTTCCTACAACCCCGATAGCTAGACTGAATCACAGAGAGAGGAACGATATGTGAGAGAACCCAAGAGAGAGTGAGAGAAATAAATAAGGAGATAGAGATAGAGACTTATCGAAACCATACAAAGAGTGGCATGGAGGGCAGAGGCGCTGCCCAACCGAGAGAACGAGAGCGGTGTGGGTGGCGGCCGTAACAAAGAAATACATAGCAAATTGAGAGAAAGAAAGAGCGAGAGAGAGGGTCTTACTGCAATCAGCGCTGGAAGGAGAGGATCAGCGTGGTGAGACAGCGACGAGATGAGCTAAGAGACGTGGGGGCTTCTGGTTTTCAAGTTAAGATGAAGAAAAAAGGGAGGCGGTGCTTGAGAAGATAAGGAAAATTTTAAATTTAGGGTTTCAAGTATGGGCGGGCATGCGAAACCTTTTTTTTTAATTCAGTGAAAGCTTATTTTTGGTGAAACATAGTCACCGAAAATAATATTTATATCACAGCAAATAGTTGAGAAACAAGTAAAAAAAAATTTACGGCAAATTAACGTAGTCGTAAAAGCACCACAAAGCACCGTAATAAGTTGTTCCCTTCCAACTTATTGCGGCAATAATATTTTTGGGTGAATAAAATAGTCTGAATTTCTTTTTTTGCAACGATTTTCTTTGTCGTTGACAGTCTTGCACCCTAACAGTCCTAAATACACTATTTTTTGTAGTGATATTATTTCTAGCGACACTTCATCACCACAAAAAATATTTTTTTGGGGCTATTTCTTCCCTCGACGGAAGGTTCCATCCAAACAGTTGAATTGGACTTTTTGCGACTATTTTTTAGTCGCCGGAAATAAAAGTAGCAGCAAAAAGTCATTTTTCTTGTAGTGGAGGGACACCAAATCTAGCTAGCTAGTACTCATGAGAATCATTAAAGATTGTTTACCGATCTCAATGTTCTACAAGTATAAGGTTTATGGAGAGGTACCCTACCATATAATGCATGAAATTTATTTAGGATATAATGAACAATATTATTTGGAGGCTGTAGTTTGTCGTTAGTGTCATCCTCATGCCATTGTAGGACGTTCATGGGGCCAGTGTTCCTGCGTGCTTAGTTTGAATTATAACACTATAAGAGGGCCTACTGATTTGAATATGATCATATATATTATTATGAGCATGTTGAATGTAGAAACTGCACAAAACGAAGTGGACAAATCCACCCAGCTTCATGTTCTAAAAGAACTCAAATATTCAAAAGTTTTGAATGGCTATTCTAAAACCCTAAATGGAGGGACTTTTTTCAGATTCAATACAAATTATTAGTGCACCATTTTAGTTCATGTGGATGGTGTTAGCCATTTTACCCTTAGATCATAATGCAGTGTAGCACTTACATTTATAAAGTCATGGCCACATTTATTTTATCATAAATGGATTTTTATGTGACATAACCATGTGATTATGTAAATTGCACCAGTCATTTAGTTTGTAGTACTTGAATACACGATTTATGATATAAGAGAAATTTATTTAAGTTTCAATTGTATTTCTTTGGGAAAAGATAATTTAAAAAATAGATAACTGTAACAATGACAACAAAGAATTTTTTATTTTTTATAACCGTGGGTCTAGGCCAGCTTGCAAGCACCTCGACTAATCCTATGGAACCCTGAAGGTAACGACCAGGTAAATCTTCAGTGGCCCTAAGGGGACTCGAATTGGAGACCATTGAAAATCAAACCCAAAGCCGGACCAGCTGAACTACCCCTCAGAATTAACAACAACAAATATGATAATATTACAATTAATGATGATGAGCATATAATATTATAAGAGCATTGCTATTCATAAGCCTATACACCACACACCAAAAAAATTTTATTTTTTTTAAAGTTTTTTTTATTTTATTATTCTTAAAATAATTAAATTATTCTACTCATAATCCATATACCACACATTTAATAAGAGAATAAAATTAAAAAAAATCATAAAAATGTTGGTGTGTGGTGTATGAGGCTTAGGAATAGAATTTTTCAATATTATAATTTTGATCATCTAAAAAATAGTAACGATAATAATTAATATAACCAAGATAACAATAACACGGGCAATATAAAAAGTAATGATAATTCTAGAAAGATTTATAATATGGAGATGATTTGTAAAATCACACATTTTTACATAAATTTTAAACTTGAGATCCATGTTAATTTAAAAATGCTACTTGAAATATTTATGAAAATTCTGAAATTCATATCTTTTGTGAATGGATTTCTAAATCCTATTAAATACCATCAATTCTTTGAAACCATTAGACTATGGTATTTGATTAAATGTTTTTTAAACATACCAATGAGTTTTGGTAAATTTTTAATATACATTGCATTTTGTGAATTTGTGATGTTGCTGTGAATCCTTGATATGGGTTTACTACTTTTATGGGATTTTTTAAAATTTCAGATTTTTTAACTTTTTTAATATGAGTTTACTACTTTTATGAAATTTACTAAAATTTCGTTCCAAAAAGTTTTTACAACTGATCATACATGTGCATTGAATTGCTTCTTCTTCTTTTTTTTTTTTTTTTTTTTTTTTTTTTTTTTTTTTAAATGTGAATCCTTGGTGTTTATGTTTTCATTTCAATTTTTTTGCTTGGTTTGGGGAATGTCTACTCTGTCAGATTTTAGTGATAGTTCTCCTACCCTTACCCAACACCTAACTGTACACCTGACACTAACTCCACGGACCCTAGTCCTAACCCTACAGAGACGGAATCTTGCCCTGCCTAAGCCCACACAAAGCAATAAATATGTTTCTATAGTTTGATCTCATTTTACCAAACTAGATGATAGTGACTCCAATAACTCCAAGCAAAATGTAACCACTGTGGTAAACTTTATGGATGTAATTATAAGAAACATGGTACATCATAGTTAAAGGCTCACTTAGAAGAACAATGCAAGAAGAGTCCAATATTGAGATATTTACAATAGAAGAGTCAATATAAACTAGAGATTGGACTAAAAAAATGTCAGATAGGAGTAGTGGGGTTCAACGTCGAAGGGATAAATTAAGTATGATTCCGATGAATGTAGAAGAAAGTTAACTTGTATGATTATCATGGACGAGCTACATTTTCAACGTCGGAGAGGGTTCCAAGAATTTTCTCAATGGTTGGAACCTAGATTTAATATTCCTTCTCGCCAAAGGATATTAAAAAACATTACAAGAAAGAGAAAATTTTGTTGAGAGGTCAATTGGCGGGTCAAGTAACTTGCCTCACTACCGATACTTGGACATCCGTCCAAAATTATAATTATATGTCTTTGACTGTACATTTCATTGATTGTGATTGGACACTACACAATTAGATTGTAAAGATTTCTCAAATTTCTGATTACAAGGGTGAGACGGTTGGAAAAGTCTTGGAGGCCGCAATAAAAGAGTGGGGAATGACACGAGTTTTGACAGTTATAATTGATAATGTCTCGTTTAACGATGTCGTGGTGGGATATCTTAAGACCTATCTTAGATAGGCAAATAAGACAATCTTGGGTGGTGATTGTTTGCATGTTAGATGTGTTGCACATATTTTAAATTTAATTGTGACTGATGGCTTGAAAGATATTGATGACTCGGTTGCACGAGTTATAATGGCTGTGAGATCTTCTCCTGTTAGATTGGAGAAATTCAAGGTTACTGCAAGGAATGCATGCATAATATCCAAAAAGGGCCTTTGTACTGATGTTCATACAATATGGACTCAAACTTCTTGATGTTGGAGGCAGCCCAATAATATAAAGCAGCTTTTGAATTATTAGGTGATGAAGACATTCAATATGTTCAATATTTTCATGAGCACGGGGGTTAGGAAAGCTTATTGATGATGATTGGGAGGTGAGTGCTATTTTTGTAGATTTTTTTAGGTTTTTCTACGAAGTCACATTGAGACTATTTGATTTTTTGTACCCTACGTCTAATGATTTCTTTTAACAAATATGTAAGGTAAAAGAATAATTGAATGAAATGTGTAGGGGTGACCATATTAGAATGCGGGAGATGACATTGATGATGAGGATCAAATATGACAACTATTGGGGGATTTGAGTAGGCTAAATATTTTATTAGATGTGGTTGTTGCTCTTGACCCCCAGATCAATATTGATCAAGATTGATGGCATGATATATGGATTGAGACTTGCGCACAAGACCGACCGCATGAGCTGTACTTATTGTGACAATGGTTAGAGAAACTCTTGGTAAATTTTTTGATGAGTTTACCGTGATTAGGGATGGTAATTCACCTACACCTACACCTACACCTACACCTACTCCACCACCTCCTCCATAAGTCAGGGCAGGGAAAAAGAGTAAGTTGGCATGGGGTGAGAGCCACTCACAAAACCTCCTATTAGTCTGTTAATTTATAGAGGATAAGTCGGAGGTAGACTAATATCCAACAGGGGATCTTCTCTCATATACGACAAAATTTGATATATTAGCATGGTGGAAGACCAATGCCGTGGAATATGTCATCCTTGAAGAGATAGCTCACAGTATTTTGGTCATCCCTATTAGCACCGTTACCTCATAGACGACCTTTAGTACTGGAGGGCGCATATTGAATCCATTTCGAAGTTATTTTTATGCTACAACTGTGGAGGTATTGATTTGCACGCAGAATTGGATCAAAGGGACAGAAATTCATGTTCCAGATGTTCTTAACTTTAACGAGGTCAAGGAGGAGAAGGGTGGTGATCAGCCTGAATCTGGTAATCGTTGGTTTCATTTTATTATTTTGATTTATTTTATTTATATTCATTTCATCGGTATTAATTTCATATTTAATTGTTGTAGTAATACATGAGACGATGTCTACCTTCGCTATAGTATGACTTCACTATATTGGCATATTGGATCTCGACCCACCATTGTCATTTGTCATAAGTTTGTACAATTTGTATAGTCCCTTAATTATTTGTATTTATATAATTTTTGATATCTAATTATTTTTATAATCTTACTGTCATATGCGCAGCTCAAGCCTCAACCTTAATCCCAAGCACAAATACCAAAATCCAAATAATATATTTTCAATGTCTAATCTTGATCCCCATCTCATCTTGGTTAGTTAAATTTTAGTTTGTAGTTTTTTTCATTTCTAATGGTTCTTTGTAATTTTAATTTTTATTTCTTGTTTATAATTATTATAATTTATCTTCCTATTAAATTGTTAATGTTTTAAATTTTATGATCTTATGACTCACAGCAAGCAGCACTATATTCTAATTATGTCTTTCCACCCACCCCAAATGTCAAATAACTCACTTAGTAGTTACTAGTTAGTTCAGTTATATTTAGTGATTCAGTTATTTGTAATGTTGATACAATGTCCCTTTTATGTTTGTAATTTTGTAATTATTTTCTCTTAATTTGTATTATTGTAATAAGTTAGTTATTATTATTAATTTATTAGTTTAAAGTAGTACTTCATAGTTAATTTTCTCTTAATTTATATATTATTTTTATTACTGTCAATTAATTTTTGTTTGTTATTTATATATATTTTTTGTTAATTTCTAAGTCCAAAATGGGTCAGAACCAGATTCTGGGCTATTTTTGACCCATTTGGGTCATTTCTGCTATTTCTGGGTTGATGGCCCTTTTTCTTTTGGGGGTGGGGGCAAACGAATGAGGTGTTCACCCCCTCACCCTGGTACCCTGATAGGGTATCCCGTCTCTGCACACTGGGGGCGGGTGCTAGGGGTGAAAACCCCACCCCCGGCCTATGCGGGATGGAGGGCGGGGAGGGAGCGACATATATCCCATTTTAACAAGTTAGGTCGACATGAGCAAGGGTGGAGGCGGCTTATCCCAAGATAGTTTTAACTAATTATTATTTCGAATAGAAGCACTATAGCCACAAAAAGATCTTATTAATTCACAAATTGAGATGATTTTATGTGAATTGTTATATTTCCTTCACAATAAAAGAAGTCTTACAGTTTGATGTATCATATAAAATCATGTCAGTTTGTGAGTCTACTTTTATAAAATTTCTTTGTAGTTAAAAGCATTTATTTTTGCTAAAAAATTCTCAAAATAACTATTTATCTTGTCTCCAAAGAATTTTGAAAATAACCTTGTTCATCAAAAAAAGATTTTTGAAAAATAAATTTTAAAAAAGTACGTGAAAGTCTTAAAAACCGATCCGTTTAATTCACGAAAGGCTGGGAATGGTCATCGCTCAAAACAAGAAATAGTCGTTTATCTCAAAAATTGGGAGATTAGATACATGGATGAAGAATTCGTAAAAAGTCATTCAATATTTTCTAAAAATATAAATCATCCAACCATTGACATATGTTAACCATCCTCATATTGAATGGTGATTTTTTAATGAAAAATGTTTTAAGAGATATAAAAATAAATTTATAAATTTATTTAATTTGATATAGTACGTTTAATTATAAAAATATTTTTATTATAAAATGAATTTAACGTAATTAATTTATATATTTATTTTTATAAAATATTATATTTGTGGCCGTAGCAATTTATTTTAATAATATTTTTTTTTTTATCAAATGGAATGGACGGACTAATTGCTTACGTACACGTGCAAAGCTTGTTCTAACCTTACTCATAAAAAATTTAAAAAAAAGTACCTTATTAATTATCACAATATAAAGTTGCTCCCAAGCATGAATCAGTGAATTTGTCGGGACTTGAGAACCTCCATGATCGATTCAAAGAAAAAGAAAAAAAAAACGGCTTGATGAAAAATTGGAAGGGGAAACCGACGACGGCAAATCCTTTGTCCTATTATAAATTAACCACTGGTCCCACAGTTGCCAGTCCAATATCGCACTCTTTCTCCCTTCTCTTTTCAGCGCATTTTGCTCGCATTGATCTTCATCCCTCGCTCCAACGGACCCGTTCACGCACACAGATCATACCCTCCTGTCACCCACTAGCTCCCGCTACCACCGCCACTCGCAACGGACGGCCACCTCAACTTTCCTCGGGCGTCCAGATCTCGGCAATCTCAACGTTGATAAAATTCGAGCCCCTCAACGCTCGGCATCCGTAGAAAAATCCAGGTGATTTCTAAATTTTCTCAATCCAATGCATTAACTCATTTATGCCTGATGGTTGAGAAATAATCTAATAGAATATGCAAGCTGATAATGCGTTAAGTTACATGAAGCACATGGAATATATATTCGATTCGGGTGCACACAACTAACATACGGTATCGGTCTGTTCAATCTGAATTACTTCTTCTGTTTTTTTTTTAACAGAGATTAATTTATTCTTATTTTGTGGGAATTAGTTCGTAGAAGTCTTCGGAATAAATATGTAGGACGTTCATGCAGAATTAGGCGCCGTACGTCTTCAGGTAGTTTTTCCTTTTTTTATATATATATATATATATATATATATATATTTATACAAGTATCACACAATAGGAATATAGCGAACTTGACGTACGGTTCGCTCAGCTTTCACTATGGACTCTAAATTTTAGTACTCGGTAGAGTCGTTAAGGCCATAGGCGTTTAATTCGATATGTGACTCTTCCTGGAATTTACGATTCAAAATTAACAGTTAAACATTTGGTTGGAGTGAATTAATTCTATGTATAATTTTGTAATCCATTCAGAATCCATTCGTTTGGAAGTAACCTAAAAAGGAGTGGTTTTAGGAGTGGCAAATTAATGCATGCAGTACTGCGGTTCTCATGTCTTATTTCGTGTGAATTTTTCGAGGATTCAGGTTTCTCGCAGTTTTTCTTTTCAAAATTTCTCAGCAGCCAGCCAGCCAGGAAGGGGCCCTGGAAATGGAGAAGTTTGTAGATTCCATAAACAATGCATACGAGGAGTTAGTCACTGCGGCGAGTAACGTGCTAGAAGCCAAAGAGATATCTGGTGACCAGAAAAAAGTTGCCACGAATGCAGCCTTGGAAATCGTTGAGCAGAAGTGGGAATCGTTCAGAGTGGCTTGTGACCAGGCGGAGGAGTTTGTGGAGTCAGCGAAGAAAATGATAGAATGCGAGAAAGGTGCGAGTGTTTAAACTGTAAGCGTGTGTAAAAGGACAGCCTGAAAGATAAAGAGATAGATATGGAATCGTACGTCAAAGCTGACTGTATGTATCATGTATTTTTATAAGTCGGATTGGATCTGAGTTCTTTTAGAAATTTTCAATTCTTTTATTTTCCCTATAAATGCTAATCATTATGATCATAAAATTACGTGACTTTACTTGCCCGAATCATTCACAGGTGGCGTATGGAAATTAATCAGTTTTCAATTTAATATTTTATTATTTATAATCTATATGTATTAAAATTTGAAATATTAAAATGATACGAGATAAAAATTTTATAAATATTAATAAGATAATTTATAAATAATATTAAAATAGTTTGAGTTAAGCATTTATTGAATTTTGAAAAATGATAAAAAAAAATTGAATAAAAAATATTATAAAATTTAAATATTATTATAATATTATTTTTAATTTAAGATTTAAAAAAGTTGAATTATTTTTTTATTTTTTGTTTAGAAATTTTAAAAAGTTATAATAATTAGTTTGAAAAATGTTTAATAATTAGTTTGAAAATGTTTGTTTTAAAATGATATTTAAAAAGAAAATGAGATGTGATTGAGATAAAATAAAAATTATTTTCAAACATCCCTTAATATGAAAAATGATGTCAGATTTGGTTAGAAGAATTTATGTAAGTTTTGAGAAGAGATTTTAAGTTTTTATGAGGTTTTGTGGAAGTGAATAAAAAAATGAAAAACTTCTTAAAAGTTTTTTATATGTATTTTAAAATGTGTTATCGTCACAAAATTTTTTTATAAATGTAAATTTATATATATATTTTATAATAAAAATAATTTTATAATCTAATATAGAATATGAAACAACATTCGTTTATAAATTTATTTTTATAAAATTTCTTTATTATTAAAGTATTTCTCATATTTTTTTTTTATTGAAAATCGTAAAAATGGATAAATAGATCGAAAAAGTTGTTTTGAATAACATTTTTGTAAGAAATGGTTATTTTAGGTTTTTGTACCTTTTCTTTTTATAATAATATATGTGAATTTTTGTTATGAATGTACTTATTTTGAGAATTTAGGACTCGTTTATTTTCAGAGATGAGATGAGATGATATTAAAATTAAAAAGTTGAATAAAGTATTGTTAAAATATATTTTTTAATATTATTTTTATTTTGAGATTTGAAAAAATTGAATTGTTTATTTTATTCTGTATTGGAAGTTGAGAAATTTGTAATGATTAGATGAGATGTTTTCTAAAAACAAACGATGCCTTAAAAGACATTGGCCATTGGGATTGAAATTGAATTAAGACAAAAAAATATTAATTGTGAGAAAAATAACAAACCAAACATAGGTCTTTCACGAAACACTATTTTTTTTCTTTCTTTTAATGAAATTAAGTAGAGCCATGTTAAATAACAATCTTGATAGTTTTTCATGATTTTTTTAAAAAAAATTTCTTGCCGACGAAGTTTTATTGGAATTCCACGTACGATGTAGCAGATAAAACGACATGGGAATTAATGATAGACACGAAAAAACCCAACCCTCTCGAGGAAAAAGCTTGCTTGTTTTTTTTTCTCAATTCAATGAATGTGTATGAGACACTACACAGCATGACTTTTGATGTAATGATTGGAAGGTCGCTTCTAACTATAAGTAGTGATTTTTTTTTGTTTGATAATGGACGGAGCAATGATAAAACAGTTAAAATGTAAATGTATTTTTTATACATTTCTGTCATGAGCTTTTGCTTGAGAGCTGCCATGAATTTGGGTAGAAAAGACACCAAAACTTAAAACTATTTTCTTAACTCACTTATATGTATCTTTTATTAGAGAAAGTCAACTTTCATTTTCTCATATACTAATTACTATTTATTTTATTCTTGAGCGGTGCTACTCCGGCACCGCTCGGTTTGACCGTTAGTTATAAAATTAATTTTTTTATTAATATTTTTTTAATATTTTTAAAAAAATAAAAAAATACATTAATACATTTAAAATTATTTTCTTCATTATTTGAAAAAAAAAAAAGAGGCAAATCGAGCAGCATCATTTGGCGGCATAGTAGACTTTTCCATTATACTTTCCTATTCTGGATCATCATCACGTGTACTTTACCTGGTGCCGGAGGGTGGGGGACTTGGGGGCCTGGGGACAGGACCCCCCACAATTTTGAAAACCCTCCTTAATTAGTCAAAATTAAGAAAAAAAAAATAGTAATTTTAGATACCGATTTAAGATATTTAAGTCTAGTAGAACTTTTGAAAAAAAAAAACTCCTTATAAAGAAATAATTTTTTAAAATAGATCATATTCTTTTTAAATATAAAAAATTATGTATTCAAGCTTTTGCTATAATTCATAATTTAGTATTAAATCTTAAAAATGAATAAATTTTGATGCATTTAAAAAATAATAATAAAAGTAACAAAATATTGTTTAAGAAAACACAACATTTTCTCAACCATCCCATGAGTACTCCATTCAATATTTCCTTGGTTTCCTTTATTGTGCAACTATAGGTTAATGCACGTATTAAAAAGTATTCTTAAACTTTGCATTTATCTTACCTCTAAACTATATATATATATATATATATATATATATTAGGTAAAAAAAGATTAATTATTAAAATACTATTTTACGTACCAAAACAAAGGTTTGATGAAAATAAAATTTCTACTTATTATCTATTACACTACACACTAATATGTGATTTATTATTTTTATTCTTCTATTTAAATATACACATATTGATGTGTAAATATGTATGTTTAAATAGAATGATAAAAATAACAAATCACATGTTGATATGCGATATGGAGATGATAAGTACTATTTCTCTTGATGAAAAACCATTTTGACCTCAATTGTCTTAAATGATAGTGAAAAGTGTAGATTAGGCTAGATCTTATTCGGGATGGCTGATGATGGTTGAAACTTGAAATTGTAAGAATTTATTGATTTATCACATAATTAGTATAGGAATTTGAACAATTGACAAGTTAATTATATAATTTGAAAGATGGCTCAAGTTACATTACATCATTTTAAGAAGGAATATGCTAAGTTGCCCCCAAATTTGTCCCCCCAAGTAATTTCCCCTAGTACATTACATCTCTCTCTCTATATTCTTGAAGTCAAATTTGAACTTATGTGGGTGAGTTGAATGCATCTAGATATTAAGTTTTGAATTTTTGTGTGAATTCTCGAAGGCCTTGAAAGTTGAAGGATGACTTTTTCCCCTCCTCCAAGGACAGAGGAGTCTCAGTCTCACTAGCAGTTCACGTGCTCTCAGCTTATTAGAGATTAGATAATTATGACTTTAATTTTCTTGCTTATTTTTTCTCTACATATATAAAAAGACACATGTAATTTTTCATTAGTTGAGTGAATACAAGAAGATTTCGCTTCCTTCTTTACATAGTATCATTTGTTTCTCTCTCCGCATGCTAACATCATGGTTTCCTCTTCTATTTCCTCTGGTCCTCATCTTCCTCATGAAGATGCATCAAACCCTTACTACCTTCATAATGGTGATAGTCTCGATGCCTTACTGGTCAATCAAGTCCTCGCAGGCGACTACACTTGGCGTCGTTCCATGTTGATGGTTTTGACGGCAAAAAATAAGATTGGCTTTGTGGATGGATCTATCTCACAGCCTTTGAATTCTTCTCCTATGTTTCATTCCTGGACTATATGTAACGATATGGTCCTTTCTTGGATCTTAAATTCATTTTCCAAAGAAATCACAGCAAGTGTGATTTATGTTAATTTTGCCATGGAAATGTAGTCTGATCTCAAAGAACAATTCTCTCAAGGCAACAGACATTGAGTTTTTCAGCTCCAAAAAGCGATTGCTTCTCTTACACAAGATGATCTTACTGTTAGTGCATATTTCACACAAATGAAAGGATTATGAGATGAATTACTCAATTACATGCTCATACCTACCTGTTCATGTGGAGGATTATGTTCATTGCTTGATCTACAACAACAAGAATATGTGATGCATTTTTTTATGGGGCTGAATGATTCTTATTCACAGATTCGAGGTCAAATTTTACTTCTTGAGCCTCTTCCTCTAATTAACAAGGTTTTTTCCCTTATTCTTCAAGAAGAAAGACAGTGTGACATTGGATCTGTCTTGATCCTTTCCATACAATCTATTGCTCTATCTTCCAATTCTTTTGGCAAATCTTCCACTGGCAACAAGAATTTCATTCATAAAGAAAGGCTTAGCTGTTCTCATTGTCGACTACAAGGACACAGTTGAGAAACGTTTCAAAATTCATGGATAACCACCTGGATATCGATCCAAAGCAAGGTCCTCGACTCCTTTTGCTCATCGGGTTGTTTCCACATATTTCACTCACAATCTACCTATATCTCAATCACAGTGCCAACAACTCTTGGCTCTCCTTAATTAAGAGTCATTTGTTCCCATGCCACAAGCAGCAATGTAAATTCCTCCTCATCGTTTGAACACCTATCAAGTAAATCCCTCTTCAAACATTCTGTTTTCTCCACCAACAAATTAAATCTCGCCAACTTTTCTTCTACTAACTGGATAATCGATATTGGTGCGACAGATTATATGATCCACTTAGTATCCTTATTCAGTTCTTCTCGTCATGTTCACAATACCTTTGTCAAATTACCTACTGGACCCTTTGCCTCTGTCACTCATATAGGTTCCATATTTCTGTCACCTACTCTTATCTTGCATAATGTACCATGTGTCCCTTCTTTTACCTTTAATCTATTGTTTGTAAACAAACTGATCAGTTCTTCTTGTTGTCTCATATTTCTCCATGATGCTTGCTTCATTTAGGACCTTACAAATTGGAGGAAGATTGGAAGGGGACAAGCTAAAGAAGGATTATACTTGCTGCAACTTCAACCAGATCATGGCTTTAACTCTAGAGATGTGTCTTATGTCTCTTCTATCTCTTCTGTTTTCAATATTTTTAGTCGTCATACTTTTGATATTTGGCACAAAAGGTTGGGTCATCCATCCTTTTTTTACATGAAACTTTTACCTCAGTTTGCTTCACTTGTTTCTAATAATACTCCATAACATTGTGTTGTTTGCCCTCTTGCTAAACACAAGAGGTTACCTTTTCTTAATAGTGAACATAATTCTTCTGTTCCTTTTGAACTTGTTCACTGTGACATTTGGAGACCTTTTTCTCCTCAGTTTGTAGAAGGCTTTTGTTTCTTTTTAACCATAGTATATAACTACTCTCGAAGCACTTGGATCTATTTACTCAAATCCAAATCTGATGCTCGGAGTCAACTACAATACTTTATTGCTATGGTTGAAAATTAGTTTGCTTCCAAAATAAAAACCATTTGTTCTGATCATGGAAATGAATTTGTTATGAATAATTTTTTCTCCAGCAAATGAATTCTCCATCAATTCTCCAGCAGATGAGATGAGATGAGTTGAGATTAAAGTTAAAAAGTTGAATAAAGTATTGTTAGAATATATTTTTTAATATTATTTTTGTTTTGAGATTTGAAAAAGTTGAATTGTTTATTTTATTTTGTATTGAAAGTTGAAAAAGTTGTAATGATTAAATGAGATGAGAGATGTTTTCTGAAAACAAATGAATTGTAGAAAGAAAGCATAAGCATATTCTTAATGTAACTCGTGCTTTTTTTTTTGGAGTGATTGTGTCCTCACTGTTGTCTACCTTATAAGCAAAACTCCTTCACCTATCTTCTCCAATAAGATTCCTTATGATTTACTCTTCTGAAAATCACCTTCATGTTATGGATATACTCTAGCACATAATAGATCCAAATTTGCTCCAAGGGCTTGTCGTCGCATCTTCTTTGGTTATCATCTTGCTTCTAAGGGATACAAACTCTATGACATTGACAACCATTCAATCTTTGTTTCTCATGATGTTATTTTTCACGAAAAAATATTTCCATTTACAACAATGTCTCATAACACATATTTCCATTTAAATCAATGTCTCATAACATTAATAATCTTTCAGATTACTCTATTTCACCCATTGTCTTTCCTCAACCTATTCCCAATTATTCTAAATCTATTCAATCACATTCTTCATCCATTCCAACTTCCTCTCAAGATCCCTTTAACTCACTGCCATCCACTTCATGTCGAAGATCATCTAAAGCACACAAGCCACCTGGTTATTTGCAAGATTACCATTGTCATTTGACTTCTTCTAATGCTTGCCTTCCTTCATCCTCAATTCATTTTACTGGTCTTGAATTGGGTAAGCAATATCCTATCTCTTCATTTCCTTCTTATTCTTGGTTGTCTCCCTCTCACAAAGCATATGAGAGCATTGACATTGGTTTATTTATATGCAAATGCAAACACATATTTGCATGCATATTTAGACTACTAAATTAACTACATTGGATTAAGCATATGTAAATGTTCCCATAACTATGAATAGTGCCAAGCAACTTTGCAATTGCACTGTTCACTCTACAAATGCTATTTTATTAATTTTTTTTTCTCTCTTCTCCCACTTTACATTCAACATATTTGTAGTGTGTGCTAATTGCAAAATAAATAAAAAATTAATAATAATAATAAAAATAATATCTTATTATTATTTTGGCTCAATATGCATAATCCAATATAAGAGTTTTTCTTGAATGGCAAAGACAATCTCCAAAACATGTGATTTTGCATTTGCATATAGATAAAACAATGCCAATGCTTTTAGCTATTTCTTCTACTTTTGAACCCTAGTTTTATCACCAAGCTGTAAAAATTTCCTATTGGAGGACTGTTATGGCAGATGAAATCAATGCTTTAGAAAATAGTAACACTTGGACCTTAACCACCCTCCCACACGGTAAGCACCCAATTGGATGCAAATTGGTGTGTAAGATCAAACATCAATTTGATGGTACTCTTCAAAGATATAAGGCTAGGTTGGTAGCTAAGAGTTTTACACAACAAGAAGTGATTGACTACTTTCATACTTTTTCACATGTTTCCAAAATGATTATAGTCAAGTGTTTATTAGCCTTTGCAGCCATCAAATGTTGGCATCTAATCCAATTAGATGTCAACAATGTTTTTTTACATGCTGAATTGACATAAGAAGTTTATATGTCTTTACCCCTGGGATTTGGTGACAAAGGAGATAATAGAGTGTGTCAACTAAATAAATCCTTGTATGAATTGAAATAAGCATCACATCAGTGGTTTGCTAAGTTTTTTTTCACAGTTGTTGAACATGGCTTTACACAAACTAAAGCTGATTATTCTCTTTTCACTCGATCTCAAGGCTCATCCTTCATAGCCTTATTGGTCTGTTGACGATATCTTAATTGCAAGCAATGATATCAAGGCAATGAATACTCTCAAAGTTTTTCTTGAATAGAAATTCAAGTTGAAAGATCTTGGTTCATTGAAATACTTCCTAGGACTTGAGGTTGCATGCAGCTCCAAAGGCATATTTCTTTCACAAAGAAAATATGCTTTGGAAATTTTATCAGATAATGGTTACTTGGGTTGTAAACCAGTCAAGACTCCCACGGAGCAAAATGTTAAATTGTCTCGGTCTGATGGTGTACTTCTTGATGATGCTAAAGCTTATAGAAGACTTGTGGGTCGATTATTGTACCTTACCATAATTAGGCCAGATATTACATTTGTTCATAGCCAATTTATGGACTCCCCTTGGCAACCTCATCTACATGCTGCATATAGAGTATTACAGTACCTGTGAAATCTTCTCCGAGTCAAGGCCTCTTCTCTCCTGCTACTTCATCTATCCACTTGAATGCATTCATAGATTCTGATTGGGCTTGATGTAATGATACTAGATGTTCTATAACTGGTTTTTGTATTTTTCTTGGTACTTCTCTTGTATCCTAGAAGTCCAAAAAGCATGACCACCACTATTTGTGAACTGGTTTGGATTTCCTCTTTGCTTTTTGATTTACAAGTTCAACCTCTTGCTGCTGCTTCATTATACTGTGATAACAAAGCTGCCATTCACATCGCCTCCAATCCTGTTTTTCACGAACGTGCTAAATATATAGAGATTGACTGCATTTTGTTCGTGATAAAATACAAGCTGGTTTCATCCGTACCTTTCATGTCCCTTCAAAAACTCAACTTGTTGACTGTTTTACAAAACATCTCGGTTTCCCTCTGTTTTCTGCCCTATTGTCTAAGCAGGGCATCATTGATATTCATGCTCTAGCTTGAGGGGAGTGTATTAGAGATTAGATAATTTTAATTTTCCCGCTCATTTTTTCTCTGTATATATAAAAAGACGTGTAATTTTTCATTAGTTGAATGAATACAAGAAGATTTCCCTTCCTTCTTTACGCAGTTGGTAGTTACTAACACAACTTGGAAATTGTAACGTCTTTGAAATCCTGAGATCTTAGCTGCAGAAATTTGAAAATCGGGTTTTTTTTAGGCCACAGGCTCACAATTATGACGAATTATGACAGGGTTGGGCTTATACTACATGTTTTTCCTTTGTTTGCCAATCAAGCCATATGGTGCTGTGTAGTGCCAACTATACTCTTGGAGAAACACTTATATTTTCAGTGTACTAACGGTTTCAGCCTGTTCAATTTTATTCAAGCATGAGACTAGGAGAGCCTACAAACTGTTCTGTGAAATGCCTCAATGGGCGAAATATATTGAATAATAGCAGTGGACTCACACACCTCTGCCTTTGGCATTTACATGTATATATACACAGAACCATAACAATCTTTCCTTCTAGACTAGTGACACGTGTATCGATGTAGTACATTTCTGTTACAAGAATATTCCATTCTTCTTTTCTGATGCATGCATTTGCTGAGTGCTCCTGAGGCATTTTCCGTGTGCCATGTCCTTCATTGCAGAATATTTGGCGCCTCTGCTCTGGTGTTTGTGCTGAGTGCTTCTGAAGCTTTTGCCATTGGCTTGGTAAACTGGTTATTTGTATATGAGAGTAACAGATATGGATGCGGGTGAGATTGATGGTTCGCTGGGTATATCTTCACTTTGGATTTTAGATTTCGGTATTTGGTAGGATTTATATTTTGGTTTGTGATTCATCCTGGGTTTTAGGATTCAAATTGAAAATTTGATTATTTAGTGACTACAATTGTATGTTTAATTTTGTTATTCATTTAGCATTTATTTGTTCAGAAAAACCCTTTAATAGGCTTCCGTTCCCACATTCCATATTTATGAACAAGTTCCTCGAAATACAACCAATTCTTGGTGCTGTTGGAAACTGCCACTTCACCCAAAACGCTTTGCAATTTGTGCTGTTTTGGGCTTCACATATTTCATTCCGGGTTAATTTCTTATGACTAGAGACTTCATGCAGTTATTATTTATTTATGTTTTTTGCAGTAGCCAAAGAGCCCCAAAATGGACAGCACAGTAGATTCTCTGAACAATGCATATCAGGAGTTTGTGGTTGCAGCAGCTAATGTGCTTGAAGCCGAGGAGATTTCTGGTGCCCAGAAAACAGCAGCCACAGATGCTGCTCTAGAAAATTTTAAGCAGAGGTGGGATTTGTTCAGAGTTGCTTGTGACCAAGCGGACGAGTTCATGGAGTCTGTGAAGCAAAGGATTGGATCAGAGTGCCTTGTGGATGAAGCAACTGGCTCACTGGCTCGGAAGCCAGGGCAGTCTGCCAATACTGGTCTCCCACGCATTAGTGCAGTACAGTTGGAACAGACGAGTAAGATTGTTCGATGGCTTGTGATTGAACTACAACATGGTTCTGGAACTGGTGCTTCCCATTCCCACCCTTCAGCTCCTTTTGATGCTAGGTTTTCTGAAGATGCAGCTCAATAGGTATATATTGTATATCGTGACAAATTAAGACATGTTGTTCTTGTTTGAAAACGAACACAGTTCTTGTTTCATCATTGGAGGCATCTGTGATATTGCCAGTGCCATGAATAAGATTCATTTCGTATCCTATCCTGGCCTTACCTCTAGTACGGTTTGCCATGCCTTTTCATGAAATAATTTACTACATACTTTAGCTTCTTCAGGTTTCCACTTTTGATGCCAAGGCTGAGAATACAAGGATGCAGGTAAAATAATTACAGTACTTGCCACCAATTTTATTAGAGAGCTGCAAACTGTGGGCAAGATTATAGTAGTCTTCATGAGGAAATGACAAGTTCGCGTATGCTTTGGATTCTTTCTTTTCCTTGTACTTCTAAACCTGCATGCCTTCCTAATCGATATGCTTAATTTGCTGTGTAACATTACATTTACATCTCCAATTTGAGGTCATGCTAGAGTAAACAATGTCTTATTTGGTTCTCGGAATGTGAATATATAAGCAGTAGTAATAATAAGTTAGTCTATTGAATTTCATCGTTCTGGTTTGAATATTTGTGACTGCATGTAGTCTTTTGTTTCTAGATGCAAGTGATCAGACACTACTCTTGGGAGGTCATCCTCTATCTTTCCACGTAAGGCTGCATATTATATTGTCATTTGAGTCGTGAATTGACAGGCCGCATGCATGCAGGAAAAAAAAAAATGTCACGAATTGACATGAAACATTGAAAATGATCTATTGATTTTCTTTTATTTGATAGAATTATGTTGCATTGAAGATGCTTGACAATATGTTTGCAATACAAACATAATGTCTACAGCTTCTTCTTCAGTTTTAAAACGTAATTTTTGTCCCCAAATTATTTATTTATTTATTATTATTATTGTTGTTGTTGTTATTGATATGTTTCTGATAACATGTTTGACTTTAAGCCGTAGTAGCTATGATCACAAAGCTCCAGGGAGCTAAGCAACAAAGAAATCGAACCATTTTCTTCCCAAAATGATATTGGATTCCTCTTAGCCAACTTGAGAAAAACATGAAAGTCAAAGAAGCAAACACCATTTTAAAAATAAATCAAACTACAAAAATAGCATTCTTGTCTTTTCTCATGTTTCACACACCAGGATGTGATGGCTTCGAGAATGAAGTATATTTCCCAGAAACGACGTTATGCGGCTGATGCCCCCATGTGAAGTTGACTTTTGCGGAAGATCTAATACCAAATGTACGAACGAGATGCGATAAAAATTAAAAATTAAATAAAATATTATTAAAAAATATTTTTTTAATATAATTTTTATTTAAAATTTTAAAAAATTAATTATATTTTATGTAAAAAATTAAAAAATTATAATAATTATATGAGTCTTAATAACCGAACGCCTACAACATTTTTTTTAATATTTTTTTTTAGATTTAAGATTGTATTTGGATAGTGAACTGATGTAAGATATTTTATAAATAATAATAAATACATAAAAAATAATAATAAATAATAATAGAGTATTCTTAAACTAGTCAAACTAACTATACCTAAAATTCATAGAAGGAAAAGTACTGCTCGACGATTAAATTAAAGACGAAAAATCTACATCTAGATCTACAGGTAGATATTTATATTTTAATTCCATGTGTTGATATGGAAATAATTGAATGATTTTTTTTTTTTTACCGAATATTCTGAATATTATGTCTTGAAGACAGCTCGAATTTTATTTATTGCATCATTCAAATTACGAGGAAATGAAAGCTGGACTTTCTACCAATTACTTTTAAATCAATTATTAATTTAATTAATTCTATTTAATTGGGCGTGTTTTCATTTTTTTTTTCTCCATGGGAAACAAACGGATCAGGCTTATTACTTCATCTAGAGTACACCCTCCATCTTGCAATCTTGTCTTCACGTAGATATTCACATGGATCTAATTTACTCTATGATTTGTTAAAGATGTCTTCGTTTTAACTCAACCTATAATCTTGCATTCATATTGGGTAAGACAGACAGTTGACCATGTACTTGGTCCATAACATATATATTATTAAAAATAAAAATAAAAACTATAGCAACTAAGGATGGTCCAGCTGAGGATCTTGTGTTATTAACACGAGAAAAAAAAAAAAAAGTATTTGTTGGTAGAATACATAATAATATAATAAAAATTATAATAAAATAATATGTAAACTAAATTAGTTTAGACTGAAGCATGAAAATATCACTCTCTTTAAAGAGATTCAAGCCCTCTGCGGTATATAAAGTTTTCAACTAATTCAAGATACAACAATCTAACTGATCATCGTATAACTCGAACCATTTCTGCAGTCCAAAACTCCACTAGTAAAAACACATCTCTTTTATCTAAAAAAATCTGTCTTTCTTTCTATTTTAAAAAATACACACTAGTTTTTTAGGGAAAAGAAAAAGAATCACTCTTGAATGAGCAATAACTATGGACGCCAACCTCGATTTAATTTTTTTAATTTTTTTTTTAAAAAGTAGACGTTATACAAGAGAATCGGAAACTGGGCAATCAAAAGAATAAAGACACCCAAATTAATATAAACAAAACGGCTGAAGCATTAACACATGAGCCGGTAAGAAATTAAGTGACAGAATTAAAGATAAAAAATTCAAACAGCTTGGTTGAAAAACAGACGATAATGAGTAATTAAAACTGAGCAACGTTCGGCCACTTAAAAAATATTGAGTAACTGAAACATTAAATTCAACCGAGATAAACGTTAACCCAATTAATGAAAAACTAAAGATAGAAAACAACCAGCCCCACAATGGTCAAACATAATTTTTCTTTAAAAAAAAATGGCAGCTAACTCTGTAAAGTACCGTAACGCTTGAATCATTAAAATTATTAATAATGTTACGTGTAGTAGTAGAATATATAAATGTTATACAGTCATTTTTAAAAAAAATACAATCTATTATTAGAAAATTAATTTTTTTTAAATAATTATGCAGTACTTAAACGACTACGACTATCCTTTCTCTAAAACTATTAAGGGATTAAGAATAAAAACACGTGAATGACCCTTCTCAATTTCAAATGCCACCGTAATAGTATTTATTAAAAAAAAAACTCTATTTATTAAAAAAAATACCAACAGTATTTAACCTGAGAAAGATCTTGTGTTCTGGTTGGTATGGGAAAGGAATTCTAACGTTTTGATAAAATTCATTTCAAGTATGGTGAAAAAAATATATATATTGTGACCTCAATGGAAATTACATCTTGCGAATATCTACAGATAAGAACAAATTAATACACATGGACGATCTATCAAGGGCAGCTAGAGGTCCACAAGAAGGATCCTTGAAATTGGCCTATAAAAAGGTATATTAGTCAGATGTTGATGAGCGTAGCACCATTCAGATTAACAAATCCAAGAGCGTGCAGACAAGGAGATAATGAAGTCTATCTCTGCATTCTTGCTTCTCTTTTCTCTGTTCCTGGTGAGCTTTCCATATCTAGCAACTTTGATCTCCTCTTTAAGCTGTGTTTGTATGAACTTTGTGTTTTCTGTGCAATAGCTTGTGCTTGTCAACCTCAGCGATGCCAGAAGAGACCCAGGAGACTACTGGAAAAGCATAATGAAAGACCAACCCATCCCAGAAGCAATCAAAGGCCTTTTGCATCGAGATCTTCCATATGCCTCTGATGCCAGGGAAAATGATCATTTTCTTAAAGATTTTGACGTTACTCCTAATGCTATTATATATCATGCCCACGTTGAGGATAAAGATGAGAAGAAGCCAGCTTGTGTCGAGGACTTTGAACAAAAGAGCCACACAGAGCTGAATCTGATCCAGGGCTGAATCTATATTGACTGGTTTACAATATCTTGCTCTGTTGTTGAAATATTGGCAATAGTTTCTATATAATGGTCTTTGGCAAAGTTTCTTTGGAGGTTTTAGTTCTCTTTGCAATATTGTGAAAATCCTTAGAAAAGCTATAAATCCTGAAAATAATTCAATACAATTATGAATGTTATTCCTCCCAGAAAAGCTTCTGCCCATCAATTCTTTGTGCTTAGGAGTTTTCAAAGGGATGATCATCACCGAATTGTCAATGGTGGGCCTTCAGAATGTGTCATGCCCGACATTGTTTATCCTTCAAAATAAAAAAAACGATCTTCAGTCGGTTCAAACATTGCACAAAAGGCAAATCTATTTGGTGTGTGAACAGTGTACAGATGATGCAGCCCACGCCTTGGTTAGTGCTTTGCATGTTGTTCATTATGAGTGATGGCTTTTACCAACCCAAATGTGAAATGGGTACCAAAATGATGGCCGTTATTGAAAGGGAAATCAGATAGACGCTTAAGACGCTGATCAAATTTCCTACTTTATGTGATTAGTTGGTCAGATATTGTTATGAACAGGACAACCCATTTTCATTTGCTGGAAAGAGCTTTTAAATTTGATGATTACTAAATACTACCAAATTCAGATTTAAACTTAAAGCACTTGCTTTAATATATAGGATACGTAATTTAAATGTACATTCGATAGATCATTTAAGAACCTCCTATTTATGGGGGTCCTTGAACCATGTCAATGTAGAAGAACTATGCAAAACTCAGGGAAAATGAAAACAGAGAAAGATAAACAATCCTAGACATATTGGTTGGGAAATGTGTAAGGAAAATAAACAGAACATAAAGAACTAAGGGAATGTTTTAAACTGATTGACTTCAAATCTTTTCACTTTGTATTCAATCGTAATATATAGAGAGTTACATATAACAAACTGGAGAAGTTTAAGGAGTAGAATGAGATTATACAACTATTGTCAATCGGTTGGTTTAACAGAATCAGAAAAATGTGCAGATGGTTCAGCTGTTGCTACATAATCGATGCCAGCTGCATATCTGCTGAACTGAGTTGATTTGTGCAACTGATCAAAATGCACTGGCTGTCTAATTAGATGTAAATGCCAAAGGAAACACTACTTTATTCATTTCATTGATACGCTACAAACTGTAAAATATTTACATGAAACTACCATTATTGCGCAGAAGTATTTATTCAGAAGTAAAACTTCAACAAGCGCATGCATTTTGATCAGAATACTAAATTGACAACTTTGTTGGAACCCAGACAAGATTATCTGCTGGGAAGAAATGGCAGACGCTGGAGGTCCCAGGCTGAACCCCAAGAAGGCGAAACGACGCATGATCAGGGCTCCATTGAGAGGTATCCATGTGGCAAACAGCAAGAGCTTCCACCCTATCTCCATTCTCACCACCCAGGGCAACCTTAAACACCTTGTTCTCACTTTCTTGGCTATGGCAATAGAAAACTGCGAAAGGGTAGGGCATGGTGTGACATGCTACCATCATGGGAGCAGGAATTTCCTCTGGGGTTTTCAGGAAAGTGTAGTTCTGGAGAAGGGTGGTTGACTTGGTGAGGTGGGAAGTTGTCAAAACTCGGAAGTTGGAATCCAACCCCAGAGTGCCACTTGCAAAATCAAGCATGGACTCCAAGGAGGTGGCACAGAACTTGGTCTCTCCTTTGATGGGTTCATTCTCACATTGTCTAAGTGTATCTTCCATGGCTTTGGCCTGGGGAGAGTCTCGGGAGAAGGAGAAGAATTCAAGAAGGTGTGGGAGTTCCTTTGATGAGAAGGGAACTGCTTCAGCTTCTTCTCTAGGCAACAAGTGAGGAGAAGTTGAAGGATCCCTTTTTGGGAAATAGACGGGCATTCTTTTTCCTACCTTTAGATCCTTCGATGTAAAGAAGATCATGGAGGAAGGATCCATGTGATCCATGTGGGATGAAGGCCGATAAGCATGAGCATGCTTTCTATGCGTTCCTTGATGAACATGATCATGGTCTAGCTCAGCAGGATCATCCATGGCATGGTGCTGGGAATCACGTAGTCTTATATGGATATCATCATCCATATGATATCCCAACATGGATTTTCCCAACTCTCCATGCTTGCTTGCAGGATCATGATGATCTATAAACTCTCCCGGGTGTTTTTTGGTCAACTCCCTCGCTCCACTTCCATGAGCACTCTGCAGAAGATTTACGAACATAAACAGTGAATGACAAACGATAAAATCCGAGTCAAGAACTTCCAAAAGCAAATATTATTACTCAGAGTTTCGATTAATCGATAATCAAGAATTAAAGGGAAAAAACAAAATTGAGAGTACTACTCCAACATATATTCTAAAAGACATGTAGAGTGCAATAAGAATCAAGTACAATCTCGAGATTACCATAATGATTAGTAGATGAAGGAAGAGGCTCCAAGATGAAGATGCAAACCCAGAACCCATTTTTTTTTTTTTCCTTGGGGAAAGATCTTCAACTTTGTTTATCATTTCCCATTGAATTCAGAGAACGGAAGCATTAAATAAGACATAAAGACGGTTGGCGTTATCAGGGGAAAATTAAATATTTCAAGAGCCCTTTATGAAAATTTATTATGATGTTTTATGTTTGAATTGAATGGTCTAATTTGAAAAGATATAGATGAAATATGTAAATTTAAAATATTTAATATTGCGATATATTTATATATCAATCCCGTTTTGCGGATATCACATACCATATCTATATTTCTACATAATCATCTAATTTACATAAAAATAAAAGTAAGCGTCAGATCTTTAAAAGAATATATATATTTTTTTTTCATGTGAGTCTCAACTGTGATTTATTTTTTATTTATTTTTTAAAAAATGAATGCGCATAATTTATATATTTGAAAACTGTGTAAATCATTTACTCAATTTTCATAGGCAAATTAATTGAATAGCAGAAAAGTTAAAATCCAGAAAATAAAAAGAGAGGGGGAACTATTGGGTTTGGGCCACAACTTGAAGCCAGCTGACTCGGTCGGTCACAATTTTTCACCAGCACGTGAAATTCGTTTCTTACTTTATGAATGATGTCCATATACTCGGGAATAGGACTATGTTTGGATGTCAAGCATATTTTAATCCATCTTAAATTAATTATTGATGGAATTTATTATTTTTTTAATTTTTTTATATAAAAATTAAATCTATCTCAACTTACTTCATATATTTAAATATATATATTAATATATTTAAATTCAAACACATTTAAATAGAATCTCTAAAACATTATTATTCACGTACCAACTCAAATTATCTAAAATTATCTTAACATCTAAACAAAGTTTAATTGATTTGATTCGGGAGGTTGTGATTTGGCAGCAAGAATTTTGGCACGTGAGAATTAATGAAATCCAAGAAAAGAAAATCTTTGATAATATGTCTGCCCATGTTTGGACATTAAAAATGTATGGTAGTTTTTTTTATTTAACAAAAGAGTTTTGTTACTCATTATCTTCACACACCATATATTATATATTCTTTTTATTCTTTTTAAACTAATTGATTTTTTTTACTCATCATACATACACCAAATATTTAGTAAGAGAAAAAAAAAATTATGTGTAGTATGCAGTGTGAGGATGATGAGTAAAATTTTTTTAAAAAAAATAATTGAAAGATTAAGGCCCAGGATATTGAGATGGTCTCAATCTATCTCACATCTCATCTCAACATCCAAACACCACTCAAACACAAATACTTTTTAATTTTCTAACTTTTTAACTTTTTCATCTAATAATTTTATTTAATCAATACAATTTTTTCGAACTTCCAACCAAAATATAAAAAATAACTCAAATTGTTAAATCTCAAAATAAAAATAATATTAAAAAAAATATATTCTAACAATATTTTAATTTTATAATTTTTTTATTCAATTTTTTCTCTCTCCTTTCCCCAAATCTCATAAAACATCATAACTCAAACTATTTTATTACTATTCATAAATTATTTTACTACCATTTATAAATTTTTCATTTCATCTCAACATCTAAACGAGGCATAAGTTTTTGTAAAAATTGTATCTACCCATAAATATTGTGAGTAATATTTTATTTGAACACGTGGGATTGGTGATATGAATCATGTGATACCTCATACAAAATGATAAAGATATGTTGTATATGAGATCACATATTAATTGAAAATGAGAAATTTTTATTTTTTAAAATAACTTTAATAAGGCTTTAATTATATCATTAACTATTTATTTTGAAATATGTATCTAAATGTGTCTCGAGCATCTCTTAAAGCGTTACAAATAATATATCGCTAAAAAAAAAAAAAAAAAAAATTGTGTCTTGAGCGTTACTGGTGAAGCCCATATACATAATTAATCAAAACTTCAAAATCTTATGTCAAAAAATCTATCAAACCTCTAAGTTTCAAATTGAATAGTAAATAAGATTTGATTGATGTGAAATTTGGTATTCATGATGTATAGCATCAAGCCACCCATAGGCATCACAGGTGAGACTCATATACAATTGGGTTGATTGTTTCTTCCTTCTCACCTAACACGCGACTTAATATAATCTAAAATCTCATGTAAAAAAAATCTATCAAACCTCTAAGATTCAAATTGAATAGTAAACAAGATTTTACTGATGTGCATGGGATTTGGTACTCATGATGTATATTATATAGCATATGGAGGATATTTCATCCGGTGATAATTTGAAAAATATACTGATCTGTTTATAATATATTTACTAATATATCATTAAGAGAACAATCATGCATGATCTTAATCTATAATTTATCCGTACACGATATCGTAAAATTCCTTCGGGCATGTCCCGTACTATATAAAATTTTCAAATTTTCTTATAATTTTATTTTCAAACACTATTTAAATATAAAATACTTTTCTATATAAAGTTTTAAACTCTTCATCTGATTATTTTTCAAACACAAAAATCAATACAATTTTTTATAAACTTTAAAATAAAAATAATATATTCAAATTACAACTTTTTAACTTTATCTATCAATATTTTTCAAGACTAATCTCAAAGTTAAATATTAACTTGACCTAAAAGTACTTATTCCAAGATTTCTCACCTACCTCATGTGAAAATGATCGATCCTCATCTTCACGTGCATGCGAATACGTCTTTTGTAGGACATTCTCACCTCTGTCGAAGTAAAGTAATCTGGGCATGTTTAGTCAGTACGTAAGAATATATCTCTCTTTTGTTTTGTTTTTGTTTTTTATTTTATACTTTTAATGAAAACATTGATCTTTATACGAGTTACTAATTGGAGTACTACTCCTAGACTGTTTAAACTTTAAGTTGAGATCATGTTATTCAATTGCTTATTCGAATGGGATAATCTATTAATTGTAGAGAAAAATAGACACGAACATGGAGCAGTACTACTGCATATATCATTAGCAATTGAATAACATTCCACGAACTTATCTTGATTTAGGTATCGGAGGCATCCCATTCCATCCGAACTTTTCTTTGGTTTTCCTGATACAGGTTATTTGACCTCTTTTGTAAGAGTGTGGAACACGTTCTTGAACATTATTTTTATTTAAAAAGATCACCTTCTTCCTTAACCCATGTACAAATTCACAAAGACCACCATTAATAATCCAAGAGGTTTCTAAGAAAGCCCATACTTGCTCAGGCTAGCTCTTGAGTCTTGACTCACCTTAGAATTGGTAATCAATTTGCTGAATTGGGATATGAATTTTCACCTAAACCGGAAAATGACAAACAATGACAGGATTGGTAAGTGGGCCACAATTTGTCCATAGCTTTTTCTGAATCACAATATTTATGAATTGTGTAAGTGTTATATATTCTTTTTAAATAGAATAAAATTTATTAGTAAAAATTAATTTTTTCATGTGAATCTTATATTTACTTATTTTTTAAAAAGAAATATATTATACTTGCGTATTTTCTGACTATACGTGTATAAATATCATTTCTTTTATTTTTTAAATATTTTTTTAAAAAAAAAAGACAAATGCTAAAAAAATTAAGGAAAACAAATGCACTTATATGTACACTTGGGGCACGGGATTCGGGCAACATAACATTATTCTATTTGAGTAATAGTAAGTATAAATCTCGTCTTTTATTAAAAAAATGAGATTTAATTAATTTTGTTTTTTGTTATATATTTTTTTTAAAGTGAGATCTACTTTTTTATAAAAATTTACGTAAAATTGATCTATTTAAATCATTATCCATTTTATTTCGATATATTTTCTACGAGCAGATAGAGAAGGAAGAAGAGTGATAGAGGAGGGTGTGTGCCTTCTAGCTTCGAAAACATATGTAACTTTTTCCTTCCCTCGTGAATGGATATGAACAAAAGTTTAGCACGCCTAAAACCGAAAAAGGTTGTTAAAAGCAAAAGTTTAAGATAAATTAAACTAAAAAACAATTATTTAAAAGATAAATATAAGTATATATAGATGTTAAAATAAATACTCCTTTGGATCACGTGGATTAAATGGCAAATTCCTAGGAAAATTAATGCTAATGATCACGTGGATTAATATGTCGTGGTCATTAGCATGCTGACAAGAACTCAACTCGATAAGGATAGACACCCCCATGTGTTTTAATGTGCTACAAAACAAAGTAATTATTGATGTATGGCTCTCCACTAAATCACTTTTTTATGTTTCTAATTAATTAATCGAAAGTAATTAGATATTGAGGAGCCCTTTTACTGCTATCTTAATTATTCACTGGAGATTGAGATTGAGATTTCTGTTAGAAGACTGAAAACTTAGTTAACTACGAGCCAGGTTGATATTTCTTGAAACTTGTATTAATTTTTTTAAAATTTAAAATATATAAAAAAAATAGAAATATAAAGCGAATTATGTTTTATGCAAATTTTTAAGAGGTTTTGATACTTAAAACAGCCAAAAACAAAAGAGTACTGGTTTTGTTTTGATGAGGACTTGGGTTTTGAATATTCTCATGAAAGAAAGAAAAATGTGATTTATTTATAAAATATTAATATTTAAAGTAATGAATATTTTAAGATATAATGCAATTGGACATGAGAATCTTGCTTTATATCTAACTTTTATTTTTATATACTATATTTTCCCCACAGCTCAATCATTTTGATTGATCCTTTAATTAATCTCTATCGATCATAATGCATGTGGTGGACCAAACACGATTGTGCCTCCCCCAAATAAAAAAGAAATTAAAAATAAAAGAAAATTATTAAATGGAAAAAATATACTCCATATATTTAATTTCTTTTTATTATAATATGATATTTATTTTGCTAAAGTATACCTTAGTCCATGTTTTAAAACATGTTTGTACAATTTAGTAATTTATAACTCAATTAATTGTTGAGATATTTTCATTGAAACCGAACAGGAAAAGGCGATGACCTACACATGACACAAGGAATTTTAACACTTAATTTTTTTTACTTGAGGGTTGGCCGGAAGGAGCAAATTAATCCTTTAGGGTTCCAAAAATGACAAACGATGACAGGAATTGTAAGTGGGCCACAATTTGTCCATAGCCTTTTCGGAAGCACAATATTTATGAATTGTGCAAGTGTTATAAAATTTTTTATAACAGATTGAAATTTATTATTAAAAAATTAATTTTTTTATGTAAATTTTATATATATATATTTTAAAGGAATGCATAATACATTCACACTTTTTGACTGTACATGTATAAATATCATTTCTCTTATTTCTTAAATAAATTTTTTAAAAAAGACAAATGCTAAAAAAAAATAAGGAAAACAAATGCACTTTTATGTACACTTGGGGCCACGGCATTCAGGCAACATAACATTATTCTATTTGAGTAAAGGTAAATCCAAATTTCATAGAAGACTTTTATAAAAAAGTAGATCTTACTAATTTTATTTTTCATTACATTTTTTTTAAGTTGAGATATATTTTTTTACAAAAACTTGCGTAAAATAGATCTATTTAAGATTTATACAAATTATTATTCATTTTATTTCGATATCTTTTCCACGAGAAGATAAGAGAAGGAAGAAGAGTGATAGAGGAGGGTGTGTGTTCTAGATTCGAAAACATACGTAGTTTTTCCTTCCCTCGTGATTGGATATGAACAAAAGTTTAGCACGCCTAAAACCGAAAAGGTTGTTAAAACTTAAAAGTAAAAGTTTAAGATAAATTAAACTAAAAAACAATTATTTAAAAGATAAATATAATTATATATAGATGGTAAAATATATACTCCTTTGGGTCACGTGGATTAAATGGCAAATTCCTAGGAAAATTAATGCTAATGATCACGTAGATTAATATGTCGTGATCATTAGCATGCTGACAAGAACTCATGAACTCGATAAGGATAGACACCCCCATGTGTTTTATGTGCTACAAAACAAAGTAATTATTGATGAATGGCTCTCCACTAAATCACCTTTTTATGTTTCTAATTAAACCGAAAGTAATTAGATATTGAGGAGCCCTTTTACTGCTATCTTAATTATTCACTGGAGATTGAGATTGAGATTTCTGTTAGAAGACTGAAAACTTAGTTAACTACGAGCCAGGTTGATATTTCTTGAAACTTGTATTAGTTTTTTTAAAATTTAAAATATATAAAAAAAATAGAAATATAAAGCGAATTATGTTTTATGCAAATTTTTAAGAGGTTTTGATACTTAAAACAGCCAAAAACAAAAGAGTACTGGTTTTGTTTTGATGAGGACTTGGGCTTTGAATATTCTCATGAAAGAAAGAAAAATGTAATTTATTTATAAAATATTAATATTTAAAGTAATGAATATTTTAAGATATAATGCAATTGGACATGAGAATCTTGCTTTATATCTAACTTTTATTTTTATATACTATATTTTCCCCACAGCTCAATCATTTTGATTGATCCTTTAATTAATCTCTATCGATCATAATGTGGTGGACTAAACACGATTGTGCCTCCCCCAAATCAAAAAGAAATTAAAAATAAAAGAAAATTATTAAATGGAAAAAATATACTCCATATATTTAATTTATTTTTATTATAATATGATATTTATTTTATTTTTATTATAATATAATATGAAAAAATATACTCAAGTCTTCAAAAAACGATAAAGGATAACTTGTTTGGATTTTTATCACCCCTTTTGAGTATATGTTAATCACCTTAAACTTGTAATTATCTGTCATTAGTGCCAGTTCCTCTTCAAAACGGTCATTCCGTTCTTGGGCATTTAACAGCCGCCAATAATAACCGGCCACGTTAGCAATACTACACTGCATATTATGAGACTCTTCGCATCTGATAAAATCAACATAAGTAAAAGTCTAGCAAAGCAAAATAGTCATCGTCCTCTTTGTGACTGAACTTTGGGAACTCAATTTTTGTTCTTGGGCAAGGCGGTGAGCATTTAGGAAGTGGAGGGTCATGTAGTGAACGTATCATGGAATGATGACATGGCAACCATTCATTTGAGGCTATTTTTAAGGCTTTAACGGAAGCACTGATTATAAGATATTCTCTTCTTTTTGGCAATTGCCTCTTTTGTCTATTATGACTTTCAAAATAATAATGCTTACCATACGTTAATCACTTCTTTTCCTCTTTCTCGCGATTAACTCGCAATTCAACTTATAGTTATGGATAAAAGAAAGAGATTAAAGATTGTGGATTCTAATCCTCGATCGCGAATATGTCATCTCAAGGAGAGATAAAAGGAGTGTGGGTATTTTTCCTTTGAATTTGTCATTGGCATCTACGTACAATGATCTTATTGAACATGCAACGTAATTTAATTTATTAATTACATACTATGATACATAATTTTTCATAATTATTACGAATGACACACTGTTTTTTTTCACATGAATATATATGTGCCATCCGTAATAATTAGGTACCGTTTGGATATTAAGTTAAAATGAGATAAATTAAAATGAAGTTGTAAATTGAATAAAATATTGTTAAAATATTATTTTTTAATATTATTATTGTTTTAAAATTTGAAAATATTGAATTTATGTTTATTATATTTTGTGTAAAAATTTAAAAAAATTATATTGATGAGATGAGACGAGATGAGATACACTTTTTATATCCAAACTGGAAATCTACGATTAATTCTTCATCTCTTTTATTAATATAAAAAGAGGAATAACTAATTACTAGGCCGCTTAATTGGAATTAATGAATTCATCTTATGCTTTGCAAGATTTTGTCAACCAATCTCAAAAATTGTCTTCGAGTACAATGACATGGATTTGGTCACATCGATCGATCAGCACTTACTTCAAACTTCAACTTCAATTTGTTAAATATATTATATGGTAATATTAAAATTATAAATATCTACCATTAGAGGATCTTAAATATAGATGTTAACTAGTTGGAAGCTTATTTGTTTTAACTATAACATTCTACTTATTATCACTTATATAATTTTTACTCTCGCTTGTGCAGTACTAGTTTGCTATTAATGCTTGTATTTTTTTGTTTGATTTTTTTTACAAATTTTGGCCTTGCAAATTGTATTATTATTATTTATTTATTTATTACTCATATCAGTAATTAGGAATATATATGATGAATAATTTTGTCATGATTATGATATAATGTACATATATACATATATCCAAGACCAGCTTTTCCAAAAAACAAAAGCACTGGTCCCACTTCCCCTTCATTCGTAACAGTTTGATCAATAGATTAATACCAGTTGATCCATATCATTGAGTAGATTAGGTTTGATGCGGTGCTCTCATCGTGAGTCCCGAGGATTTCAATCCTTTTCAAAGGCATTAATGATTCTCTTCGAATGCTGTCTGTCTATAAATACCAAGAACTAGCTAGGTACTCTTTGCAGATAACAAAACATCATTAACAAGAGCTTTGTACGAGCTGCGATACATTTACAGATCTAACAGACATATATGATGAATTCTCGTATTGCATGGTTCATGATGGCCTTGATGATCTTCTCAGTTCTCTTGGTAAGGAAACTAATTATTTCTGTCCTGTGCTTGAATATTAATTAGATGGCCTTGATTAAATAATAATTTTTGAGTTTTCTTATGTATATTTTGCGAAACAGATTGCTGTAGATCATAGCATAGAAGCAAGAAAGGATCCTGGAGAATATTGGATTAGTGTTATGAAAGAACAGCCCATGCTGGAAGCACTTCAAGTCCTTGTTCCTGATTTGGATTCCTCGCCATCTCAACTCAACAAGAATGTCGATGACTGTCACACGTCCGAGCTGGGATCAGATATCAACAAATTAGACCAGCTTCATGTCGAGGATTTCAAGCATAAAGATCATGATCACAAGCAGCGTTTTGCTAAGGATTTCGAGCCTAGACCCAATGTCTCACTGTACAATGGCGACGATATTGTTGATCATGAATCAGAGAAGAAGTTTGTCAAGGACTTCGAACCCAGACCTAAAGCTTACACCGATGATCATGTCCAAGGTTCTAAAGAAAGAGCATTTGCAGAAGAATTTGAGCAAGCACCAGATGCTACTATTTATCACAATTAATAAGGATGGTGCAATTTATAAGGGTCTTCGTGTAAGATAATATATCAGTACGGCAACTAAATAAGTAAAAATCAAGATGCCAAGATAAAAAAAAAAAGAAAATTAAATGAATTCGCTATGGAAGAAGGTTCCTTGATTGCACGTACAACCAGTAGTTGCATGGGTTTTTATTTATGTAAAAATATCCTAGTGTGCAAGTGTGATGATCAAATAAAACATATCATGCATGTTGTGATCTATGTTATCGGCATGATCTTAATTAAGATCAGTACGTTAAAATTTTAATAAAATCTTCAATCCTATCTCCATTAATAATGTCATGTTTCGTACATTTTTTGACTGGATTTCGACAACTTGAGTTCTAAGTCTTTCCACATTTAATCAAAAATAGAGAGTTGAGATCTTAGTGGTGACTGGAGAGTCTCAGATATTAAAATTAATATTTTCTTAATAATATGTAAGTAGATTTAGAAGAATCAGATAAAATTTTTCGTATTTAGAGTTTACTTTTATTCCAAATTTATAGTGTGAACAGCTCATAATTTCTTTCTCAGAATTCGTGATAATCATGGCTCTTTAAAATGTTCATGGTAATTTATTAAATGAATTTCACTTAATCCCAACCATTACTTTTAAATTTAATATTATACGCACTCAATATTAAAGCTGAGTTGCCAAATCAATATTTATTATTTTTAAACTAAATTATTAGCATTTTTATTTTTATTATTATCGTATTAAACATTTTGAAATTCATGAAATTGAAATTAAGCAAAATATTCTTCTAAAAAGCTAGAGTCGCAAAGAAAATTTTATAAAAATACTTACAAATTAATGCGTCTTTATATAATACGTTATATCTATTTTATAATAAAAAAAATTTTATAATCTAACGTACTATATCAAATCACTTTAATTTATAAATTTATTTTTATAAAATTACCTTATTGTCAAAGTATTTGTAATTGTTCTTCAACAGTATAGAAAGAGGATGTTTAGAAATATGTTTTATCTCATCCTATTTTATTTTTTTTTCAAATATCATTTAAATACAAACACTCAAATTAATCATTACAACTTTATGAAATTTTTAAATAAAAAATAATTTAATTTAATTTTTTTAAATTTTAAAAGAAAAATTATATTTTTAATTATATTCTAATTATATTTTAACTTTATAATAATTTTTATTCAACTTTTTTCCTCACTTTTTCCAAAATTCAATAACTACTTAACTCAAAATATCTCATTATTTTTTATAAATTATTTTAATATTATTCGTAAAATAATTTTCTCATCGTCGTTTTCCATTCCTACAAAGCCAAAGCCAGCGGAACAATGAAGCCGCAAAAACTTATACTGGACCGCCGTCACATAGAAACACAATGCTATTACCAAAAGCATATTTATTTTGTCCAGAACAGTAACTCTGTAGTTACCCAATAAAATCATTCCACCTCACTTGGAAGCTCTAAGAGCATCCCCATCCCATTCCCCATACCACTATTATCCCTAAATTATAGGGAAAAATTTAGGGAAAAGCTCAAAAACTCCCTCCCATCCTATTCCCTATTTTAGGATTTTGATTTAGGAAATGAACAGTGGTTCCCATCCAAAGTCCATTCAGTGGGAAGGGTTATGTCTTCCCAATAAATTCTTTTTGGAACTTTGATATCAACATCTGGGGAAGTACTCTGGATCAGTAAAGTATTTTTTCCAAAAGGTTTTACAATAGCTTTTGGATCTAAATTCGTTTTCAAAAGACGATAATAAATCCAAAAAATCAAAGCAAGTGGTTTGCTTCCTTCAAGCATTTGATATCCAGAGGTTAAAATGTTCAAAGTTAAACATTTTAAAATATGTTTGTCTGTTAAAGACAAAGTCAGATTAGGAAAACAATCAAAGTGAACTGGTCCTTCCGAAAGGGAGGATTGAATCATTCCGAGAATGCTATCCTCAAATTTGAGGAATCTGCCATCTCGTAAACAGAAAAGAACAGAGGCGTTGATGCCTAACCTTATTAAGGGCTTAGCAGCAACTTGAACAGAACCTATGTGAATATATTTATATCCCATGTTTTGATATTCAAGAATATCTTTTTCTTTGAAAAGAAAACATTTTTCTTGGGATTTAGATATACTATATGTTTGTTCGACTGTCCGAACATTCAAAGTTTTTGAAAAAGTATTTTTAAACCAAGTGGTTTTGTAAATTGAGTTTGGATCAATCTCTGGAATCTTCCATGATCTCAGAGCAGGAGATAGTTCCTCACCAAAAGAGCAGTCTTCTTCATTAACAATATCAAGAGGCAAAGCCGACCTGGAACTAATTGAAGAATTACTTCTCCACATTTTAAAATATTTGTTCCTAATCTACAGGGTGGATTGCATCTCAGTCACCTAAGAACTTACCATTTGGGAGGTTACCCCAACTGTACCACTATCTGCCCTAAACGCCACTCAGGCCTGCACGGGTCTTACCTGGGTACTATTGAGCTACTCCGACCTGATCCTGAACCTAGGGAAAATAGAAAGTCTCGCACCGAGTAGAAGAACAACAAATAGAATAAAATGCAAGAGAGTATAATTAACAACAATTAGATACCAGAAAGGCTCTGATACCAAAGGGAGCGGAAGAGAAGAGAGGAACTGAAGAATAAGAGAAGGAAGGAGAATTTGATAAGTAAGCACAATAAAATATGCACAATTATATGCAGGCGGTTAAACCGACCATACGCATGTATGCAAAGCAAAATAAAGTATATGAACAAAATATCATTAACATAAATGATAATGAAATTTGAAGAAGAAGAGAAGGAAGGAGAATTTGATAAGTAAGCACAATAAAATATGCACAATTATATGCAGGCGGTTAAACCGACCATATGCATGTATGCAAAGCAAAATAAAGTATATGAACAAAATATCATTAACATAAATGATAATGAAATTACAAGTAGGTAGTGCATATTTGCACTTACAATATTCAGAATAGGGAGAGAGCAAAATAAGGTAGTAGGGGGAGATGGTGTGTGGGAAGAGAGAGAGAGAGAGAGGGAATGAGGCGAGTGAGCTCTGCCTCATTCTGAAGCAAGGTTCTCCTTTTATAACATAAGGAGTTCCTGTTTACAATAATTAAAGTGAAACAGTAAAAGCAAGTCCGTGAGTGAACAGTGGGTACTGTTTTAGCACGGGTATGAACAGGCTGTCAACTTTATGTCTTTAGCTGTCTGAATGACTGCTTTTGGCATGTAGTGGCAGCATGAAAATCATCATTATGTCGGATTGTGTCTTTGCTGGACTGCTTTTGACACAAAACGTTAAAATATCAAAAGAAGGGCTCGATCAGTCTGAGAGACGGTCAGCCTTTCCCTGGCAAATTTGTTTGAAGAGCTCGATCAGTCTTTTGGACGGTCAGTCTTCAAAAATAATATGGTCAGTCTTCAGATAGTCTTGGAGTATCTGGAGAATCATGGCCAAAGAAATTGTATGGGTAATTAGTCGAAGTCTCTGAAGATGCTTCTGAGTTGTTTTCTTCTTCATAATCATTTTCTAGAGATTTCTTTAACAATTGAACTAAATCCCTTTTTGAGAGTTCTTCAAGAATATTCTTATTTTTCTTGGAGGAACTTTTCTTGGAGGAACTGCTGGTAGCTTTTCCTTTTTGGGAAGTAGTTGGTGAAGTAGGAGCCTGGATTTGTGGATATCCAGTTGAAACAAGAGAACCATATGTAATTTCGGGGAATTCCTTTTTGTCCTGCAAATCTGGAGCAGTCTGAGGGAAGTTTCTGATTACATATTCAATTATCTGTTGGGTATAGGAAAATCTATCCCACCATTTTGTGCAGGAGTAGCGAACCAATATGTCAGCATGTCTTTCATAATTCCATTTCATTATCCAGGGTACTTTGTATCTTTGGCAGAAATGGAGAATGTAGGAAAATTTTTACATATGCCAATCAATTTTAGGGTTTGCTATAGTACAATAACATTTGAAAGCTCGGATGAGCTCATCAAGGAAATTTTCAGGAATAGGTTCAAATTGATCCCACCATTTGAGGAACCAATATGGGAGATTTCCTTTAAATTTTTTGTCAAAATTAAGAAACCATGAATGACTCATATCTGGTACTTGGAAAAACATGAATCGATTCCAAGCAGAAATATAGTCATGATAATTGAAAGTAGTGTCTGTTTTGGCCAGTCTTTTAGGAGTGGATGGGTTTGTTCCCCATTCTTCCTCATTAATGACATGGAGAATGTAGGCACTGTGATAGATCAATTTTTTGGGGTCAGTTTTATCATAAATTGGCTTTATGATAATTGAATCAGTGTGGATTAGAATGCTGGAATAATATTGAAGATTCTTGGTGGAATCTTCAGGAATCCAGTGAAATCCTGGGAGAAAATAGGAAGAAGCAATTTTGAATGGATCTATTTGGGCAGATCTATTTGGTTCAATGTAAAATAGGTGAGTAGGTGGGTCTTTTTAATGTACACAGTTTTTCCTTTTGGGAGGAAATACTGGGTAGCAAAAGTAGAAGTAGTTTTGGACGCAATTGCCTTGGCATAGGGGTTAAAACTACTGACAAGTGTTGAAGCAAAAGTGGGTGGTTGGATTACTTTACCAAGAGGGGTAAACCTGTTGGCAATTTGCAAACTGTTTGAAGCAGGGGTTGAAACAGTTTCATTCTTGATATTTTTCTTATCAGGAATGGGTGGAGGGGGAGCAGTTTGTTTTTCTTTTCCTTTTTTCTTGCTCATCGTGTAGATTTCTGCAAGAATTCACGGGTAAGAAAATCAGGAATAGAATTTTGAGAACCTTTGATGTATTCAATATCAAAGTCAAATATGCTTAAAATAGCTTGCCAACGTGCAAAAATATGTTTTGATGCAATATTTTTAACATCTTTTTTCTAAAATAAATTTAGCACTCATGCAATCAATTCGAATCAAAAATTTTTGATTAAGTAAATCAGATTGAAATTTAGAAATACATAATACTATTGCCAAAATTTCTTTTTTAATAGTACTATATTTTTCTTGTGCAGAATTCCAGGTTCCAGAATGGAAGCGAACAATTTGTTCAGAAGAGCCTGGTGAAACACATTGTTTCAGAATGCCACCATAACCGATGTCAGAGGCATCTGTTTGAACAATTTTAAAAGAATTAGAAGTAGGGATACCAAGGCACGGGAGGGTTTTGACATGTGCTTTGATCTTCCTTACTAAATTAGTATGAACTTCTGTCCAAGGAGGAGGATTGGAAAGGAGTCGCTTGAACAAAGGACGACATTGTTTCCTCATATCCTTGTAGAAGTCAGCAACATAATTGAGAGATCCTAAAAACGTCTGCAATTATTTTTTGTCTGTGATGACATCAGGGAATTTGTCAGCAAATTCAATGGCTCATTGAATGGGCCTGATTTTACCTTCAGAAATATCATAACCAAGGAACCTAATCTTGGTTTGGAATAATTTGATTTTTGTTACCGAAACAACAAGACCATTATGTCTAATGATGTCAAGAAACGAATGCAAGTGTTTCTAATGTTCATCAATAGATTTGGAGAAAACAAGAACATCTCTATGTAGACAATAGTGAAAGCAGAGAACGAATTAAAAATATCGTTCATGATATTTTAGAATTCACTAGGAGCATTTTTTAGACCAAAAGGCATCACATTCCACTCAAAGTCACCAAAAGGGGTGACAAAAGCAGTCTTATACCTATCTGACTCGGCTATTTGGATTTGCCAAAATCCGGACTTAAGGTCAAACTTGGAGAAGACTACTGCATCGCTTAACCTATGAATTAAGTCATTCTTATTGGGAATAGGGTACCTAATCCACTTTAAGACTTTATTCAAGGGTTTGTAATTAATGACTAGACGAGAAGTTCATCTTTCTAGTTCAGCATTTTTCTGGACATAAAAGACAGAACAAGACCAGAGGGGATTTGCTATCTCTAATAATGCCCTTTTTACGTAGATCAATAATTTCTTTTTGACAATATTCCAAAGTTTGTCTGTTCATTAGAACAGAGGTGGCTTTTGTTGGAATATCTTTTTCATCAAAACCTTTAATGTATGGGGAGAAACTATGTGTTTCTTCCTATACCAGAAAGCATTGGGTAAATCAGAACAAACATCTGTTACTAGACGTTTGTTAAAATCATCAATTTTTGAAAACAACAGAGAAGAGGATAATTGTTCAGAAATCTTTTTGTATTTAATTTCTTGTTGAAGGAAATTCAAATGTTTTTCTTTTGCTAAAAGTAAAGATTTCTTGCTCTTATCCGAATCAATTTTAAGACGGAAAGCAAAGTGAAATTTTACCTTTTGACCGAAAGGGTCGGTAGTGATACCGTCTTTTTCAGTCATGAAAGGGTATAAAGAAGAAATAAAAGGGATTCCCAAAATCACTTTGTCAGACATATTTTTGACTAAAACAGAAGGAATCCGGAAACAAATATTATCCTGGCAAACATGAGCATTATTGAGCTCATAATTAATGGTCATCTTTGATCCATTTGCCGAGAATAATCTTTCTGTAGATTTTTCAAAATATTTGCTAGGGATGAGTCCTTCCTGAATACAATTCAGGTCTGATCCGGAATCAATCATAGCAACAACAGGAAATTGGAAATTATGAGAAATAACAATAGTAACACGTGAAAACAATTTTTGATTAATAGTGTGTCTAATTAAACAAATTTGGTTGTTCTCATGTTGACTGGAACCAGCCTCATCTATTTGCTCATTATCCGAAGGAATGTCTTGATCAAGTTGTTTATCTATTTTGAATAATAAAAATTCTTGTTTTAAAATTTCATTTTCAAATTTGAGGTTGTTGACTTCAGATCTGAGTTCAACAAGTTCTTTTTTAACAGAATTTATTTCATGTTGTAAATCAGAAGTAGAAATATCCTTGGGTTTTTTCTTTTGAAATCTTTCCAAGGTTTCTTGAAAATTAATCCTTTGTCTAGAAGTTTCTGGTTCTTGACGAACCATCGTCTTCTTTAACTTTAGAAAATATTATTCTTTAAGCTCAGGATTGGTAATTTGGGAAATGAGGGTTAGCAAGAGATTTTCTTGTTCCTCAGCCTTAGTTAAGACATTAATTGTCTTACTAGTAGGCTTACAACAAGTAGAATTACAGTTGCAACCCAGCTTTGGATCAGAAGGCTCAAGAGTCTCAGCGTCAGAGTGATATTCGGAATCACTAGAACTGAGCTCAAGGGTATCCGATGATGAAGACGAGTCTATTTCTAGGAGTCGAAATAGTTCTTCTTTATCATGGTTACCAATATCTAATTGATTAACCTTCTTTTTAATTTTTTGGGCTTTCTTGGGATATTTATCTGCAAAATGTCCGGTCTTGCCGCAATTAAAACATTTTCCTTGAGAAAATTCTTTGGAATTTTTAAAGTTCTTTTTCTTAGGAAATGATTTAGAAAAAAGTTTTTTATAAGTTTTCTTGTAAAATTCATCACTGTGTTTTCTCCTAAAGCCGCCATGAGGTTTAGAAATTTTATGCTTTCTCTTAGATGGAGCAATACTAGGATGGCCAAATTGTTCACAAAAAGTTTCCATTTTGTATTTGGCTTTCTTACTATTTCTCATCTGTTCTCGAAGCATTTTTTGATCATTACACATACTAATACCAAGTTTCTTAATTACGCTAAAAATATCACCATAGGTGTAATTTTCGTAATTGAGGAACCCAGAGGTATCAGTAAGTTCTTCCTTTACTTTATAAGCAAACAATCGAGGTAATCCATCAATAAATTTCTCTTTCCAATAGGGCTTTTGACTGTCGTCACGAAGCATTACTCGGGAAATAAAAACATCTTGGTACCATCTATAATCTGACATCTGATGACATCGAAGATTATTTAACTGGTCGCTTACACGACTAGTTATGTTGGATGGTGTTCCAATAAAGTGTTTTAAAATGGTATAAATCAAAGTATTAACACCATCAGGATGTGCCATCCCAATAGTTTCATCAAAAATTGGTAACCCTTCTTCATTACGCCTAACTGCATTCTGAATGGTTTCCTTGATTTCATTGGTTAGATTTTTGTCCCACCAATGTTTTAAAACACCAGAAAATCCTTGAGTCAAGATAATTACAATATCAGGTTGTCTGATATTGTTGTTAACATAAGTACTTGCTACCAAAGACATTTTACTCATGGTATTAAGGATCTTTTGTTCAGAGAAACCATCAATATTCCATTCGTAAACTTTGTCAGCAGAATAAGAGGATTGGTTTTGAAAAACCTTTTCTTCAAACTGTAAATCAGGAGGAGTAGGCCTTGAATACCAGTTCTTCGTCAGACTCATTGGTTTGGGTCCTTTTGAAAAGAATATGGCTATTTCAGGTTTAAAATTATCTTGAAAATTCTTTTCGATTGAATCAATATCCTTTTCTTCAGAGAAATCATAGTCAGATGATTCTTCTGTGGTAAGAACAGCTTCCTTACCATTGCTATTTAAAGCACTGGTAGAAGGTTGTTCTTTCTTGAGATCAGCTATCATTTGATCTATCTTTTCCAAAGTTTTGGCCTGAGAAGTTTTTGAATCAATTTTTGGCCTTTCTTTTGGTAAGATGATCAGTAGTTTTTCAATCTTTTTCTTTGGCTGATCTTTAAGAAAAACCAAAGGATAATCATTTTTAAAGACAGGATTTGAAGTAAAAACTGGCTTCTCAACCTTTTCTTCAATCCTATCCAACTGTTGTCCAATCGAGTGGAGAACAAGGTTTACAAAATTATTTTGATGAACAATTTTTTTTGTTTCTTTCAAAACCTTGTCTTTCTCAGGATCTCTGGAAACAGCTTCAGGGATTTTAAAAGGAGAAGCAACTACTTCTGATCCTTTAAAGGGAATCAGTATTGTCTCTAAAGGCGGATGACTGGCTTGTATGACAGTCTTGCCTTCTTCCTTGACAAAATTATTTTTAACAACATTTAAAGTATTTCTTGGGACATAAACATTTTCAGCAAAGTCTAGAAGAGAAATATGCTGTTGAAGCCTATTCATCTCTTCTTTCCATTTGCGTTTAACACGTTGTTTTTCTAAATCAGAAAATTTTGCAAGATAGGCTTTTCGCCTTTGCTTGTTTTCGGGTAAATCAAATTCATTGAAAAGTCCGACTAAATCAAGTTTAAAATGTTTGTTTAAAACAGTTAAACTATGATGTACAGGTGCGACAGGGGCTTTCATATCTGAAACTGTTGGTGACATAGAAGAGTTATCTTCTTTGTCAGCTTCATCATTTATGTTTTGATCTTTGGAAGATCCAGCTCCTTGTGCAGTGTAAAAAGTAGAAGTAACTTGAGAGGACGTGGAGAGTCCTTTCAGTTTTAAAGCAGGTTTAACAGGTTGAACTGTTCGTACAGAATCCTCGAGGAATTGGTTAAGATTTGGGTTATTCCTTGGATTGTTCCGGACGGAATCAAAACAAGATCTGGAGCCAGAAAAAGAATTTATTCTTTTGCTTGAGGCTTCAGGTCTATTAAAAGAAATTTTAACAGTTCCATTTAAATATTGTTGGATGATGTCAACATCAGCATCCGGGACAATATTTCTAGGAGGGGGTGAAATTTCATTATAGAGAACTACTGTTCATTTCCTAAATCATTTTTTATTAATATTTTATTCAAATAAATAAAATAAATTCTTTTTTTAATCAACTACATTTTCTTTTATACTCATATTTATTATACTTTTAAATAATATTTTAAAAAATTACTAAAATATAAAAATAATAATTTTAAAAATATTATTAAACCCTTAAAAAAATAATTTAAATTTTTGTTTAAAATATTCACTGTAATAATAGTTCAAAACATAAGAAAAAATATTAAATAGTTAAATTTGAAAATGGAAGTGAGAGAAAAAAGTAATAAAGAAATAATATAAGAATATTATTTTAATAGAATAGAGAAAGGATAGGGAATGAGATCTAGAAGGTTTTTTAAAAATAAATAAAATTTAGGATAAAATTATAGAAAGTGTCATTTTTAACTAAAATTTAAGAAAAAATTTAGGAAATCTGTGAATGTTCTAAAACTATTCTGGGCAATGACAATCTCCTGAAATGGTGTATATCGTACAGTCGCACTGAAACCATTCATACCCTCCAATCACAGCATCCAATCACAGCAGCAAGAGCAAGCCCCTTCATGGAAGATAAGCGCAGCGAAGCCGGAACCGCACCGGCGGCTGGAGTCGAATCGCCGGCATCTGAGCCGGCCTCGTCGCGGCGGCGAGCCGGAGCCCAGAAAAGGAAAGCCAGCAACCTCGGCGCATCGAACTCTTCGTCTGCACCGTCGAAACGCGTGACTCGCGAGAAGGCCTTTCTCTTCCATGCTCCGATCCATAACGGCCCCTTGACCAGGGCACGCCAGGGCCCCAACAACTTCGCTGGCTCGGCCGTTTTGGCCTCGGCTGGTGGAGCGGCCGCCTCTGCCAAGAAGTCGAATGATCAGGTGGCTCCAGCGGTCACGGTGGAGGAGCTGAGTAAAGAGAGTGAATTGGAAGCTTTGGAGGCTGTAATGGAAGCTGAGTTTGAAGCTATCAGATCTCGAGGCGCTAATGCTCATGTGGTTCCCAGTCATTGCGGTGAGTTTTGTTTCAAAACCCTAACTTGTTGACATTTTTTAAATTCGATTCCATCAAAATCACCTTCCTCGTTTGGAATTTCATGAACAGTTCCCGTTGGTTTGGCTGCTGAGAAAAGTGAGAAAAATAAATGAAAATGTAATTTTGAGTTTCATCGTTGGTTTTGTTTTTCCGAATACGAAGCAGCTTCACTTAGTTGTAAAAATTGCTGTTTTTCACACGTCGTTCGTTTGGGATTTTAATTTTAGGTTTCCAATTTAGGTCAAGTAATTTCTTTTTTTCCCTATAGATTTTAGTAATTTGACTGCATCTTGTTGCCTTCGTTTTTCTTTTAGATATTTTTTTTTGCAATTGTTTTTAATTCAGGAGAAGTGAAGAATTTCACTTTAACCGAGCCACATTTTTCTGCCTTAGGTTAATTTAATTTAAGGGTTTCTCCTTTGGTTACTAAGAGAGCCTAATGTTGACAGTTTGTTAATAAATGCTTAATAACAGCTCATAAACTGTTTTAATAAACAGTTGCTTATAATCTAGTTGGTTGCCTAGAAATTGAGCTACGGTCTTCATATTTTTTTTAGAAGTGCTTACCTACCCAAGAAGAAGAAGAAGAAGAACTTTGCTCAATTAAGTCTGAGTAACCATGCATTAGTCATAAGTTCAAAAATTTTCTTTTCAAGGCTGGAAATTGTAATTGTTTTTTTGAAACCAAAAGTATAATGATTTCCTTTCTCAAGCACGCTGTTTTTCTCTCTTTTTTTTGTTGGCAGGAAATTTATTTAAGTTTTGATAATGTGAGGCAAAAAAAGTATTGGTTTTAATTAACGCATATTTTCTCATTTTGGCTTTCAGGTTGGTTTTCATGGACAAAAGTTCACTCTATTGAGGAGCGCACATTGCCTTCTTTCTTCAATGGAAAGTCCGAGACTCGGACTCCTGATATGTATATTGAAATACGAAATTGGATTTTGAAGAAATTCCATTCTAACCCGAACACACCAATTGAATTGAAAGACTTGTCAGAGCTTGAAGTTGGAGACTTGGATGCAAGGCAGGAGGTAATGGAGTTTTTGGACCACTGGGGTTTGATTAATTTCCACCCTTTCCCACCAACAGATTCTGCTTTGCCCAGTGTGGACAATGATGGGGAAACTGACAAGGATTCCTTGGTTGAGAAATTGTATCGCTTTGAAACGCCCGAAGTGTGTGCTCCTGTTTTTCCAAAGACTAATCTTACAACTCCAGCTATGCCATCTGGACTTTTTCCAGAGTCTGCAATTGCTGAAGAGTTGGCCAGGGATGAGGGGCCATCAGTTGAGTACCACTGCAACTCTTGCTCAGCTGATTGCTCTCGCAAGCGCTACCATTGCCAGAAGCAGGTTCGTTCCATAAAACTTCACCATCTAAACAGTGAATAATATTGCATGTTAATTATGGAGGGGACAATTTGCTGAATTCAATCTTCATTTTTATTTGAGTTCCGATTCTGTGCAATTCAGCCTTGACATGATATCTAGTTGAGTTGAAGATGCTTTTTTTCATAAAAAAAACTTCAGAATCTCTTTATATACATATCATTAAGCTGGGTTTTCTTGGGTCATGCCCAAGAGTGTGGTGGAACTTTTAGCATGTTGGAATAGGCATCATCATTGCTCCCAACTAGAAGCAACGTTGGGGATTGTTCCTTTGTGCCTATTGTGCCTATTGTGGTGTATATGGATGGAATGTAATGAGAGGTGTTTCAACAACAAGGAGAGAACTGTGGGGGAATTATGGAACTTTTTTGTATTTTCTTTAGTTCAATGGTTAGCTGCTATTGTATTAAAGGGAGGGAATGCCCATGAGTTCTTGCTTTCTTTTCAGCTTTCTAGAATGTAGTTAGGTGTCTTTTGTATACTTTTTGTGTACATGGGTTGTGCCTAGTTTCATTCAATCAATAAAGTTTCTTACTTACATAAAAAAAAAAAAAAATCATTAAGCTGGGTGTATCTTTAGAGGGTTAACAACCAAACTGGATATTGTTTTCATGTTCGGGTTGGATTGATGTTACTTATAAAAATAAATCTTCCCACCATTTTCTTTAGGTGTTGTCAATGACTCAATATAAATCTCCATCATAAGTGGTCAAACCCTAATTCAATGTCAAATTTTCTTCTCTTTTTGTTTTTGGCAAACTTTAGAGATCCAAACAATTTTGACTATAATTCAAATTCAGCTTGGATAAAGAAGGTTGTGCACCTTCTTCAACCTTCTTTGAATTTACTTATTCATGATACAATGTCTTGCATCTGCTACTTGGCGATAAGCAGTTGACAATGTAATTTTCATAAATAATGATTTGTTGTTTTGTCTTTTTTTCTTTTCTGGTAAGTAATGATTTGTTGATTTATTTCTTATTTATTAATTTCTCTAATCTTAGGTCCCATATGATGTATACTCTAATTGTTGATCACATTCATCTTTGACAGGCAGATTTTGATCTATGTACTGATTGCTTTAACAATGGAAAATTTGGTTATGGTATGTCATCGTTGGATTTTATACTCATGGAGCCTGCTGAGGTTCCTGGGGTAAGCTGTGGGAAATGGACCGATCAGGAGACACTCCTTCTCCTTGAAGCACTAGAACTTTACAAAGAAAACTGGAATGAGATTGCGGAACATGTTGCTACAAAGACAAAAGCTCAATGTATATTGCATTTTCTTCAAATGCCAATTGAGGAAACATTTCTTGATGGTGATGTCGATATTGATGCCAATTCCAAAGAAATTGTTGACCCAGATTCTACTAATAATGATTCATCTGTCTCTAAAGATGCCCCTGAAACAAACGATGTTAAGGCTGGTGCTGGTGAGGGTCAGCCCTTGACTTCTGCTATGGAAACTTCGAATACAGATACAAGTGAAGTGAAGATTGTTGAGGAGTCAAGGCAAGAAGATGTAAGTGAGTTGAAAGTTAGTCAGGAAGTTTCAAGGGCAGACGAGATCAGTGAAGTTCAAGTTGATCAGGAGGGTGAAAACTGGGCACTGAAGGCTCTTAGGGAAGCATTTGAAGCCATCGGTTACCCGCCAGAACCTGATAACCCACTTTCGTTTGCTGAAGTGGGAAATCCTGTCATGGCATTGGTAAGTTGAATGGTTATCTGCAGAAAGTCAAGGTCATCTCTAAAAGGGTATATTTGGGGGGCATTGCAGATGATGTTTAAGTAATTTATCTCATCAACAACTCATGGAAATGATTTCATTGCACTGCAAATGTTTCAACACTAACACCTTTCAAGTGCTTAGAGCACATTTAAGTAACACATTACAGCTGTATATCTATTCATGTATACTTCCATTATTACAGCTCACATCACAAGGAGTAAATATTATCACTCACACTTTTGCCTTCCACTATTGTAGTTACATTACACTCCTTAGAGGTTGCTCTCATTTACAGGCAGTATTCCTGGCACGACTGGTAGGACCTGATGCTGCGATTGCTTCAGCCCACAGTTCCCTAAAAGCTATATCTGGCTGTTCTCCTGGCATTCAGCTGGCTGCTAGGCACTGTTTTCTTTTGGAAGATCCATCAGATGGCAAGAATGAACCTGTTCCAGTTGGTTCTGAGAGGTATCTTACTTCATGTGGAGCTTATATGTCTTTGGGAGTTTCTGAGTATATTCTGACGTCAATGAGATACTTTCTGTCTTGCTGATATTGTTGATAGGGATGCTCAGGAAGATGGAAATCTGGAAGGCAGAAATGAGAAAGAGGGGAACTCTACCTCAGTCTTGAATGAGAAAGAATTATCTAATAACCGCAATAGCAATAACATTGAAGAATGTGCTACCGAAGAAATCCCGAATGGTATATCTGCAGGGAAAGCACATGCTGCAAAGGAACAAGGCGTTATAGCTTCTAGTGACGTTGTTAGACCACAAAATCTGGATGAAATAAGCAATTCAGGGTTACCAAAGGACCATCCACAGAGTACCATGATGGAATCAGATGATTTGACTTCCAAGGTGGAACTTCCACCAAGTTCTGTGGAGGAATCAAAAGAGAGAATTTTAGTCGGAGAGCCTTCACTCCCTGTCGAGGCGCCGAAAGTTGAGCATACAGTTTCTGATTCTCTGCATGCTGAAAAGAATGAGCAGGAACCAGTCACATCAGATTCAGCAAGAGCGCCACCACAGCGTACAGAGGCACCAAAGGATGGTATTCCGTCTGATTCTCTGCCCCCAAGAGAGTATGACCAGGATCAACCAGTTGCTACCAATTCAAGTGGAAAGACTCTCCAACCTTCTGAGGTATCAATGGATGTAGATGTGGTGTCTGATTCTCTGCCTAACAAAAAGAATGAGCCTCAACAGCCAGTTCCATCAAATTCTGTTGAAGAGCCCTCTCAACCTACAGAGGCACCAACGGATGTAGTTATGGTGTTGGATTCTGTAGCCTCAGAAAATAATCAACCTTCACAACCAGTAACATCAAATTCAGTGGACGAAAATGGAGCAAATAAAGGTCTCTCTCTCTCTCTCTCTCTCTCTCTCTCTCCCTTCCATATTATAATAAAAGGTATACTTATGGATAATATTAGCCAAGAGACCTGGAGAGTATGCAACAGAACTATATGTGCATATCAAGATTTTCTGGAAGTTTGCAAGAAAAGTTTTTAGGGATTTTACGAATAAATTCAATGCCTGCCTGTTAAAATTGAATTCTTGGTTAATATGCTATTAAATTGAGTTGGAAGATTAAAGGTCTGGTTTAGGAAACATTGGAGCATTTTGCCACTGTGGCAAGCTTTGGCTGAACAAAGATGAATGTGTATTTCTGGCAGTTGCAAACTTGCATGATATAATGTGATTGTATTTATGATTATGCGTATATTTCTTCATTTTTTTTTTTGCAGGTGAGGACCAAATTGAAGAGGGTAAAAAAGTCAAACATGAGACTATCGAAAGAAAAAACCTGAATAAATTTGATAAAGTAAAGCGTGCTGCAGTCACAGCACTCTCTGCAGCAGCAGTAAAGGCAAAACTTCTGGCAAACCAGGAAGAAGACCAAATCCGAGAACTTGCTGCCTTTTTGATAGAAAAGCAGGTAATCTTATTGCCGAACAGGTTATATTTTTTGCAGTTCGTTGTTGATTTTATGAGTTCGACTTTATGGTGGTTTACATTTGTTACAGTTGCGTAAGTTGGAAACCAAATTAGCTTTCTTTAGTGAGATGGAAAATGTGGTAATGAGAGTAAGGGAGCAATTGGAAAGGTCAAGGCAGAGGCTTTACCATGAGAGGGCACAGATAATTGCAGCTCGACTTGGTATACCGGCTTCCTCATCCAGAGCAATGCCATCATCATTACCGACCAACAGAATTGCCACAAACTTTGCGAACTCAGTTGCAAGGCCTCCAATGAGCATGACTTACCAAAGGCCATCAATGTTAAGACCCATGGGGACAGTGGCTCCCTCCCCCTCAAACCTTTTGACGTCCAATTCAGTGGCTGGGAGCTCGATTCGGCCATCTGGCCAGGACAAGCTTTCTTCAGTTGGGACAAAGTAGATTTAAGGCCATGCGATAAAGTTTCATTCATTGTTATCCCCAAACTAATCTACTACCAGTTTTAGCAAGTGAATCCTCATTTTTTGTTATGATTTTTGCTCTTATAGCTGTCAAAGCTGGATGAAAATATGGCCAGCTGAGTACTACTTCATTCGAACTTTCGAAGATTGAAAGTGTTTTGACATGTGTTGAGGGCTTGGGTTCCAGAGTTTTTAATTGGCCAATTTTCTGTGTTAATGATAGATTTGAAAGGGAAGAAAGGCTGGAACCCCCCGTAGATAATTTTCCTGGGTCCTGGATCTGTTGTCTTTGGCACCATCCATGCAAATTGCAAAAAGCTTTGTAGTAAATATTCTTACTTTTCTACTGTGATCGTATTGATATGATACTCTTTTTTAAGTTTAGCACGAGGGAATGGAGATATCTCATGAACTGAGTTGATTGCTTGTTTCGAGCTGAGTCCATGAGGTGTCCTTCTGTCAATACAAATATCAATTCCATTATTTTTGCTGTCACGTGCATTTGTGCACTTATTTATCTACTTTCCTCATTTATTCATCCGTGAAAAAAAAATGCTGTTGATAAGTTAGGATACATTTTACTTGTCTATCAAACAACCCCCTTACATCCTCGTACAGCAAAATCACCTTTTCCACAGGAAACCCCTTCCTCTCTCCCCAACTTAAGAGTATTGTCAATGGATTTTTTATCTTATTTTTTAAAATACATCATTAAAATTTATTTTTTTCTATTTTACATATTAACTTTTACAATATGTCATCTACCAGCTTATTTATTTTTTTCTTTATATCATTTAAATATTATTTTTTTATTCTTTTTAAATATTTCATTTCTACTAATAAATTTACAATATCCATATATTTTTTTATATTTACAATTTATTTTTATATACAATGTAAAATAATTCAGTCCGTAAAACAAAAATATATAAGCCAAATAAAAATAAAAAATAAAAGCAAATATGAAAAAATTGGTTTAAAAATAATTCCAAGATATTTTTTAGAAGAAAATGAAATATGTGTTTTAAATGATGAACAATAAAAAGAATTTGCTTATATGATAAAAATCAAAGTAAATAAAAATGAGGGAGTAAATGAAATATCAATAATAAAATTTTTTTTACAGGATGAACAGTATTTGCTACATGTAACGGGATATTGTAGCTAAATGTATTTTAAAATTCATTTTACATAATCGGATGAAGCTTCTTTTTAAAACAATTCTTTAAATTATTTACATTTTTTGTATGATACAAAAGCGGAGTGCTCTAAGGACAAATACCATCCCTAGCATCCACAATTCGAGGTCTAGATTTCTACTTGCTGAACCGACTCACTTTCAAGTAGTGTTTTAAATTTCGTATGGAATTCAGATATGATCGGAGAGAGGGAGAGTTTAGGAGCTTTCAGCTTTGTGTTCTAACTTCTAAGCGAAATATTGTACTATTTTTAAATTTTTAACCCTCCCTCTCTCTCTCTTCATATTTACATTTGTTTTTTATTTTATCCACTAAATCGAATCACATGAAAATATGGAATGCAACATTGCAACAATCATGCGAATGTCTGTCTCCTACCAGTTAGTTAGCAGTTGGTAAATATTTATATCCAAAAACAATTATAAAAATTATTTTATCCAATTGTTGATGGGTTTCTTGTTTCGTACATCTAGGGTGAGTTCCATCAACCCGGGCCGGGATCTTTCTACGTACAATTACAAAGACAAATGTGGATTTGGTGGTGGCCTGTGAAACTTCTGAAGTCAAAGTCAATCTTCCTTCTTGGATAATTACAGGAGAATCAAAGTGTTCAGAGAGATTATTAGTACCTAGAGTCTGCCTTTTATACCAGGTATCAAGAGAACTTTTTGTACCCTGTGTAAGGGTCAGCGTTGTGGCTTATGAGGTGGCACCATTAATATGGTGTGACTCTTCGAAAGGCGTCTCGACGATAGACAATCAAAGCAGTCACTTCCATTCCCCATTGCCAGGGAAATGAGGGTTGTATGTGATCTTCGTTCACTTGTTAACTTAAATCTTTAAATGTTAGGTTTCATAAAAGGGTATCAAGGTCGACATGTCCCATCTGTCCCCCTTTGACTTAGTTCCTGTGCAAGGACATTCCCCCTCCTCTGGTATCGTTCGTGGGCTGAGTTCCATTGGTGATTCCTTGGCGCATAGGAGGGGAGCAATTCTGGTCGTGATGGGCTTCAGTGTCCTACCTAGCCCCAACTCAAGGGCAAGGATGGGAATATCCCCTCCACCAATGTATTAAATTAGATAATAAAAGTATTTTTATTACAAAATAAATTTAGCATTCTTTATTTTATAACACCAAATTAGATAATAATATTTTTTTAAAAAAATTAATAGAGTACCATAGCTACTAGCAAATCATGAATGTAGGTTAGAGACAATTGGGGAACTAGAAATAGAAAAATTAGGAATCCTTTTGCTTAAAAATAGAAACCAGCACAGAAATTTGCCTAGTTTTTAGGAGGTGATCGTTTCTCTCAAAGAAACTATTACCATGAAACATCGATTCTCTCCTCCCTTTGGGAATGCTTCTCCTGCCCTTCTCCATCAGGTATGCTCTCAGTCTTACCCTCTCTATCTCCCTCGAATTAAAAAAATCTAATTAAATTGATGCAACTAAATTATAATCATATATAATCAATTGATTAAATTTGCAAATATTATACGTTTCTTTCAAGGCTAGGCCGATGATCATGCTATTTTTTCATGTTGTTGTTCAATTTCATGGTATTTTACTTGATTAATTGGCTTATTTAATCATGAATAAACTCCTATCCATCTCTTTTCTAATTTATTGGATTTTCATTTAGAGGCCATCCATCGTTTGGAGGAGCGGTGGGATTTGCTCTACACCGTTTGAGGTCAACTTAGGTGGGGGACTCCAAGTACTCCTCAAATGGCTTCGGATTCCAGCTCGCCACCTCCATCGGACTCTCAACCTGTCCCAGCTACTCCTTCACCACCATCACCACCAGCCTCATCACCACCATTAGAGGAATCTCCACCCTCACCTCCGCCACCACTAGAGGATTCACCTTCGCCACCATCCCCACAAGACTCAAATGCTTCTCCTCCTCCGCCTTCCTCTTCCCAAACACCTTCACCTCCTCCCCCATCTAATCAAGGAGGTGGTAACAATGATTCACCAACTCCGCCACCACCTCCACCTCCACCTCCACCTTCAACACCAACAACACACACCCCGTCCAATCATTCTCCACCTCCTCCACATCAACTCTCACCATCAAGACGCACGCCTTCTGATTCTAATATGTCAGCGCAATCGACAAGAGTACCTCTAATAATAGGAGTTGCAGTTGGGGCAGGGTTGTTGCTTCTCGTCATGATCTTGCTTTACTTTTCATGCAATAGAAAGAAGAAGAAACAAGATCAGCAATACTATCCCTCCCAAGCACCCAAAGGTATTTAACGTAACATATATTGGCTATTAACCTTTAGTACTTCCATCTCTTATTTTTAAAATAGCAATCAATTGTTGATAGACATGCAATGTCATATATATTCGCATACAGAGATGAGAGTGGAACGAAAAAATTAAATTTTTATTATTTATAATAATGTTAAAGAGCTTCAATTTTAGCACCCTGCCAACTATTATAAAATGGCAACTAGCTAAAGATATGATTGGTTGAGCCTGATCAACATTTAATGCAATGAGATCCACATATTATGTTCATCGATCTCTTTCTAAATTATAGAAAATATCAATCCCTTTTTTATTGTAGATCAAACTATAACCTTAACAACGACAGGGTTGAGTTCAAAGTTTTGATCAGCTTAGTACTATCCAAGTGTCCAAACCCTCGAGAATAGAACTTGTGGTCATGATGTGCAGGTGGTGGATATTATAACGACTCAAGATGGAACAATGGGCCCGAAAGGCCTAACGAACACATTGTTAGTATACCTCCGGCTGGGAGCAATGGAGCTTGGCCAACGCTGCCTCCGCCTTCGACAACACTGCCTCATGTGTTCATTAGCAGTGACCATAGCTCCAATTTCTCTGGTCCCGCCTTGCCACCCCCACACCCTTCTCTAGCTCTCGGGTTCAGCAAGAGCTCCTTCACCTATGATGAGCTAGCGGTTGCAACCGGGGGCTTCTCTCAGGCAAACTTATTGGGTCAGGGAGGGTTCGGCTACGTACATAAAGGGGTGTTGCCCAACGGCAAAGAAATTGCAGTCAAGAGTCTAAAATCGGGTAGCGGGCAAGGAGAGCGCGAGTTCCAGGCCGAGGTTGAGATCATTAGCCGTGTCCATCATCGTCACCTTGTGTCACTTGTTGGGTATTGTATTGCAGGAAGCACGAGGATGTTAGTTTATGAATATCTCCCCAATAAAACCTTTGAATTCCACCTTCATGGTACGTATATTTTATAATGATGCATTGCCCAAAACAAAAAAACAAAAATGTGCACCCTCTCATTTCAAATTGCTTGTGGAAATAATTTACAGGGAAGGATAGCCCAACCATGGACTGGCCCACCAGGCTCAAAATCGCAATGGGATCAGCCAAGGGGCTTGCTTACCTGCATGAAGATTGTTAGTCACTATTTTGTACCTCTCTCTCTCTCTCTCTCTCTCTCTCTCTCTCTAATCGATTTGATATATGCAGGTCACCCTCGCATCATTCACCGGGACATCAAAGGTGCAAATATTCTACTTGACTTCAGTTTTGAAGCCAAGGTATGTGCAATATTGTTACTTGCAATTGCCTGTAGAACATTAGCCAAAACAGAAAAACGAGGCCTTATTATAATGATTGTACCCGTCAATTATTATATCTGCAATTTTTGCTTGCATTATTCAGGTGGCTGATTTCGGGTTGGCAAAGCTAAGTCAGGACAACCACACTCATGTGTCTACTCGCATCATGGGTACCTTTGGGTAATAAAAACTTTTATTTACGTCACCATGCAAAATTATCAAAGATCGATCTATTCATTTTGAAAAAGTTATCTGGGATCTAATTTTCACCAGCCAAAATATTCAACCTGATCAATACAAAATCGGATGATAAGTTATTGATTTGGGATAATATTTATCTAAACAAATGTAGGTATTTGGCTCCCGAGTATGCATCAAGTGGCAAGCTAACTGAGAAATCAGATGTTTTCTCGTTTGGTATTATGCTTTTGGAATTGATAACTGGAAGGCGGCCTGTGGATCTCTCGGGTGACTTGGAGGACAGCTTAGTAGACTGGGTTGGATCATCCTCCCCTTAACATTAAAGTCTTAATAATCAGCAACCTTTGCTTGCTTGCTTTTATTTGACATGATGATTAGATATGTTGTCACGGAAAGGGCAATCTTAACCGATCGACTGGTCTATGAATTAACAGGCTAGACCTCTTTGTGCACGCGCAATGGAGGAGGGAAACTATGATGAGCTGGTAGATCCACGTCTGGAGAACAATTACGCCCCCCACGAGATGGCACGCATGGTGGCATGTGCTGCTACAAGCATTAGGCATTCTGCTAAAAGGAGACCAAAAATGAGTCAGGTGGGAATTAACGTATATATGTTATATAATTTTGAATCAACTTAATTATTATACAGAAAAGGGTAAGATGGATGGACTATTTTTTGGGAACAGATTGTTCGTGCCTTGGAAGGTGATGTCTCTTTGGACGACTTGAACGAGGGAATAAAACCTGCCCAAAGTTCCAACTTCAGCTCTAGCGGTTCTGAGTATGGCGGAAGCTCATACATCACTGACATGAAGAAGTTTAAAAAGATGGCATCGGCCAGCAATGAATACGGAAGCAGTGAATATGGAGCCACGAGCGACTATGGGCTCAACCCTTCCTCCTCAAGCAGCAGTGATCACTCTCAGGAAATGGGCAGGATAGGGAGCCGGAGGCAAGGTCACTGAGCAAACTCTTGACAACCCAACTTTGTAAACTAAGAGATTATGAAGAAACCCGATCCTTTTGGAGCCTAAAACCACATAAAATTGGGGTTACAAGTACATGCCGCTCTGTTGAAATGATCCTGAAACTCGCGGATCTATCTTACCATCTTAAACGACATTGATGCGGTATATAGAGATCCTGGTAACTCAATGTCGTTTAGGTAGTCGGTCAATTTGTAATGCACTTTAATGTTTCTTAATTAACAAGACAAGATGATTTGACGGATTGTTTTTATACTTTTGGGAGCGAATCTATGCGTTTGTACCGATATTTATATAAGTATTGTTTGTATTTGAGTAGTTTATTTATGCACGTACTGGGATAAGATATATTACATGGGATAAGTATAAATGTGGTTTATATATAATTGATGAGCAACTTTAAAACAACACGAGAAATTATTTTAAACTCACCGAATTCTTATATAAATGGTCAGCAGTTGGTGATATATCTTTAATATGCATAAAAAATGTACAAGTTTCACGTAGAATTATCAAGATCATTTGGATCAATTAGCAATACCTTAATTTTTTATTAAGAGAACCAATGATTAAATTCTCCATTTTCATGTATAAAAAAAATTTCACGTAGAATTAAATATCAAATATATCCGATCTCGTGTAGAGAATATATTGTTTATATTATTGATGTGACATGATTTAATTTGTTAGATTTTTATTTTTATTTTTTATTTTTACATGAAAATTATAAATAGAGTTTTTCTAATAATAAATACTAATTTTTACTATTTATATAACCCAAAAAAATCACAAGAAACATTTTCAGACTTGATGAACGAAGGAGTCTATGATAAATTTCTAACGGGCAACACAGTCATTTCAACTTAGGAAATTTTGTGCTCCCTTTACAAGCGGTTGGATCTCCAATGCCATTCGTCCAAAAAGCAGGGGTACTTACGAAATTCAACTGTTAATGATGACGGGGAATACTTCCATTAGTCAAAGTACATTTACCTTGCAACTATCATGTACGTTTGCCCGCAGGATATAGTTACCCGACAATAGCTTTTATGCCTCGTCGGCTCGTCTTCAGCCTCGCGCGTTAGAGTTTAGACAGTCTCATCTTCTTTGTTAACTTCCGAGCCCTCCTCCAAATCTTACATCAGTGCGCTCTCTCTCTCTCTCTCTCTCTGGTTGTTTTGTTCCTTCTAGATCTTGGACATTGATCGGATTCAGTGATGGCCCAGCAGCTAGTAAAGAAGGACGATGATCGTGACGACGAAGGTATTTCTTGCTCCGCTTCAAATCCGTGTTGTTCACCAATTGAGAATCACCTTTTTCTCTATTTCGAAAATGCTTTCGACTGGAATGATCATTGTTTGCATAACTATTAGATCAGTCATTTAGCTTCCAGATCTGTTCATATGCTAAATATCAGAACTCAAAAGGATTAGTGAACTATTATGTAGTTTTCGGCGATCTGGCTTGGTCTCAGCTGATCTTATTACTTTCATTTTGTGTTAGATTTCGGATTTAGATTGCATTTCTCGCCGCGCTGAAGTCACGATACGTGTCGGGAGAACTTATTAAATCTTCTGTTTTTTTTTTTATCTTCGTTCTCTATGATACTAATGGATTAATAATTTAGATCTTTTAGCATCACCTTCCACTTGGTGCCATTTAATCTTAACTGGTTACGTTGCTGTTAATTACAAGTTCAAATAGGAAGCATTGATATTAATTATGCATTACATTTGTTTACAGCGGATTACTCTCCGTTTCTCGGGATCGAGAAGGGTGCGGTTCTACAGGAAGCTAGGGTTTTCAATGACCCGCAGCTAGATCCTAGGAGATGCTCCCAGGTTTTTCCTTTGCACAGCCTGATTTTATGTATGCATATGTTTATTACTTCTTTGTTGCTCGAGGAAATGTTCGTAATGGTTTTGGGTTGTATTGTTTTCAGGTTATTACAAAGCTTCTGTACCTACTTAATCAAGGGGAGGCATTCACAAAGGTTACGTTTCTTTCTTTGTAATTGTTTCTTGATTTTTATTCCCTTGAAGATCCGTTCTTCTTAACATTTTCATATCTGATCTATTCTCATATTTTTTTAATGTGCTGAATATAGGGATTGAACCTATAAAATTATGTAATTGGGTGGTCGAACCTTTTCTGATTATGTGTTTCTACACCTAATTTACAGATTGAAGCCACAGAAGTTTTCTTTGCAGTGACGAAACTTTTCCAGTCAAGAGATACAGGGTTAAGGAGAATGGTGTATTTGATGATAAAGGAGCTTTCTCCTTCTGCGGATGAGGTTACTTTCCCTGTTTGATTTATTTTCGTTTGCTTCTTTGTTTGTTACTGATCCAAAAAAAAAAAAAGTGTGCTTCTTTATTTGTTTGTTTAGTCATAAAAAAACATCTCCTTTATATATAAACCCTTGTGTCTAAGAATAGCTACTAAATGGTTTCTTATTCTTAAAAAAGGTTATTATTGTGACAAGCTCCCTCATGAAGGACATGACTAGCACGACTGACATGTATCGGGCGAATGCTATTCGTGTGCTTTGCCGGATAACAGAAGGAACCCTTCTCACCCAAATTGAACGTTACCTGAAACAAGCAATAGTTGACAAGAATCCAGTCGTTGCAAGTGCAGCCTTAGTTAGTGGGATTCATTTGTTCCAGGTATCATCACTTTTTTCTTGCGCATATTTCTTAGAGGGATATTCTTTTGTCCCACAATGTCCTCTAAATTCTATTTGTACAGACAACACCAGAGATTGTGAAGAGGTGGAGCAATGAGGTTCAGGAAGCGATTCAGTCGAGGGCGGCCCTTGTACAATTTCATGCTCTGGCTTTGCTTCATCAGGTATGCTGCATTATTTCTTTGATTCAAACCAATGCTAATGATTTGTTCATTTGATTATCAAAGGAAATACTTACATCATTAGATAATTGGCTGGCTGTAAAAAGTGTGTATCTATGCTGCTGGCTTACTAGAATCATTATTTTTCCTATATAAGTTTTTCATTAAAATTTAAATTCACCAATATATATATATATATTTATTTATAAGTAATAAGAATTTTATTACCAAGAAAAGGCAGCCCAAGTACACTGGATGTATACAAAGGAAATACCTACCACACTCTAGAAAGCAAGAAACTAAGACAGAAACAGATTCAGTACATTATCATCATTCCTTACAAAGATCTTAGCCCACAAACTCAAAGTCGAAAAGAAAAAATTTCGAAGATCTTCAAAAGAACGCTCCTTGTCTTCAAAACATCTCTCATTTCTTTCCAGCCATAAACACCACATTAAACACAAAGGAATCATTCTCCATCTGGCATCAACACCTTTCCTTGCCTCAAAACCATTCCAACAAGCAAGAAGATCCACAACTTCCTTAGGCATCACCCAATATAAACCTATCCGACCAATAACCTCATTCCACAAAGACTTTGCCACCTCACAATGTAAAAAAGATGATCTACAGATTCACTATCCTTCTTGCACATGACACACCAATCAGCTATACACAAACCATGTTTTCTAAGGTTATCCGTGGTCAATAATTTCCCAAGAGCAACCACCCAATTGAAGAATGCCACCTTAGTAGGTACCTTCACCCTCCAAATGCTTTTACAGGGGAATACACAACCAGAATGACAATTAAGCACCTTATAAAAAGAATTGACTGAAAACCTGAAATTTCCAGCATGATCCCACAATAGCCTGTCCTCTCTTTCCTGCATCACTTTTGAATTATAAATTCCTCCCAATAAATCTGAAACAACATTCACTTCCCAGTCATTTGCATCTCTAATAAAGTCAACATTCTATAGAATATTATTATTCATATATTGAAGATAATCTGCCACAGCAACATTTTGATCTCTTGCAATCCTGTAAAGAGATGGAAAATCTGATTTAAGAGCTGATTCTCCACACCAAATGTCATGCCAAAAGAGAATCATCTTCCCTTCCCCCACCTTAAATTTAATATGTTTAGAAAACTCCCCCCAACCCTTCCTAATAAACTCCATAAACTCACCCCATGCGCTTCTCTAACTTCATTAGAACCCCAATCCCCCCACCCACTCCCATATTTAACAGCAACAACCTTCTTCCATAAAGCACCTCTCTCTTCATGATATCTCCAAAGCCATTTTCCAAGAAGTGATTTTTTAAACAAACTCAAATTTCTCACCCCAATCCTCCACAAGAAACCGGTTGAAAAATCTTGTTCCAACTAACCAAATGAAACTTCTTTTCTTCTCCTATTCCTCCCCATAAGAAATGAAGATTAATTGTCTCAATTCTTCTAGCAACCCCAGCCGACAAAGGGAAAAGAGAAAGAAAATACGTCGGAAGATTAGACAACTTACTCTTTATCAAAGTAATACTTCCCCCTTTAGACAAATATAACTTATTCCATCCAGCCAACCTTCTCTCAATCTCCTCAATCACCCCATCCCATATCAAATCAGATTTGTGAGGAACCCTCAAGGGAAGACTAAGATTCTTCAGTGGCAGTGAAGCAATCTTACACTCCAAAATATTATCCAAATCTGAAATATTACCTATGGCACCCACATCTACAATTTCAGACTTGTTTAGGTTAATCTTGAGACCCGAGACAGCTTCAAAACATTACAACAATGCTCTCAAAGATCAAATATTGTGATACCCCATATGATATGGATAAGAGTAGGTAGTGTATGAGATCCCACATTGCTTGGGAAGGAGAAGTTCTTGCTCTTAGAAGGTTCCAATGGGGCTCCAATTGTATCATTGACTAGTCCTTTTGGAGTATAGGCCATGTGGTTTGGGCCTTCCATTGGGGTGTTACAAATATGTTCTTCGTTGGGCTCATTGAAAATTAAAGTGTCATCGGCAAAAAGAAGATGAGATCATTTCATGCTATTCTCTTCCTCATCGCCAATATATATTTTTACCAATAAAAGTATGAATTTAAAATTCATTGATAAATGTTTAGATTTGTGGATTCTCTAAGTCTTGTTTTGTTTGTGCATGTCTAGAGTGGATGTGTGCCAGTGTAAAATGCCTTTTTTTCATTGTTGGTTTTGGACTCTATAGAAATGGTTGGTTAAGGATCATCATTTCTCACCCTTAAGGCCACAATTGTCATTTAAGCTATATTTTGCGGATTTCATTTAGAGTCACCTAAGGTGTAGTTATAGTTATAACCACTTCAAACTTGCAGATAAGACAAAATGATCGGCTAGCTGTAAGCAAGTTGGTTAACAGCTTGACAAAGTCCACCGTTCGTTCTCCTTTGGCCCAATGCCTTTTGATTCGCTATACTAGTCAGGTATGTATCTGCTCTATCATATTGTTCACTGAGGGGGGGACTTTTGTGTTTTATCTGTGTGAAGTGTTCTGTGGCTAGGTTATCCGTGAGTCAGCCATAAACACACAAACAGGAGACCGTCCTTTTTATGATTTTCTTGAGGGTTGTTTACGCCTGAAGGCAGAAATGGTGATCTTTGAGGCTGCCAGAGCAATCACGGAACTCAGTGGTGTCACTACTAGAGAACTGACTCCAGCAATTACTGTTCTTCAGCTCTTTTTAAGCTCTTCCAAACCAGTGTTGAGATTTGCTGCTGTCCGTACTTTGAACAAGGTTAACTGCTTTTGCCTACCAATACAAATTGTTCTTCTGCACTCATAAAGTATTGTGCTGTTTCTCTAATTTATTTTTGTTGGTGAATTGAATGTGCAAACATTGACTTTCTGCATTGGTAGAGGGTGGTGTTTCTCTGTCTGGTTTGGTAAAGACATAATCTATGTTAAAGATACTTGAAGTTCTATGTATTAAGAAAAAAATGTAAAAGACACATGCAGTTCCCTAATGATGAATGAAACATACATGGCTTGCTTATCTCATATGTTATACTGATGTATTCCTATTCTTTAATACAAGAGTGATCTTGGAATTTTTGCAGGTTGCAATGACACATCCAATGGCCGTCACTAACTGCAACATTGATATGGAGAGTTTAATTTCTGACCAGAACAGAAGCATTTCCACACTTGCGATCACCACACTTTTGAAGACAGGAAATGAATCAAGTGTGGATCGCCTGATGAAGCAGATAACAAATTTCATGTCAGATATTGCTGATGAGTTCAAAATTGTTGTAGTGGAAGCCATAAGATCTTTGTGTCTGAAGTTTCCATTGAAGTACAGATCTCTGTGAGTGATACGTTGGTTTTCTTTTTCTTACATACAAATTTGGGTTTGATGTAACATATATTTCCTTTAGAAATTATGTTCTGAGTGATTTTCTCTAGTAACCCAGACTTTTTCTTTTTGAACTTTTTTTTAAGGATGAACTTCCTAAGCAATATTCTGAGAGAAGAAGGTGGATTTGAGTACAAAAAGGCAATCATAGATTCAATTGTGATCCTCATAAGGGATATCCCTGAAGCAAAAGAGAGCGGGTTACTTCATCTCTGTGAATTCATTGAAGATTGTGAATTTACCTATCTTTCCACGCAGGTGGTTTTTTTCTCTCCATTTTTCATCTGCTGCACAATGAGCTTCTTGTTTCTTTTTCACCCTTTTGCTTAAGAAATTCTGTTCAATCTTGAATTTATTAGATTCTCCACTTCCTGGGAAATGAAGGGCCAAAAACCTCAGATCCTAACAAATATATACGGTACATTTACAACCGAGTACATCTTGAAAATGCAACTGTTCGGGCCAGTGCTGTGAGCACCTTGGCAAAGTTTGGTGCTCTGGTTGATTCATTGAAGGTATTATTCACCTTGTCTTTTGCTCATAAAGAACACATGTTGGTTGGAATGTTTTTTTTTTTTTATAAGTATACGTGTTGGTTGGAATGTTGCTGATGGATGTTTTAAATATTCATTTTGGTTACTGCTTCAGCCCCGCATTTTTGTTCTGTTGAGACGATGCCTCTTTGACAGTGATGATGAGGTGAGTTCTTTGATATTTTTCATTTTGCCGGGTTTTTCTATGTGATCGTCACCAACATGTATGAATGAACATTCATAGGCGTTCTATGATTCTATCTGTCAAGCTTTCTTCATCCATTTTGTGTTTAGATAATATTTGTGTTAGTCTCTTTTAGTTTCTTCTTATTCATTTACCAAAAAATATAAGTTTCTGTTCTTTCTCATTTTGCATTATGCCATTCCCATAAAACTTTAATCAAGTGCCTATGTATCCTGAATTTTCTCCAGGTCCGTGATAGGGCAACACTCTATCTGAATACACTCGGTGGTGATGGTTCAGTTGTTGAAACTGATAAAGATGTGAAGGACTTCCTCTTTGGATCACTGGACCTCCCACTTGTTAATTTGGAGACAAGTTTGAAAAATTATGTAGGTCCTTTCCAGTTGTTTGTTGCCTTTTGTGCTCATAAGATCACCACATAATGTGTTAATATGGATACAGGAGCCTTCAGAAGAACCTTTTGACATTAATTCTGTGCCCAGGGAGATTAAGACCCAGCCACTTGCTGAGAAGAAAGGCCCAAGCAAAAAGCCAACTGGGCTGGCTGCTCCACCGACTGCCCCTGCATCCACCATTGATGCTTATGAAAAGCTGCTTTCCTCTATTCCAGAGTTTGCAGACTTTGGGAAGCTTTTCAAGGTACCGTGACCAGATTTCTTAATCCATTCTTTATGATGTGTGTTCCAGAGTTTCTGATTGGGAATGCTGCACTTTTTATGTTCTTACCAGTCTTCAGCACCCGTGGAGCTTACAGAAGCTGAAACAGAATACTCGGTCAATGTTGTTAAGCATATTTTTGATGGGCATGTGGTGTTTCAATACAACTGCACCAATACGATTCCTGAGCAATTACTAGAACATGTAATGACCATCTTAATAAAAGCAGAAGTTCACGTTACCCATCATACTTGGGAATCCCTTCATAATTCTTTCTGCTTCCTGCCAGGTCACTGTTGTCGTGGATGCTTCAGAAGCGGAGGAATTATCTCAAGTTGTATCCAAGCCTCTCAAATCTCTCCCTTATGATACACCTGGACAGATCTTTGTGGCATTTGAGAAGCCAGAAGGAGTCCCTGCTGTGGGAAAATTTTCAAACATGTTACGTTTCACTGTTAAAGAGGTAGAAGTTCTCCTGTTATCTGACTTCGTTGATATAAACTATTTGGAGGTTATCTGAGGTTGTTTTTCATACATATATTCTTAAAATAGCATCTTTAGAAGGGTGAAAGCACAAAGTTTGTGGCATGTCTGGAAGAAAAGGGATTCCTGGAGGGGAGTTTGATCCTTAAAATATCCTACTTGTTTTCATCTTACATTTCTTATGATTCTACTAGGTCGATCCAACCACTGGTGAGGCAGAGGATGATGGCGTTGAAGATGAATACCAGCTAGAGGACCTGGAGGTTGTGGCAGCTGATTACATGTTGAAAGTGGCGGTCTCTAATTTCAGAAATGCATGGGAAAACATGGGCGAAGATTGTGAGAGGGTAGATGAATATGGCCTTGGCCCAAGGGAGAGCTTGGCTGAAGCTGTAAGTGCTGTGATCAACCTTCTTGGCCTGCAGCCTTGCGAGGTATGTGAATTGTTCGGATTTTGTACTTGCATAATCTGCCTACGGTGGGATATTTCAAGAGTATGTCAATGCACCTGCATGTCCCCCGCCTTCAAAGATCCTCCTCCCATACACTTTTCACTGAGAAACATGAAATCCTACCCAAATCAACTTTTCTTTTATTGCATTCGCAGTGAATTGAGGGAGGGGTGTGCTTCTTCTTCAAGAATGAGTTTCTTTTCTTACCTTTTATTTTGCCCAAAAGAGCAGTCGTGAACTTTTCATGTCTTCACTTAGCGAAGTGAGCTGTCAGTTTTCACTTCATGATTAAGTCGTTACTTTATTTCAACATGTATTAGCGATCCTTGATCCAATTGTAATTTGCTTCTTTACGAACATGCTTGTAGAAACTGATTTGATATCCTCCATTTATTTCTTGGTGTGTTGTTCAGGGCACAGAGGTTGTCCCAAGCAATTCAAGATCACACACTTGTCTGTTATCCGGAGTATATATAGGCAATGTAAGGGTTCTTGTGCGCATATCTTTTGGAATTGATGGTCCAAAGGAAGTAGCAATGAAACTGGCTGTCAGATCTGAGGATGAAACTGTCAGTGATGCTATTCACGAGATTGTGGCAAGCGGCTAGAATAATAGTGTATTTGAAAAATAATGCTTCACTTGACACTTCCAGAGTTTCTTTCTTAAGAAATGAGAACCGAGGTGGAGGATTTACTTCAAACAGATATATACTTGTAGAGAAGAGCTGCGAAAACCCTTTGGTTTTGGATTTAAGCTTGCACCATTTGAGCACATACCGGTTCATCTGTATCATGTCAGACACGTCGGATTATCCTCATGTACATGAGATGAATTTTGAGGCACCGTCTTTCATTAATCTTGGCATTTTAAACAATGTATGTATGTAGTACTCGATCCGAATGGTGCGAAATTAATTTGTCATAGCTTTGCAGTCTCTAGCAATAATTTCATTCACTTTTTTCTTTCGTAATCAAAAAAATCTAAGCTTCATTCTTTACTTGCTCGCATAATGGGGGCTGTGCGGTTCTAAGTTGTTTTAAATATAATATACGAATGTGTGGGTGTTGCATGAGATCTACGCAGCATAATCGCTCGAATGGGCTGGTTGTAAAGAATGCTAAATTTGGCACATACAACTGATCCTATGCAGCATGCAGATAAAACCAGTCCCTCCAGCTCAATAGAAATATTTTTTTTTCATTCTCTAATATTCAGATTCTCAGTTTTCCAAATTACAACAAACTAGGGAATTTAAAAGCATTTTAGTTTTTACCAATGATGCAGTATTATGAGAAGCGTGGTCCTTTTCTCTTCCAATGCTTCAGATTACCGTCCTGTGCCCTCCAAACGCCCATATCTGTGAGTGAAGAAGGAAACAAACCTCAAATTTATTGGCAGCCAATAATACTGCCACTTTAAATAAAATTCATGACAAACGAATAAAAGTAAATAGAACTGCTCTTTTAAGTTTACTAAAATGTAAGTACTGGAAGGAAAGCCGCAAAACCACCACCCAAAACTGGAATGACCGATCTATATAGTACACAGATAAATTAGTATGTATTATTTTATTTTCATAGTAAATAAAACATTCATGGAAGTTACTGACTCTTAAAATTTCATGTAGCATAGAGCTATACACGCATTTCTCAAAAATGAAAAATATTCAACAGTCTGTTAAGACTGGATATTTCAAATACTTGGTTAAACTCGTCAGATATGGTATTTGAACTAAAATCTACAGGTCCAACATGTAAAACACGGGTTGACACTTCGCTTAATTTTCCCCTGTGCTGAGCCAACGAGATCGACAATACATAGGAAACAAGTCTACGAAAAAAGTGAGAATTTCTCTGACATGATTTCACGTGAATAAAATAACATGGTCCAGGTCTAGACATAGACATAGACATAGACTAACCTTTAGGTTTGCATCCCAACTTCCTGTACATAACGCACTTCCATCAGCTGATAAACCCAAACAGCTTATCCGGGCCTCATGTGAGTTCTGGAGTGATCCCAAGTTCAAAACCACCTACCACAAAATGACTGATTAGATCCATTTCAATTATTTACATGCCACGCCATATCCACTTGATTTCACACTCTCATAGACCCACACATAAGCACCAATGAAGCATTTTATTTTATTACCTTTATCCTAAGGTAAAAATATGAGCTCTCTAATTTGAAACTGAACTACAAAGTACCAGTTCAGCAAAAAATAAGTACAATACCATTGCCAATAATGTGTCCCAAACATAACAATCGCCATTTGAATATCCGGCAAAGAGAAGTCTTCCTGATATAGAGAATGCAATGGAGGTCACATGAGGGACATCATTATCATTGTTCTGCTGATGGTATACTTGGAGTTGGTGCCCTGTTCTTATATCAAATAACCTGCAAGTTCCATCATCCGAACCTGTTCCAAATCTATTGCCATCTGGAAAGAATTTTACAGTATTAACATCTCCCTCATGTCCATGAAATGTTCGCACTGCTCGGCTTGCAACACGAGTGTCCCACAAACAGGCAGTTGCATCACAGGAACCAGATACAAACATTCTTGAGTTTGATCCATTAATTGAGACACTGAGAATGCAAAAAAGTATATAATTTTAAAAAATTAAAAAAAAAAAAAAAAAAAAAAGAACAGTGGCATATTTTGGTCAGCAAACACAACTTAATACTCACGCTCATAATGGAAGTAACCCAACTCAGCACCTTCTCCTCCTTTGGTATAACGGGGGAGGAGATAACACTTGGTCCAAAGACCATTGGCAAGACTTGAACAATAACATAAAAAATATGGATGCAGTCTTGCAATTCTATCAATAAAATGAAAAGGGGAAAAAATTCCAGCAGCATCAGCTAACATGGAGGTCATAGGACCCACCATATAACTACATATACAAGTATTCACCAATGACTCATTTAGAGGGAAGCATTTGGAAAGAATGTTTTATATTTATAAGTTCAAATGACATGAATGATGCATGAAAAGTACTACTGTTTTCGGTATTCATGAGATTTGTTGACAAAGCATTACCAATATGTGAATTTGAAATGATTAGGTGTAAATGTTGTTCGAAGTCCTAAAACAAGTGATTTCTAAAAAATAGCCCCTCTTTTTGTATCTAAACCTCCATGTATTGTTGGAATTCATTACAAAGAAAGCTATCCTCCCTTGATTTTAAATCCTTACATTCAAATGCACCCCAAGTAGATATCAAAATCTTCTGGGAAAAATACATACAGAGAGTAAATGAGCTCAGCCCTCCAATGAGGATTCTGTAACTTTTGGTTATTTATCTTCAGAAGAACTGAATTGGAGTAGTCCCAAAAAATTGTGAAATACAAAATTCTATATCAAAAAATCCACATAGTAAATTCTCTTGACATGAAACAAAATCAGCTTGAGTTCAATTTACGAAGAAATCAACTTATAAAGATGTCTCAACTTTCAAACGAGATATCTAAACTACTATAGAACACTATCTCGTTCAAAAAGAGGAAGGGAACCTAAATTAGTTTGGCTGCAGTTTCAAAATCACCTATACCTTAGTACATCTGCAGTGTGTCCAGACTGAAATTCACCTCCGAAAAGAGAAATTCTAAGGCCTGTAGTAATATCCCACAAAACACACGTGTGATCACCAGAACTGGTGATTAAGCGAGTTTCCTCATCTGGAACATATTGACAGGACGAAACATACCCCTTATGCCCACTAAGCATTTTTGACATTGGTAAATTGCCATCCTTGTCCATGGGGGAATTAAGGTTAAAGATAGAGCATACACTATCAAGACCACCACAGGCAACAGATTGACCAGATGGTGAGAAAGCACAAGTCATGACCCATGCACAAGGCAGCTTTATTGCATGAGTCTTCTGGCTTGTTAAAGCATTCCACACTATCAACCGACCATCTTGAGATGCACTGACAATTCGATTCTTCTCAGGAGTCCAATCCAATGAATACACCTGCAAATTTTTTATGATAATAAATTCTTTGAACCCATATTCTTGAAGTGGCATCGTATTGATAGCAATCTGAGAGAGAGAGAGAGAGAGAGAGAGAGAATTCATTGGTTTATTGTTTTGTAGTTCTCTTAAACAGGCAATATTGATTGTTTAATACAAATAGATTCTGAAACGTTTTGTGTTACGATATTCAAAATTTGCAAATTAACAGGTATATTGTTACATCCTTGAGTCCAGATTCTGCTGGGTAGCCCATATCCATGTAGAAATATCTCAATTTGTGCTTGTCAATATTTAAAGCATGCTTCCCATTTTGACCACTTATTTTCATTCTTAAAAAAAAAAAATTCCGAAATTTTATAATGAAGAAGTTCAATTCCTAAATAAAATCAAAATTCAAACTACTTCCGGTATAAATGTAATCGCCATTTTTCAGCAAAAGAGGCATACGAAAACAATATGCATATGCATATGGATATGAATATGAATATACCTTGCCTGTATGACCCTGAAGTGTTCTACAGCAGACCAGATCGGTGGGTCCGAAGCTGACCGAGGTCCGACTCTTCGATATCGCGTAACCCGCACCTGCAACATTCGCCACCAAAACCAGGCAGATCTGAGAAACACCGAAAACCAAAAATCCGAACCCCAAAACAGAAAATAGTAACAAAAATAGTAATAAATATTAAAGAAAATCCAAGATCCGAAATACCATCGGTGTCGAGCAGAGAGAGCCGTTTCTGCTTAAGGCGCTCCCTGAGAGCGTTCACCGTCTCCGTGGCAGCCACGTGGCGGTCTTTGAGCTCGGCAACGGACATTATTTGATAAAAAATAAAAAGGCTATTCGTTACAGGTAGCTCTGAACAGAAAACGGGGGGGCATTAGACGATTGGAGTAATTGAAAGCCCTAGCGTAGCGTTCGTTTGGGTGATGAAAAAACTGAATCCAGGAGAGGTTCTGAATTCTGAGCCAGGTTAGGGCTTCGATTGGTAGGAGGAGCCGGATTTAAGATTTTGATTTGAGTACAGAGAAAGTGCTTGTAAAGATTAAGAACTAAGAATTAAACTTAAAGCGATGTTACTTCTCGGAGGATAATTATTACTACAAACTACAGAGGGAGGGAGAAAGAGAGACAGATGATAGATAGAGTCCGATCGATGATCATTAATTCTCAGATGGCAGTCAGCAGAGAAAGTGGAGGACTGAAGTCTGCCGGGTTCGACGTGCTGAGCACTTTGTTAGTGGACACGCTGTCCCTTTTGTTGTTGCTCTGCCTCTGCCACTCCATGGGACCAAGTAACCTAAGAAAGATTTTCCTACCACCTTTGTTCTGAAGGTAAAGCTGCTGTTGTCCAATGTCTTCTCTGCTGTTGCTGTCTGTTGCAGGTGCAAATGTTTTGTGTAGCCTAGTGTTTAGTATAGGATCAATTTTTTTTTTTTATAGTACGATAATGGAAGAAGGATATTGCTTTTCAAATCATTCAAACATTTTATCAAACAAATGGCATGAAATGAAATGAGATTAATATGGGATTCATGTAGAGGTGGTGTAGTGGGTGGTTGATGAAGTCAAGAAAAACTAACCAGCAATTATTAAAAAATGTAGGAGTAGGAACTAGGAAGAGCATCATTTTCTGAAAAATCCGAGTCCAAAATTAATGTTTTCTTCTTCATTTTCCCCCTCCATTCAAATGGGAACCAGCCAACAGCCTTAGAATACGCTTTAAAAAGATCTGGAGGTTAAGCAGCTAACCAGCCAAAGAAAACAGATGAAAATGGCAAAATTCCGTTGCCGGGAATCGAACCCGGGTCTCCTGGGTGAAAGCCAGATATCCTAACCGCTGGACGACAACGGATTTATGTTTGCTTTCTTCATTTTATTAAAATCAACCTTTTAAAAGTATTACAGTCCCTTCAGATACATAAACCCAATCAAAATCTCAGATATGAAAAATGTCACTTGCCTACATACGCCATTTTTTTTTTTGGTCACGGTGTCTTAAAAATTTACAAAAGAATAAAATGTCCTAGATGTATTTATCTATTTATCTCTCTCCGTAATCAAATTTATATTAAAAAATAGATAATGTTAAATAAAGTTACGAGTGTGCAATTATCGCATACTTTTTAAAAAATAAATAAATAAAGTTTACTAAAAAACAATGATTATTTCATGTGTATTTATTATATTAGTTGTTAGTTCACATATACATATAAATATTTATATATAATATATAATTAATATTGAGACGGTATATGAAATACACCGATTTCGAAATATTTCTATCTAACATTATTGATTATTCACAAGCACTAATTGTCATTGGCAACGCCGCAACGCGGGTAAGGAACTGATTGGGTGACTAGGTAGACATAGATGAAACCTATCGAAATTGTTTTGTGACGTTGTTAGAAAGAGAGAGAGAGAGAGAGATTCCTGATCTCGCAGATGAACATCGTCTGGACAGACCATGTGGGCTTTTACAGTCAAGTCACAGTCAGATGAATCGAAATATCAAAAGAAAAAGATAAGAACAGATGCTAAAGAATACCGAAAAGAAAAAAAAAAAAAAATACAGGTTGCATCGGGTCGTATGTCCCTCGAATATGGCCGTTTGAAATTATTGAAGGTTTTGAAACACTGCGCGAATATGGACGTACAAAATTATTGAAGGTTTTGAAACATTCATAGTGCTCATGGCATAAAGTATTGCCCTACAGCTACTGACTTTACGAGAGATTAAAGATCGAACAGTGCTTCCCATGCACAGACACAGAACTACGTACAGTCTCGAATACATCAAAGTCCTTTACAAATTACAAGATAGACGACGTGGTAGGAAAAAGTCACACTCGAATATTTATTTATTGGACCACCAAAAATAATTTCTCTTCTTAATATCTAATGAGAATTACGCTTCGTTTCAGGTACTCCCACCAGGATAAATGCAAGCATTGTAACCTACACTCAAGATAATTTATAAGAAGAACAGATTTTAATTACCAAATAAAAAAAAAAAAAAAGGAAGAAGAAAAGACAGACATAAAGGCAACTGAAGAGAAGCAATCTTACTTGGATTTTTGGATGTGACAGCTGCCGTTTGTGAAAAGTCGCAGTTAATTGGATTCTTTCCAACAGTTTGGTAATAGAGATTCATGGCATAAGCAGCATGTGATGATACAGTGTTTGGTTCAAAGCAGGCGCCTCCCGGTTGGATCGAGCTACAATCAATACCATGGCCACAGGCATAGTCAAGATTTGCCTGCAGTTGTGCATCAGAAACCCCACCCTTAGGAAGGCACCAGCCCGATACTGTCGGGTTAGGCGATGGAATTGCTGGGTTTGTTGATGGAGTCTGATAATCAGGACAGACAAAAATTAAAGCAATGTTATGAGAAATACAATGCTGACTAACATGCCACTCAATTGCAAAATACAAGTTTCTTCTTCGTATAAATTTACCATAAACAAAATCACCAGGCCTTCAGAAACTGATATGATTAATGGTCTCACCTGGCTACTCTTTGAAAGACCAACATCATAGGTCATGCTAAGATCAGGCTTGAAAAGTCCAAATGCTCGTTCAGAGCCTGGTCCTGGTTTTAAATTCTCATCATAGAGTGCAAAGATATATGTATCCACAGATTTTCCAGGCATTAGAGGAGTCCCAGCCATCGATCTAAGGTGTGCAATCAAGTTCCCATTGTAGGCCCTTGCATTCTCAACACTGGGTCCGACTTCATTGCTGTCCCCACTGTACGGCCAACCCGTCTCAGCAATCAAAATCTCAATGTCCTTGAATCCCATTGCATTCAAAGCAGACCGCACAGCATCTACCTGCACAATGTCAAAATTATTCACATATAAAATCAATATACTTTCAAGGACTTTGATGCAAAACCAGGCAAAAAATAGAGATTCTAGTTTTAGACAGTAATATGATGCACCAATAATAGATGTATCTGAAGTAGGTAAATTAGAGATTCTACCAATATTCACATTCATATGGAAAGTTTAGACAGTAGCGTGAGAATGAGAGAAGAAAATAACTGGAATACCAACAGAAACATGTAGAGTACCAATCATTCACATCGTAAATAATTCGTCATAAATATTCGTCTACTAGCCCTTATGAGTGGGGTCCCAAGAGCCCCTCAATTTATGTTATCATCAGATTGACACAGCAACTGTACAAAGAGTTGGGGAGTTGGGAGTCGGGACACTGCCATTAGTGCGCTGGACAACTCTAGTCTCTGAGGGCCACACTATTTGATGACTTTATCCCATAATTGTTTTGGAATCTTTAGAGCCATCGAGTTTTATCCCAATAATCCATTCTTCAGCAACTAATTATATTATTGAAATGTGGGAAGACTTGATTTCCCATTATTGTAACGTCAAAGCCTGTCAGCTATTACATCAAGGGTGCACATCAACCTCTCAACTCTCCCTCCCATTTTCGCTTTCATGAATCATATTTTCTTATAATTTTAGTATTTTAAAACTTTCTACTATTTATAATTTACGGACAATATTTAGTATTGTCAACTTTGAAATCCACACAAATCAATTTTTTTTAAAATTATATAAAAAAATATTTGAATCAAAATGCTCAAATCAAAATAACGTTCACTACCCTCTTTAACTAGCAGACATGGACATACTATTAAACAAAAATAAATAAATAAGAATAGAGTAACGATAATTAAGTAAAAAATAATAATACCAAATACAAATCTTAAATGTACAAGTTTTGGACCGTCTATAAAAATATGATTTTATTATAAAATATTGTGAAAAATCTTTTTTTTTTCTTATCCACCTTCTTACAAAATACTAACACAAAACTTATATATTTGGTATTGGACAATGACAGCCCAGTTCTTACGGCTGACAGCTAATTCATTTTTTTTTTTTAACGTTTTTTAAATGAAAAACTTTCTCTTAAATCATTATTTACTATCTCACACATCACACTTTTAAAAAGAGCAATAATACACAACCTCTCCAACTTATACATCTCACATTTTTTAAAATTTTTTAATTTTTAAAATTTTTAATATTTATTTTTAATTTATTTTTTTTAAATTAATTTAATTATTCTATTCATTATTTATATATTAAATTTTTTATAAAAGAAAAAAATAATAAAAATTAAAAAAAATATAGTACATGGAGGTTCTGTTAATAACATGAAGTTGTGTAGATTTTTTCTTCTAAAAAATATCTCTACACTCTATGAAAAAAAAATTATAATTGAAAAATAATTTCAACTCAGCTCATTTCATTATTATAATTTTCTTAAATTTTAATATAAAATATAATAAAAATTTTAATTTTTTAATTTTTAAAATAATAATAATATTAAAAAATAATATTTTAATAATATTTCATTCACTTTTTAATTTTTATTTTAAATTATTTTAATTTTATTAAAAAAAAAAGACGTTGCTACGGCCACGCAGATCAGTTAAAAAAAATTTACTTTTATTTTCATTTTAAACTATTTAAATATTTAAAAAAAAATCACATATACATTTAAAAATACATACTACTTAATTACTAACTAAAAAAATTAAAAAAAATAATCGGTGGCCCGGGAAGAGCATTTCCCTTTGAATAAAAAACACACAATTTACTGGCAGTTCTTTTAATATTTAAAAAAAATCAAATAAACTGGCAGTCAAATACATTAATGGGACCAGAGCAGTGAAAACTCACCTGCGCATCGAACATGTTCATGTACTTTATCCCATTTCCCGAGTCGACTCGTCCCGCGTTGGGCTGGAACAGGCAAAACGCGAGCGTTTCAGGCCTGGAATCGCTCTGGTAGGCGAAGAAGGGGTAAGGGTTGATGGCAAAGGGGGAGCCATTATCCCTCTGGAACTCCAACAAGCCCTTGAGCGCGTCCTGGAAACCGGGACTGAATGATCCGGACGAGGGCGGGTCCGATTGAGATAACACGGCCATGGAGTGAACTGACGAGACCTTCACCTTTCCACCCAGCGAGACCGAGTTGAGAGCGTTTTGGATATTCTTCATGGCGGGAAGGAGCTGAGAAATCAAGCCCTGGTCCATGGAGGTTATGACCTCGTTGCCGACGGTGATGAGGATGATTTTGCTCGACGGGTAGTAGGGTAGGACGTTCGACTTCACCCACTGGATCGCCGAGTTGGGATCGGACGCCAGCGCCGGGATGTCGCCGTTGGCGGTGCCGATGACGATGCCGATTCCTGTGTTGGCGAGGGCCTTGATGATGGAGGGGTCGGCGCCATAGAGCCTGACTTTTCCGATGGAAGTGGACTTGAGGAGACTCGCGGTGGCCTCCGGTGGTGGAAGGTTGTCGGCGACTTGGCCGTAGTTGACACCGATGAATGACTGGGAATCTGTAACTCGGAAAGACAGGTAAATTAAAAGACCTTTTCAGTTTTCAGTTTTCCAGCAATCATTCTGATACAAATACCCTCAAGTTATTTTTACTGAAATCAAAATTCTCGAGTTTCCATAAAAATTTGAAATTACAGAGTACGGAATGCAAGAAACCCAAAAAGAAAATGCAGCAAACTTAACCGTATGCGCGTGAGAGTGTGAGAAAGAGCAAGACAACGAACCTGCCAAGATGAAAGCGGAGATGAAGAGGGAGAGAAAGAAAGAGAGTAAAAGGGCTGCCATGGCGGCGGCAAACAGGCACTCAGTTTTGTAGCAGTGTCTGAAAAGATGTTATTAATCACAGATCCAGAGATAGAAAGTAGTGAAGAGAAAGCGAAGACTGATAAGCAAGGAAAGGAAACGTGTAATGGGGAATTATATATAACGGTAGGAGTAGAGATGTGCAAAAGAAAGGGGCCGGAGGATTGAAAAATCTTTCAAATTCTTTTAAGTAACTTAGCTGGAAGAGACTACTCGTCGCGTGGGACCGGGTGTTTTCCCACTGTAAATTCTTCAGGGATTGGACAGGGATCTGTCTCAGCCAATCTCCCTCCGTCCGTGCACAACAAAGGGAAAAGGTGGGCAAAGTTCTATCAATTTTTTGTGAGTAAAAACAATGATATATAAATTGTGAGTGCATCCTGGTTGAATTTTGCAACAAATGTAAATACAACGAAGCTCGAAAATAGTTTATATTAAATTATGTAATTTTAAAAGAATTTAACTTTTAACTATAGCAATTTAGGATTGTTGGTTATATTTGATTGTCACCGTACCTAAGTCAAATTGATTCAAAAATATTTTTATTTCCTTTACTTTTCTTCTACATCATTTTTTATTTCATTCCTTTACTTTTTTTTTCTGCATCATTTATTTCGTTTTAAAATTTTCGTTTTTTTGCCTGTTATTATTAGGTTCAATCTTTCATATTTAAGAATTTTTTTTTTTTAGATTTGTGCTTTGTTTTAGTGCTCTCAGGACTGGAATTGAGCTAAAAACAAAAGGAAAATTAATGGATGGTTTTTTAAGGTAAAAATGTAATAGACATATGTGTTTTTTCAATGGTGTTGTATTAAATATTTAGAATGTATTTACTGCACTCTATGAATATTACTCTGCACTTATATTAATGTATTTTCAGATAACTCTTAATTTAGAAAAATAAAATTAATAGAAAAAAAATATTTTAAAAAACTATTATTAAATTTATAATATTTTATTATTATTTTGACTAATAGATTGATAATCTAATGTGAAAATAAATTTTGAATGGAATAGTCAAATGTAAAACCATGTTATATTATATAAATTTTACTTTACATTTACATAATCCAATAATAATGCTTTTAAGAGTTTAATTGTGAAGAGAACCCAAAGAGAAGGAAGCTCTAAAAGTTCTTGAGACTGTTAGGTTGCATCTGTTCACAACCTCACCTCTCCTTGCCAAAAGCATCAGCGTCATGGATCATCACCAAAATATGACTCAAAAATGTAAATTCCTTCATAAATTGGAGTGAACCTTATCTGTTTATCATGTATTACTTGTTTCAAAAGAAAAAAGAGAAAAAACTACTTATGTTAGAGTATTGGCAATTGTCTAGTTATTATCAAATCTAAAATTTAGTTAAAAGTTGAAGTTTTGATTAACAATTTTGCTAAGTACAAGTGGTTTGGCGAACGAACCAAACCACATCTTGCCAAACTGCAAACCAATGCTGACCCGGCATTTTCAATTAAAAAATAAATGAAGAAAACAAAAACAAAAACAAAGAAGGTATTCTGTCTCTGTCTCGCAAAAGGAAAGCACTTCCGTCTTCTTCGCACCAATTGGGTTGAGGGGCTGCAAGGAAACCGTGGTTGAGTGCCTAGCTAGAAAGGAGTTTGAGTTGGGATCAGAGATTAGCCGGCACATTCTGGCCACCAACAGCTACATTGGAGACCGTTGGATTTCATCGATGGCATGTAAGTAACGATCAACCTCCTGGCGATCGGACTCAAAAATCATTCTCTCTCTCGTTTCTTCTGACATCGTGGAGTCCCATTGTAGAATTATTATCTCTGATGCATCCAACAGTATTCTGCTATCCTCCGACTAGGGGTGCGGGTGCACCCCCTCCCTGCCCCCCGCTCAACCTAATGACCCATTGGGTCTATAAATTTTTTTTGGATCTAAATTTTTTTTTAACCCAAATTATAATATAATTTAAATTATAAATTAAAATTTATGCATTAAAAAAGAATATAAACTCATGAGAGTTTTATTTTGGATTGCTACAATAAGTCTCACATTGATTAAATATGACTATCGTATTGCCTTTGCCTCCTATATAAAGGTTGGCCTAAGAGGTTAAGACAACCATTAACTTGAATTCAATTTCTTGTTAACAAATTGTATATATCTATATATAATATATTTATATAAATATTAAAAATATTATTTTTTATATTAAATAAGGGAGGGGTACTGAGTGATGGGCGGGGCGGGGAGGTTACTAATAATGTTAAAATATTATTATTAAAATACGATCCACACACATTGTAAACATATTAAAATTACATCACAAATATAATAAACAAAACACACATTGTAAACATATTAATGTTACAATCTCAAATATAATAAAAATACATATCTAAACAAATTTAAAACTTGAAGAAAGAAGTAGAGCGTCCTTCTTGCCCTTATTGTTCTCCAACTTTATTACATATTCGATTAACTCGTCCAATTTAACTTCTTCTTATATTTCTATTAAAAAAAAAAGCATTAGTCAACAGCAGAGATGCATTTGATCCTCCAAAGCCAAAAGAGTTCGACAATGCTGCTCTAATTGGCAATTTCTTTGAAGAAGTAAAGAGAATGAAAGCATCATTAACCACTAGCTGCAATGGAACACACCCTTTTAGTCATGGCTGAAAACACAATTATAGCAAAAGCTGATAACCAACTTGCATTTCAAGAAAGCTCTGAGAGTTAAATATATTACTAAATAATTCGAATTGCTTCATTGGGAAAACAAAAGTTGTCTTGATTCATTCTGAATTCATGTTCAAGAAGGGAACCTTATCATGGCCTAGTCATCATCAGTTTTGAAGAAAGCCCAATACAATCAGTGAGGCACACATATTAGTATAGTCATAGATATAGAATTTCCACTTATTATACAGGAAGCAATAAAACTGCAATTACTCACAGAAGATGTTATTAAGTAGACGAACGTATTATGCATAGATACACACAGCACCATAATGAACGGAAAAAATATTCTCTCATTTCAGGATAAATTAAAAGTAAAGATCGATGTCAGAGGCTATCAAGTTCCAAATTTGCAAAAGAAGTATATCGTTCCACACAGAAAATCACAGCACTGTCGGCAAAGGACGCTTCCACTTCTTGCAATGCCAAAGAATGGATGCATATTTATGATACTTAAGTTACTAATGTCCTTTCACCTCCTTTTGCTGCCTCTTGAGCCTAGCATTCTCTTCCTGCAAGTATATGATCCGTTAATTAATCGTGTTTTAACGAGTCAATCCATTTTGATTCAAATTTATTAAAATCAATCTCAATCATGTTTTAATTGTGTTGTGTTCATGTTGGGTTAACGGATCGTGTCAAATATTGTTACTTCTAATAAAAATAAACCGTTTCATTAAAGAAAAACTCTATATTAGCTGGTCGGTGCACTTCGGTGTGCAAAAATGCATGTAAGAAGACTTTTCCCTTGATTAAAGTCAAAATCAATGAATAAACTAGTTCATATTGAATTATTCATTCTAAAATAAAAATAAAAATATAATATAAGATATTTTAATAATAATATTTTTTTAATTTTATAAATACACTATATATTAATTAATAATTTAATTTTTATTTAAAATTTTTATTTTTCAACTATTTTTTTCTCAACCTAATTATCCAATTGTAGCTATTGAAAATATTTTTAGAGTAAAATATTGTTTTAGAGATAAATAGTGGATCAAAAGTGGAGAAATGAATATTGTTTAGCTACTGGAGAGGTTCGGATTCAAAACTCATCTCATCATTACAATTTTTTTAAATTCTCACACAAAATATTAAATTTTTTTAAATTTTAAAATAACTTTATCAAATTTTCACACTAAATATAATAAATAATTCAACTTTTATTCTATTATTTATAAACTATTTAAACTCCTCTATGAATCAAAACTTCTTTTTAACCAAAATTTAGCTAGACACGGACATTTGACAAGATTAATATCAATACTCTTAAATTTTTAACTACTTAAAATACATATCACTTTAATAAAAATTAATTAAAATTTGACTAGTCACTGCCATTGACCTGCTAAGGGGGTGGAAAAACCGGCATAATCGACAAGGGATGAAGACTTGACTCGGATTCTGGTTAACACTCATAAATAAATGGGCACAAGAGTGTTCACACCACATGGAACAAAAAGTCATGGGCGCTACATACTAATAGAATTTTGGTGGAAATTGCTTGGGAATACCCGGGGACTTTAACTACTCTCAACTTATCTCAACTCATCATTACAACTTTTTCAAATTTCAATACAAAATATAATAAACAATTTAATTTTTTCAAATTTCAAAATAATAATAATATTAAAAAATAATATTCTACCAATATTTTATCATCTCAACTCAATTCAACTCAACTCACTTCAACATCCAAACACAATCTAAACCAGACAGACACCCCTCCCGAAACTCTCTTTAACAATGTTTTTATGAGGAAATTGTTACTGTAAATTCAACTCCCATTTTCGCACTTTAACCTTTGGAAGACGATGACTTGGAACAGAAAATTCAAGTCGTGTGATTTTAATATGGTATGGGCAGTCAGCAGTTCTATAATTTAGTGAATATCTATTCAAAATAATATAATAATATTAATTTAGTAAATATGTACTCGCAAGTGAATTACTGTAGTCAAGTCAAGTTCAGATAAATATATCGGTCTTTTTAAAAGTTTATCTTTTCACCTTTTATACTGTAACGAAAAAAAAAAAAAAAAAAGGAGAAAAAACAAACAGCACGTGGGGAACGAGACTTCTAAATTCTAAGCCCCGACCGACCCTTCAGCTACAACGCTTTCCAAAAGATAAAAAGACTGATGATTAGACTAGTTTTAAAAAAGAGAAACACTACGTATCATTTCTATATTTTATATTTGTGTGATTTGTCTTTTTTATTTTTTATTTAAATATATATATTTAAATAAAATGATAAAAATAATATATCTCATACATTAGTATATGATGTATGAAATAATAACTAGAATTTTTCTTTAAAAAGAAAATAAAATTGACCATTGACTTCAAAGTAACGTTTACAAGGTAGAGGGTAGAAATGGAAGAGAGAAAAGAAAGGATAAGGATTTTGCAATAAATATGCTCACCTAGAAACGACGAAAAAACAAATATATAAAACTTAAATAGGTGAATCTACAAATTTTCGGTTTTTGTTTTCTATTGTTAGCTTTATTGAAAGAGACTTATCCCACGTATCAAATAGTTGGTATAACAACATAATTTTCTCGAGAAATATTTTAATCACAACAATAAAAATAAATTCTTAAATTGATATAATTGTAAAATTATCTTTATTATAAAGTATATCTAATATATCATATAAAATTATGTCAATTTATAATTTACTTTTGTGAAAAGTTTTGCACTTTTCAAATTTCTTTGTGATTTTTATAATTATTTTAATCTTATCACAGGGGTTTTTCCCTCAGAAAGTAGATAAGAGGCCACTTCCACCCGCATGGAATTGCCACATTGGGCCACAGTCCCACACAATCTCTTGAATGGCATTAAGCCATGAAGAGGGTACCCTTCGGCCCTTACCCAATATTTTGTTTCTTGTTTTTGTTTTTCTCAATTTTGTATCTACCACGCTTTACATAATTCATGAACATAAAAATCAAGGATAGAGATTGTAAAAGACGTATTTCACACAACTAATCACACGGTTGATCTGCGACAATAAAGGGGCAGCACTGGTTGTTCTGGGTGAACTCCGATGCTTAATGCTTAAGTCAGAAATATAATATGAGAATAAGTATATGTAAAAGAAGAAGTGAAGTATTTGTTACCTCTCATAGGTTATTTATAGAAGGATATAGACATGACATGATGGCAACTGACTCTAATCACCATTCTCGTATTTGTATCCTTCATGATCCCTTATTAATCGGAAATGATATCTCTTGTTTTGTAGAAGTTATCTTGCCTAAGATGATCGCATCCAATTGTGGGTCTGATCTCCAACTCTCTAGGGAGTTACCAGCCACATGGCCGTGGTTACGAGCCCTTTGGTCGTGGCCCTCCCAATCCTAAGCTAAAGCTTTGGACCGACTTCCTAGTCGTGGGTTTGGTTACTTGGGGGATCCAAATATCCCCCCCAAAGATCCTACTAAAAGGTTGCCACTTCCAATCTAAGGCAATCCTGTGACACCAGGACACAACCTAAAGATAGAAAATGCGACCATCGAGAGTTCGGACTAGTGCTTAGACATCTGATTACATTAATGTAAAGCTACTGATTTTCTGTATCCATTTACCACAACCAACATCTTTGCATCCCCACAATTTTAACTGTTCTTTAAATTACAGGACAGTATAGGTAGAGTAATGCAATATAAATAATTAAGAAATGCTGACAAAGTAAAACGTTACAGTAAGTTCTCCTTACAGGACAAAGGCAGGTTCAGAAACCTCAGCAGAAGACATTCATATAGAAATAAACCTTGCAAAAGATTATTGCAGACATTTCTAACGGTGTGATAAGCCAACCGAATGAACGAACAACATCGTAGCAAACAGATCACCAATGTATAAAAACTGTATACCAACTACAATTGAATCAAAGAAACAAGAAATAGAAGCCACAAATCCACCCAAAGAATAAAATAACATATAGGATCCCAAATTGGAAATTAAAAATAGTTCCAATCAACCTCCGGAGTGAGAGACTGGAGTAGTTTCAAAGTGGCCATCTTTAAACACGTGAACGAACTGCTGCGGCAACGCATGCTCCCCCTGCAACAGAACACAGGGCAAGCCATTCAAAGTAAACTCGAGAACACATAGCATGGATGCCCTCTCCTTTTGATGCAGATTGTTCATTGGAAAAGTATTAATGGCCGGCAGACATTAAATGGTAACATACGTCAGATACAGTTCATTGTTATCTATGATGTTTTTGCAGGCTATAGTAATTAGGCAAATAAAGCAAAGCATAGATTATACAGGTTATTAAATTAGGCAGAAAAGTAATCCAGAATTTATCAAACTGCGGAAGCATTCTCTGACAAGTTTGAAGGAGGGGTAGAGACTACTAATTTTAATGCAAGAGAAATACTGTTTAGACTTAGTACCAAGAGCAATACTTCTCCAATGCCACCCTTACATGGATGACTATGCTGACTCTACACCATATACCTAATCTACACTCTAGTCACCCCTTGCCAGGTTCAAGAGGGAAGGACGAAAATACTAATAATGGCTTTCACATGGTCAAGTCACCAGTGTTACTCAAACCACCTCTGGCTAGGACCAGTTTCACCATGCATGGAGCAATGCATGCCTAATGTTCAATTTCATCAGTCAACTATGATTAAACTTCCAGTCAGAAAAGGAAACCATAACTGCAATAGTCAGAAGTGAATAAGATTATGTTTTAGCTCAGGTATTCAACTGATAGATCAGAAAAGCACCTCCTTCCAAAAAGAGTACACAAAAAGAATTAAAAAGAAGGAGAACAACCAAGCATAAATTTAAGTCACAACACCCACACTCACAATAGAGAAAGGAAACAAGGAAACATACCCAATCTCCATCAGGCTCGGCACCAGGTACCAATACATTGATCTCACTTGACTTAGCTGTTGTTATAGATGCCCCAAGAGATTCTTTGCTTAGATATAATTGGCAGCCTGCTGTATTATCCACTGAAATTGTTGGAGCCGAACCCTATGATAACCACAAAGTAGGTAAAAAAACACTCAGATTACGTTACAAGTTCATATACAAGGTATTGATAACATTCTCAATCAAATTCTATTTTCTATGCCTTATTAGCATGAAGTTTGGGACAATAACATCATCGTTTGTTTGTTCAATTTGAAGTCATATCACCCTTAAATTCTTATGGGGAAATAAAAATACCTGGCATTGCACCTCAACTCCATTGCAATTTACAATCTCACAAGCAGCCACAACATCCTGCATTTTCAAACAAATGTAGTAAACTAATCAATATAACTTGACATACGCTGCCTCCATTATCCAAAAAAGTTGTTCTTTCTTTACCATATATCTTACTAACCGTAAATACAACTCCCATCTTAGTGCACTTATCAACTGTTATATTGTTGACTTTGCCTGCATATTGCCCAAATAAAAATAATTTCCCTCGTGGCTTTCTTAAACAGGTAAATAAAGCATAATTCACAAGCCTGTAACAGTCATCAAACCACCTTGAATTTGCAAGACAGAATCTTTGCATCCATAAACATATACAGATTGTTTTGCATCACAGTCATCAATAACCAATTGCTTTTTTCCAATTTGATTCTCAATAACCCACCTGCCAGGAGATACAAGAATGGTGAAAATAGAGAAATCACATACTGGCATCAATTCCTTATGTAAAGCAAATTAACATAATGAAGATCAGCATACTCACTTACGACCCATTTGAAGCTCCAACTTTGGTGGTCCAGATTTAGAAAAAGTAGACGTACTTGTACGGCCTTTTTCACTGGCACCAACAACGCCAGCTCTATCTTCACGGTTCTTTGTCTTCATATCATCTGTGACTTTTCTTAGACCTGGCACATTGGGAATCCAAATCACAATTTCCGAAATACCCATAGAAAAGAAAAAAGTAACAAAAGAGGGGGTAGAAAGACAAACCTGCTGTCACAGGCTTCCCTGAACTAATTTCTTGGAAAACAGCAGCCATTCCTTCTTTTGGGCGTGATGATGAAGCCTGAGAAGATTCTGAACTGAAGAGCGAAGCTGGTGGAGGAGGTGGAGGGGCAGGGGCTCCTGGTGTAGGAGTTGTTGGTGGAGCAGCAGCAGGTTTTCCGGTAGGACTCCAAACTGGGCCTAAAGGATAGTTACTCTTAACATAATCTCTCAATCCCGGTAAATATAGTTCCTTAATGGCTTTGGCCCACTCAGCATGATTTGGGTCTTTGCTTTTGTACTCTACAAGAATCTGACTTTCACAACAAGAAGTGTCAGTACCTAGCCATTGGTAACTTTAGTTCATAAATCCATTACATAACTTGTGATTCAATACTGCAAGGAAGAATGTGTGCAGTTAGGTCATGTAATTATGGACCACAATACATTACCCATGGTTCAATGGAAGTATCAGACATGAACCAAATGAAATACAATAACTCTACATGTTAAGCTTTCCATTCTTAATTCTTTTCCTTTTTAATGAAGTATACACTACACACAGAAAATATCTATGAAAATAAAGAAGGATGGACTAAATGTTCTTCTCTGACCCTTATTCTACTTACACAGCAGGTTATTATCCTTCCCCATTGGTTTCTGTGTGACAAATAACACCCTTAAGTAGTTCATGATCGCATTTAAATGCAAACTACTGGCTTCCTGAAAACATTTAGTTTACCTTGTTGTTGTAAAATTCAGCCATCTGCCAACTTTCTTCCACATGTGCGATAGGCATGCTCATACCTTGGAAAAAAATGATGAGTCAATGAACGCGAAACAAATCATCTGCCTCAGGCTTACAAAACCAATCAAATTTCTCCAATACCACACTCTTTGCCAGTATATGCAATCCATGCCAAAGCTGATAGACTGTCGGCAGCAGACTTCAAGTGGTTGAAGAAATCAGATCGCCTTCCTTCTGTCAATGCATTTGCTTTCATGATCACTCCATTCAATGGCTTTAGGAATTCAGCTAATCCCGCAACATCAGGTTTCTGAAAAATAAGGCGAAAACCGTGAAATTGTGGCCCTTAACTTGCAAGCAGTAACACTGCCAAAGATATTATTATGACTATATAGCACCCAAACCTATCATTTCCTTCCAAGAATGGAAGGAGCTATCAGCCAAAAATCAAGATGGTATTCAATCACTCACACTAACATGATATTTCCAGTTGCTTAATTATTTAAAAAATAAAACTAGAGATTTTCAATTACTTGAACTCCAAGAAGAAAATGACCCCACAGAAATCAAGTTTCCAAACAAAGTAGTAATTTTCCACGGCCACAATTCTTAGAAACATTAACCTCAAGAAATTAATTGAAAAAACAAAAATCCGTGTACGCTTACGCTTATATGATAATTCTCAAGGAAATTTCTGGCCAACTCACTGGGATTCTAAAACCAACCACGCCAATCAACTTTACTTCTCAACAATTTGCACAAGAGAAATGAACACTCACCGGATCAGATCCATATAATTCTTCGTTTTTTACTTTCCCGTTTTGTTTGAATATAAGAATTATAGCAATTATGCTATCATAGCAAAAATAGCAAAATCAAGTTCGCTCAACTTGACCATTTTCAGTATCAAGGCACCTTGATTCAGCCAGTGATACTATAAATGCGACAAGCTAACAATGATACAATTTGGGCAATACCGCCATTTCTTATTACCAAATTGCGCACATCCAATCCAATCCAATTATTTTAAGCATCAATCCAATCATTCTTATTGCCAGATTGAAATTTCGCCGCTAAGTTCCATATATCATATGAGTTTAGAATGCATCAATGAATGTATTGTTTATAAGCAAAATAACGGACCTGAGTTTGCTTGGTCTTGATGAGAAGTTCCTTCTGAACATTAAAGGCTTCTTGCAGTATCTTAGTGGCCTCCAATACCTGTCCCCCAATCTTCTCAGCAGCGCTCGAAACCCTACCCAAATACTGCCCAATCAGATCGTCAAACGCCACAATCGACGGATCCGACACCGTTTCTACGTCTATCGCAGGTACACCTCCCGAACCGAACCCGGTCGAAAGCGCCTCCAACCGAGTCACCGCCGACTCCAGCCGAGCTATCAGCTTCTCCTCCATCACTCTTTCTCTCTCCCAGCGTCTCAAACACCACACCGTCCAAGTGAGATGGAGAAAATCTGGTTCACGTAGTGGCTGTTAATTAGTTCTTCTTTCTCTGCCTTCTTCTCTTCTTTAAACTTTTTTTCAAATAATAACTATTGAGAGTATGAGAGGCCGAAAGGCGAAAAAGAATACGTAGATTTGGAGGTACTGATCCGAGACATTGGCGCGTGGGGATGGTTTGGGTTGAAAGAGAGAGGTTGACACGTGTCAGTATGAGAGGGAATCTGGGAGGTTCGTGCGCTGTGGAACACCTGTAAGTACCCGGGAGTTGTTAAGGAAAGAATGACCGCGGATTACAAAAGAGGAAAAAGCCGGTTCTGTAATGGATTAGGGTCCACATGATTTTGATTGGAGCATAAGCTACAACCGTTTGATTTTTTCTTCCATCAATATCAAGTGTCTGATAAATAACATAAAAATTACTTTATAATGGACATATTTGAGTCATGAGTTTAAATCTAGAAATCGAACTCAAATTCCGAGAAAACTGATCAATTTAATCTGAAGTGTCAGTTATCTTAAATTCAGTTGCATTAAAATAAAATTGCAACTTTATTCATAAGCTGCCTGAGACAATGGGCTCATGGACCAAACAATGCCAGGGCCCAGGGTAGACACATTTATGGGCCTAGACTTGAGTTGATTGGGTAAAATATTTGTTAATGAATGAATGCAAGTATCGAATATGCTCTTAAATCATCACAAAACCTGTTTCAAACAAAAATAAAATAAAAAATCATCGCAAAACCTTAGTCCTAGGATATAACCCGTGATGTACGAGGCTCACTTCTAGTATTTGTCAAACATTAACGTCCCCCGAACGGTATACCGTCCTATTTGTGAAAATGAAACTGCAATCACACCCAGCTATGAGAATTAACTATTTTCTTTGAATTTTCTACTGAAACTTACATATATCACGTAATATTTACAGGGCTTGTTTCGAAGTTAAAATTCAACCATACATCATTAAATGTATTTGATTCGCTATTAATTACTGGAAAATTTATGGTACAAGATAATCTGACCCTACCGTGTCATATAAAAACAAATATAATGTCGTTCTTGATATCTCTATATATCATATCATAACCCCCAACACCATTCTCGGATGGTTGCGCAGTTTTAGCGGACATAGATGCACGGGAGAGGAAGGGGGGGTTGGTCTTTCTCCCTTGCTGATCAGAGTTCCTGCAGGATACGAAACAAATAAACGATTATAGGAGCATTTGAGCTGATGTATAATTTACAGTACAAAACAATCTCAGATCGGGGACTACCATGTTTGATGTAGAGAGCGATCGATCATCTGTGTCTCAATCTCTCTATGTAACCACCCCCGCCATTCTTGGATGTGTGTGCAACTTTAGTGGACATATCTGCAACGGAGGGGACGGGATCTTTCTCCCGAGCTGATCGGAGCTCCTGCAGAATGTGGATGGAACAAACGACTAATTAGAGCCTTTGATGAGAATGAAAAAGAGGATATATAATACTTGATTAGAGCTGATCGGAGTTCCTTCTCATCGGAGCTCTCGTCATATGTGACTAGGATAACTAATGATTGACTCAAAAACTAAACTCAGTGCAAACACTTGTGTGTGCATTTCAGCTTGCTTGTGGAAGTAATTACAAACGGTTCTTGACATTACGTGTGGATCATCAACTGAAGAACAATGTAAAATTAGTTAAAAGATCATAGGTCTAGCTCGAGGCTTACTGAACGAAAAGGAAAGTCATCTGCTTCAAGCATATGAACAATTTGACCCATCTTTGGACGCTTATTGATATCCAAGTCTATGCAGCGGAGACAAACCAGCAATGCCCGCTTTAAAGCTCTGGGAGGGGGGTGAACCTCAATCAAGGGGTCCAGAAGCTCTTCTCCACGACGACTTGCTACCATCCCTTTAAACCAATCAACCAAATTCATCTGAAACACACCAGTCATAGTTATGAGTTTTGATAGTGATGACATATTAGACAAGGTTTTACCGTAGAGATAAACTCGATCACCTCTCCAGCCGATCTTGAATAATCAATGGGGCTTCTTCCTGTAATTATCTCCATGAGTAAAACCCCAAAACTATACACATCGCTCCCCTCATTAAGCATACCCGTGCTTGCATACTCAGGAGAGACGTATCTGCAGTAAAATGATTATAACTAAGCTAATACAACATAGTAATATCATTGATAATTCATGTCGAAATTGATCTAGGAAGTATGGTGGAGAACAAACCCAAAGGTCCCCATCACACGAGTAGTCACATAGCTTGCCCCTGAACCTAAGAGCTTGGCCAGTCCAAAGTCCGACACTTTGGGTTTCCATTTTTTATCTAGAAGAATGTTACTAGATTTTACATCACGATGCACAACTTTGGGTTCTAATCCTTCGTGCAAGTAGGCTAGCCTGAACAGAAATAAGCACTGTAAATGAGTTGATCTCACATTAAAAGAGACGAAATACGTGATAACATTGTCTAATGTGGATCACAGAAGCTGAAAAATTGTGCAGTAGATGACAGGAAATGCCATCTTTTGTAAAATAACTTTCTTCGCTGGTACACTATTGTGAGCATTGATATGAGTCAACTGAAATGCAATAACTTTTTCTGTTCGCTTTTGATCAATCATAATTAAATTCAACAGGAGAGCGGAACATCACACCCTTTTGCTGTCTCAATGGCAATCCTCATTCGAATATCCCAGGTAAGGGGGCTAACAGGGCCAACATCACCGTGCAACCATTGCTCCAAATTCCCATTATCAATGTACTCGTACACAAGCATCCTGAATGGCCATTAGAAGTTTCCCGCAGGCAAATTAGAGGGAAAATAAGGGAATTTCCATCACTTTTTCATTTCCAAATAAGATGATAGAGTCAAGTGGGCACGTGAAAAGTACCTCTGAGCACCTTCAGCACAATAGCCGATTAGACCCACCAAGTTCTTGTGCCTTACTTTCCCTATGGCTTCAACTTCCACCTTGAACTCCTTCTCTGCCTGACCCCTAGAAACACGATAATGATGGCATGTGAACAATTATTCATGGTATTCATTGACAACAGAATGACAACGCATAAATAATTTCATACTATAATTCAAATTATAAGAATTTTTCAGTGCTGTCTTGAAAATTCAACACTGATATAAATGGAAAGCAAACCACATTCACAAACGAACATACTTGCACCTGGTTTATACAAAACCTTAATGCATGCTCTTTGTCAGCTGAAAACAACCATAGAATTCAACAAAAACTTGACCATCAACGCACGGTTTCACATTCTCAACTTTCTTTCTGGAAGTGATTGGTTCAAAGTTAGTCATAGTCGTCCTCAGCATACCGAATTTCGAAGTCTAGTTCTTACAAAATCTGAAATTTATAAAACTTGGCGAAACTCATTATTCGTCAGAATTTAGAAATATAGGCCGACTCCTCAGGAGTTTGATGAGATTAGCAGCATATTGATTAATATTAATACGTGTCAAATAGAAACGAAAACTTATTCCTTTCAAGAGCACGGGTAATAATCATGAAAATAGGGGAAGTTCAACAAAGTGACAATAATGGATAATAATATGGATCAAAAGGAACAAAAGCGAATAAAAGCGAATAAAGAAATAAAGAACAAAGTGGTCATTTACTTTTCCTAGTCCTCAACAATACGGTCCAGATCGAAGGTGCACCAGTCGTAATTTACCTCCACTTGTTCTTCGCACATGTAAAGAAATTTAACTTCGACCAAAAATCCCATTTATTTTATATCAATCAAAAACTTCATAAGAACAAAACAAAGTGTACAGTCTGTACATTACGAACTTGGATCTAATAAATAAAATGAAGGTGAAGGTGAAAACCACATTTCAAAGAAACATAATCGAAAACATGAACTCCGCGATATAACCTGGGTCTAACAAACATAATAAAGCAGAAAGACGTTAAAGTTTTCATGGAGAATTTCTCTTGAGAAAAATATGAACTTAAACTATTTTCCTCTGGAACCAGCAGGGCCTAAAAATCTCAGATTTTACATACTTGTTATTGAGAAGGTTCTTCACGGCCACCACCGATCCGTCCTGCAAGACTCCTCTGTAAACAATACCATAACCTCCCTCTCCGATCACGTTCTCCACAGCAAATCCCCGTGTCGCTATCTCCAGCTCGTTCAAGCTGTACCAGCGGCCCCATCCGATGTTCTCAGGCTCCACCGACACGTCACTCCTGCTTCCACCGGAGACCTTACTCTCTCCGCTCCTTTTCTCTCCTTCAATCGGAACCTCAACCTTCGGCTCTTTCAAATCTGCATTTCCAATCTTGACCTCCGCTTTCCCAGCACGGGCGCCACGATCCAAGGCCTTGATCTCCACGATCTCCTTGGAGACAAGCGGTATTAGCCGCGAGCTATGCTTCACACGCATTTTGCGCTTCCGAGATTTTTTGTTCAAACAGATGAAGAGAAAGATCGTAAGGAAAACTACAACCGAACATAGCAGAAGAATCCCGAGCACGACGTAGAGTTTGAGGCTGAAAATTGAGGTTTTGGAGCTGAGCTTGTGGAGGAGAGAGTCATCGGGGTCTTGGACTTCGCCGGAATCCGACATTGCCCGGTGGGTTGAAGATTGCGTGGGCCTCGAGATTTATCTCCGGGACCGGAATGTGGAAGAGAAACTGCGAGATAAGCGAAAATATTACAAAATCTCCAGTTAGGAAATATTGGGCGTTGAAATGTTTCGTCGATCGAGAGAGAGGTTTTAACGGATACAAAGTAAAAAGGAGGCAAAGGGTGGAGGAAGAAAGTGAAAGAGACGTTGTTATTTTTCAGGTTTGGTACGTGAGACTATTACGTAAACGCCACTCTACATCTTGTGACACCCTGACAGATGGTAGTCATGGTATGGCCGTCTTAGTTCAGAATGACCAAAATAAGATTGTGCCGAACTTTTTTTATTTTTTATTTTTGTAAAAATTCAAGACTCAAGACTCAAGACTAGTGAGTGAAATTGTTCATCTTAAGCTAAGTAAGGGGATTGATGGTAATACAAGTTATGACGAGTCAAAAGAGTATGAAGATGCAATGTTCCTTTCATTAACTATATGTATTTTTAGATTAAAAAAAAAACTGTAAGTATTTTTAAACATCATGGGTAGTTTTTTTCATTAGTATAAAAAAATTTATTTATTGTGTTACATGTATAGTTTTTTATTAGATAATTCAAGAAATTAACGTATCTTGAATTGAGATACTTAATTTATTTATTTTTCAATTGGACTATCAAATTGAAGATAGAAATACACAATATGAAAATAGTTTATATTATGATTAATTCTTATCATCAGTTATTATTCATTATTCCATATTTTATAAAAAATACCTCACATTCTATAAAAAAAAAAAACTGTCAGGTGTGAAGTATTAGGATAAATAGTGGCTGTATAGCAAAACCCTCCCAACAACTATCAAAATCTTGTATTTATTTCTAAGTTTTTTTTTTTTATTTGGAGGGGGAATATTTATCTCTAAGTTGAATTACCGGAAAAATCTCTTTCTAAGCATATGATCTCCTCCCCCAAATTGTACTCCAAGACAAAGGATCCACTGAAGGCGTGACCAAAAATCTTCTTGTTGCCATGGGTTTACTAAATTTGGGAGCAATACTGTAGCAAAAATACTTAGCCAATAAGAAAGGAGTAAGAAGACAAAGTAAGGTTAAAAAATGTCCAAAAATTAGATCATGGGAGCTAGTATTAAAAAGTCCGATTATGAAACAACAATATAAATTATTATCCGTGAAGTATCTTCTACTGAAATCTGAATTAATGGCTGAATGGAAACATGTCTCTTGCAATCTCTTCGGATTAGTTTGAATTCAAGAATCATTTAAACTTATCTCATCTCATCTCATTATTAAAAAAATTTTAAATTTTCATATAAAATATAATAAACAATTTAAATTTTTTAAATTTAAAATAATAATAATATTATAATAATATTTTATTTAAATTTCAATTTTTATCTAAAATTATCTTAGTATTCAAATCTCACCTAAAAGAAGGTTTGACACCGTCAAGCATTCATTTTCATTGGCATGTACATTTGGCAATGGATCGTTTTTATATGAAATTATGATGTGACAATGAGTGGGTGGCTATGCACATTTATGATTTGCTTACAAAAATGGTGAGTGCCGTGTGCGTGACTGAAATTATTGTAACATACCGGGTATTGTTTAACAAGGGCCGTCTTAACGTAGATGGCCCACGTTGAATGTTGAGTTCGGAAATACGAATGATTATTGTGATTTGTGGGAGTAAAGTTTGTCACCCAAGCTGTTCTATTCACGTGTAAATGCCGGTCTATTTTTCGTAAGAATAACCCAACTCTCCCCGTTCTTCCATCATCCATATGTATTAAATAATTAAAAACTATTTATGAAACAATTATTTAATCACAAATGTTTGGGAGACACGACAGAGTCCCCTATTTAATAAGGAGCTAGCTGTTTTTTTGCATTGATTTTACATTGTTAGAGCATTGGCATTGGATTAGCTATTTTATTCTTCAAATTTTGAAGAATATGTAACTTTTTCACTTTTAGCTAACCATTCAAAACATTAAGTCTACATTGGATTGGCTATAACACTCTCTATAATAATAAAATATTATTATTTTTTATTTTTATATTTTTATAATTAATTTTTATTTTTTAATTAATTATATTTTCATAACCTCCTATAATCTCTAACAATTATATTCATTTTCATTTTCATAATCCAATAAACAAAATTTAATCACACGATATCAATATTATCAAAATAATTACATCCATCTTCAATGCAACCAAGCCAATTTTTACAAACATCATTACCAACTAATGCAAAATAAGAGTAATGAATAGGGTGGTAACCAACATATAAAACAATGAACATCACACCCATATTTGTGATCCAAAATAACAAAAAACCACAAAATAGAATAGGCTACAACCCAAAACTCCCCACCAACAAAAGACTACACATCTTCAAAAGATGAAGATTGAGATGGAGATGAAAATCGCTTCCTTGATTTCTCAAAAACCTCTTTTTGAAGATTCAAGAAATACTCTCGTTGCATTCCATTCATGCCAGCAAGATCCATCTTCATTATCTCCATATCAATCTTCCTATTCTCCGTATCATTTCTCCTTTTTTTCTCCACTAGTAATTGAGCCCTATCAAGATCCAATTTACTAGTCGCTTGTCTTCTTTCAGACATGAAAACAGCTCTATCATTTGTCATGCAAGTTAAGGCCTCAACAAATTATGCATCGTAAGATTCTGCAGCCTTCCTTTTTCTCTCCCTTTCTTTCTCAGCCTTCTTGCCTGGAGGCCTTTCAAAAATGACCTCTACGTTGTCATCTATCGTGTCGTCTCCTAGTGGAGTCGACTCTGCCATAGCAGGGCGTTTCCCATGTGGTTTCCTTTTAGTTGACAACATGGACACGTGTTGCTGCCATTTTGGTTGGTGTCTCAATAGACACCAACAATGTTCCATGTTGTATGTGGCCTTCTCAGTCTCTCTGTACATGATTTTAGCTCTTTCAATCTAAATATGCGAATGTAACAAAAATGTGAGATTAGAATTTTAGCAAGAAAATTTAAAATGAAATTTAGTTAGAAATTCATACCTTATCCTGCTCTGTCGCACCACTTGGATGCAAAGATTCTACTTGAGCCACAGCAGCACAAAATTTATTTGTGCATTTTTGGATCACCGACCATCGATTGGTCAATGACCCCCCAGAACGATTTGCCATGCTAGTATTTTTATGCTCATTGTAATAATTGCTAATTCTCTCCCACATTTGAGAATATTTTTGATCCGTCCCCCGTATAGCATCCATGCTAATATTGAGCCAAGCCGACACGAGGAGATTGTCCTCCTCTACGGTGAAAGACACACCTCGTTGTGTTTTCTTACTAGGTGGCCTTTTTTCACCTTCCAATAGTGTTGCTTGGAGTCCAACATTATCATGGCTACTAGCCATTACGGTTGTGGATCTCCCTTGTTCACCACTTTGCAATAGAGTGGTAAAGAAATGATCTTCATCAAATGTGGTGTCCATCCTTTATTCAAGTATAATTATAACAAATTAGGACTAGACTCATAAATACTGCTACTGAACAACAATCACAATCTCAAGTATTCACACATAATCTCATGCAAGCAAGTCTAATCAAACAATTGCTTAAAAGACAATACTTGATTTCAAAAAAACACATAATCTATATGCTTATATAGATGGGTAAACTGCAGTGAGGTGGGAGAAGCCTAATAAAATATTGATACCATTTACTCGATGTCTAGTCTGCATGGTGCCAGAAAACTGCATGGTGTCTTGAACTCACTTTTAGTTCATATATATATATATATATAGACTGTATATGCAGAGAGGTGGGATGAGTTTAAATCTTATAATTAAACAATATATTAGTTTTGAGCGCACAACTAATATGCTTATATAGATGGGAAGAACATATAAATATGTAAAATGTAAGAAAATGAGAAGCCTAATAAAATATAGTTGCAACTGTTGAAACAAGTGTAATGGGTTTAAAAATGCAGTGAGGTGGGAGCATGACATTTCAGAGAAGAGTTTTAAAACTGCAGTGAGGTGGGATAAGTTTTAAATCATAGTTTTAAAACTGTTTGCCATAGAGGATCAATATTGATACCATTTAAGGATTCTAGTCTGCATTGCAAATCAGAGAGGTTGCTTCTGCTCTATTGTTTTTGCCCTTTCAATTATTTTAGTTTTATTGGCACCATAATCTTATAAGTAAACAATATATTAGTTTTAGTTCTTTGCCTTTCAATTGTACTAATTTGTTTAATTTTTCTGACATTTTTTATGGTTATTACAAGATGGTAAAACAGAAAAGATGACTCAAAGATGTTATCCTAGTTCTTTTATAGTTACAGCACTTGTGATCCTAGTTCTTTTGCTGACATATTTGGGTTCTGCCTCCTCAAATCCTATTCATTTCACAGACTTCATCTACCTCAATTTGGAACTAATGAAATGTCAAAGTTGGCAAAGACTAGTAAAACCAATGCAGCGCCTTTTATGATCCTAAAGAAAACTGCAGATGCTGAGTATTAAGAAAACTGCACCTTCCGTTTCTTGTGTTCAAAATCGATTTTTGGGAAGTTTTTGGGATAAATTGATAAAGTGATTTTATTTGGACCTGAAAATTCTGGGCTATAACTGATAGAAATCAATTATGTTATGCTAACATGAGGAGTGAGGGCACCATATGATTTTGTTCTTCAAACTTCCTCCAGCAAAAAAATCTTTTGATAGGTTACTCCATAAAAAAAAATATATAAAAAAAATGCTCGTTGTGCAGCTTCTTGGTTGGGGCTATGGCCTTCATTGGACCCACATTGTATATATCTAAAATACATAACTGGAAATTCTATTGATGAGATGCTGTCAAGAAGTTACAGGGAAGGGAACAATAATATGAGGTTTACGTTTGAAAGTGATTCAGAGATGCTGTCAAGAAGTTACAGTTCTAGTTTCTTTGACCCAAATCAGTTCAGTTCAGTGCTGATCAATATATTATAGTCCAATGATAATATATTTAAATTTGCCCCAACATATCTTCCTACATCAAGTTCGGTTCTGGTTTCTTTGACCCAAATCAGAAAAATGAAAATAGAAAGATCTGATGGGTTCTATTTAAAATGCAAAATGCCCCTTAATTCAAGCTCACCTTCCATTACAATGTGACGAAAGTGACAAGGAATTTCAGCATGAAAGTGAATAAAACACACACATGAAAGTGACAAGGAGCCGTCTAAGTTGAACATTATTATTCGATAAAACACACACAAAAACCAGGCATGAAAACAGAGGAAGTGCAGCACGGCCAAATCGCACCATCATGAAAGACAAGCGAGACCGAAGAAACTACCCGAGACGTACAAAATCAAACCCAAACATCAACAAAATCAAACCCAAACAATAAAATCAAGAGTAGAATCACAGCTAGGGCTTCGAATCAAACCCAAACAACATCAACAAAATCAACAAAATCAAACCCAAACAATAAAAATCAATAGTAAAATAAAGGTTAGGGTTTAGAATCTTACCGTGTGCTTGTCGTGGTGGAGAAACGTTGTTGCGGTGCCGTGCTGGAGTGTGCCGTCGCGGGAGAGAATGGTTGCGGGAGAAGAGAAATGGGGAAGAAGAGAAAGAGGGAAGGAGAGAAAAAAAAAAAAACTAGAAGAAAAGAAAGAAGGAAGAGATGCGGGAGAGGGAAGAAGAGAAGAAGAGAAAAAAAAAATTGAAGAAGAAAACGGGGAAGAGACGCGAGAGAGAAATCCAGGAAGAAGAGAAGGAAGAAACGCGCGAGAGGGAAGAAAAGAAGAAGAAAGAGAAAAAGAACGCGGGAGAGGGCCGAAATTAATAAATTATACATTTGGAGGTGGAATAGTACTTTTTATCTTTGAAGAAAAGTATGAATTTACTGTAGATAATATTTAAGATGAAAAGTCTTTAGCTAATTCAATGTGGGTCAATTTTTGATAAAGTTATTTAAATTTAGAGATGAAAAGTTATTTGAAGAAGCCAATGCCAATGCTCTTAGGTTGGGTCGTGACTCAGGTCATGTCCTTGCTTTTGATTGCTTAGCAAAAGAGAATGAAAAATATCTTGTCTAGTTTATTTTTACAATTTATCTTATCTTATTTAATATTATTGTTATAATTTTTTTAAATTTTTATATAAAATAAAATAAATAATTTTATTTTATTTTATATTTTAAAATAAAAATAATATTAAAATTTAAATTTTCATTTTCATCTCATTTCTTTTTACCTCTAACCAAAACCTAAGAGTGGATCCAAAATCAGTGCAATGTAATTAATTCAATTCAATGGGCACAAGGAATAGAGTTAATTAATGCTAAGATCGATACGAGGAGCTTCTGCGTCCGTCGGAACTGATTTGGTTGGTTGGTTGGTTGGTTGCGGGGACCGTTGGACATCGGGAGTTGGGATTTGGGACCCACTAACGGTAGATTTTGGCACCATACCCATGTGTTTAGGGCCATCTAGATCTTGCACTCATTACAAAATATAGATCATGGATCCACACAGTGTCGAGATGTTCAAGTTGTGTAGCTGCTTCTTCTTCTTTTTATTTTTATTTTATTTTATTTAAACATATTTAAATTCAAAAAGATATTATTATATTATGAAAATAATTATATATTAATTGTATCAAAACTTTGTGCTCATAATACATTCTTAATATCTAATCCTTATTGTTTTGTTGACTAAATTTTCTCAAGATTATTATATTTCCTCAAATCAAGCCATTGTTCCTTGAAAAAGACTGGGCATATGGAGCAGAACACTTGGCATTGGCAAATGGAGCGGATCCGTCTTGGAAAGTGTTTACTTGTGATTTATTTTTAATATTTGTCGAGAAAAAATAATTTCAAATATTTAGAAAGAAAAAACTTCAAAAAGGATGATTGTTAAGAAGATATTTACACGCTCCAATAATATTGTGACAAGTATATATTTTTTTTATAAAAGACAAATAGAATTGATTGTAGGCAACTTTTATACCTTCCATCGCTTTCTCCCTTTCTCTCTCCTCTCTCATGAGCAGGTCCCTCTCTATTTCTATTAAGAATTCTTCATTTAGGTCTCATTTGTATTTACAGTCTATCTTAATTTATTTCAACTCATTTCACTATTATTTATTATTATTCAATAACTTTAACTCATAAATCTTATTATTATTCACAATTCATTTTATTATTATTTACAATTCATCTCAACTCATTTTTTAAAAATTTCATTTTTATTTATAATTTTTTTTATAAATAAGAAAAAAATATATAATCAATATAGATCAATTCACAACAAATATTACAAAAAAAAAAAAAATAAAATAATGTCGAAATAAAACTTTTTGCGTAAATAATGATGGAAAAGACGTACCAGTAGGGACAAACCCAGATCTAGATTTTTTTTCGTCCATCTAGAAAACATTAATTACTCACTCTTACTGAAATTCTACCAGAGAAAGCCATTAAAGCTCACATATACTTTCTATTCATTCTTTAATTTATTCAATATTATTTTCTCGAATCTCTTGCAAGGATGTGTTGCATTGTATGGACATGAGAGAGAGATAAGGATGAAAAAAACAGTTGCTTTGAGGAGAGAGAGGGATGAAAATTATTGAGGAGAGAGAGAGAGAGGAAGGGAGAAAGAGAGCAACAAAGAAGGTTAATGGGAGAGATAAGCTGCAATTGGTTTTATTTATTCATTGTGAGGATCCGGCCCAACCGTTTCTCATTTAGAAAATGCTTCAATTTACATTTAAAAAATCATAATTTCTATTGATTTTAACACGATTCAATAATCTATTCAACTCACTTTATAAATAAAATTTTAGAATTTTTTGGGAGTTTGCAAAATATCATAATCAACCTACTTTAATAAACTTACATTATTTTTTTTATCAAATTAAAAAGGATCACATAAAAATAAAATACTATGTATTAAAAAACACTGGCTTTGATTGTTAAATTGTAAGGATTTGATCCAAAGTTAGAAAGAGAAACATTATTCTTAATACTTTTTATTAATAATATAAAGAAAATGTTAAATGTATTAAAAAAAATTTATAAAGAACTTATTTTTTCATTTATCAGTTATTGATATGTTAAAAATTATAAAATATTTTTAATTTAAAAAAAAACTAAAAAAATAAGTTTTACAAATAAAAATATAAATAAAATTGTAAATAAATGTACCACCACTCTTAATATAATATTAAATAATTGAATGATATTTATTTGTAAAGGCCGTAACATATTAATAGTTTAAGGGTTGTGCTGCGCATCAGTCAAAAATTGCAGCACACCACACAGATTTTTTTTTTTTTTTTTCACTCAATCTATTGAGTGAAAAAAAAACAATAGGCTGATATTTATATTTTCTCGATTATCAATAATTAATCTAAACATCGTATGCCACTGCCATGCAATGGAAAGAAAAGGAACAATATGAGTGGTCCACAACGCAGCTGATTCACCTGACCAAAGCTCCAAGACGGTTCCTGTTTTTGTAAGATCATTTTCTCGGCGTCTCTCCCAGTTGTATCTGGAAAGAAAAGAACCCCAACCAAATCCTTTTCCTACGGGCTGTAGCCGAGAAAATGATGATAGATGGGCCCGAGAAACGGCAGCGCTTGGATCCCACCTCCACCGCCGGCGTATTCTTCAACGACCGCTCCACCGCCGACGTCGTCCTTCACCTCTTCATTGAACCCTCTCCCTTCGACTCTCCCACCACCATCACCGCAGCCTCCGATTCTGACGTTCAGATCTACCTCCACTCCCACGTCCTCCACCGCTCCAAATACTTCTCCGCCCTCTTATCCGACAGGTGGCAACCACCCCACGGCCAGAAAAAGGGCAAAAATCCCAATCTCAAACCCTTGAAACTGAACCTTGGGGTCCCGCCTACCACCGGGTCCCTCCAGTCCCACCTCTCCGTCCTCCATCTCCTCTACTGTTCGGATATCTCCAATTCCATCGACAGCGCCTCCACCGCCCTCGATCTCCTCCCCGTCGCCCTCGAGCTCCTCTTCGAGGACTGCGTCAAGTCCTGTGTCCAGTTCCTCGAGGCCGTGCCCTGGACCGAGGACGAAGAGAAGCGAGTTCTCGGTCTAATCCCATTCCTGAAAGAGGAAGAGAGCAAGGAACTTCTCGACAGGGTTTCGCCCGGTCAAACCGATTTGTGCGAGGAAATGCTGCACGGGCTGGTCTTATCCGCCATTCACAACTATCCGAACATGGCGATCGTGAAGGCCTTTGTGGCGAAGCTCCTGAGGGATTTATCGTCGAGGGAGGCTGCCAAGAGGGTCTTGGAGAGCGCGTTCGAGACCAGCTTGAAGGTCGTCAAGGAGTCGTTGGAGGAATACTCGAGCCCGGACTTCAGAGGGGATCACAACGAGACCGAGGCGATTCAGAGGCTCAATCTTCACAAGGCGATGACGAACGGCAGGCATTTGCTGTGGTTGGTGGAGAGGATGATCGAGCTGAGGGTGGCCGATTCGGCAGTCAAGGAGTGGAGTGACCAGGCGGCATTCACGGCCGATTTTCAGAGGGCGTTTCGTGACGATGCGTGGAGGAATATCGTGCCAGGGTTACCGGTTGTTGTGCTGAGATGCACCACGAAGCTCGCCAATGCTGTCGCTGCGGGCAACATTTTGGCCACCAGACAGGTACTTCCGGTCTGCCGATGGACTAACTTTCTTATTGTATTCGTTTTACGTGCTGGTTGAAATAGTTTAGTGGGTACCCTTAATAGTTGGTGGCTGGATCTTGAGTTCTTAGATTTGGGCAAAACACTGGCCAATTGGTAATAGGACTGGTCATTTTTAACCTATTGGAACCGCTTTAGACTACGTGATAAGTTAGTTCTATTTTCATGGTGGATTTATGTTGTTGAGTTTCTGGAGGAAAATTTATTGGGCAAATAATAACAAGAGGCTATATCTTAATTCTAGAGTTAAGATTTGGAAGAATGCAAGAATAGCACCAAAAAAGTGTGAGGAGCTAAAACCCTATTTCCCTTGGTTCACATCTACCCACAAAGTTCATAGCCACCACTTGCCCTGCGCAAGCTGAAGCATAAATGGTTAATTTTTATTTCATTGTTTGCTCGCTTATAACGTCTGTTTGTCTCCATTAAACCCATTTCAACATCTAGGAGTTGGCTCAAGTGGTAAGGGCCTTGGTCTTGGTGGTATGTTCCTTCCAGGTTCAAGGTTTGAGGCCTTTGGTGCCAACAATTTTTAGGGCCGCATCTGATCAGTAAAAAGATGATGATTTACCTGATCCATGATGGGTATGGGTTACACGGCACTGGTCTTTAACCAGGTAAAATACATGTTGCATTTGTAGTCTCCATGATTCCTCATCATAAAAAACGTAAACCCATTTGCCTCCTTAACATGATTACTAATAGTCACATATCTAAACACACACACACACATCAAAATTATCAACACTGGGTTTTCCCTGTAGTCTTGGTGGCCAGTGGACATGCAATCACTCTCATGGTAGAGGTACAGGCTTTTAGATTATTTAAGACAGAATCTTTGTGTTCCGAGTACTACTTAACCAGGTAAAATACATGTTGCATTTGTAGTCTCCATGATTCCTCATCATAAAAAACGTAAACCCATTTGCCTCCTTAACATGATTACTAATAGTCATATATCTACACACACACACACACACACACACACACATCAAAATTATCAAAACTGGGTTTTCCCTGTAGTCTTGGTGACCAATGGACATGCAATCACTCTCATGGTAGAGGTACAGGCTTTTAGATTATTTAAGACAGAATCTTTGTGTTCTGAGTACTCCTTAACCAGGTAAAATACATGTTGCATTTGTAGTCTCCATGATTCCTCATCATAAAAAACGTAAACCCATTTGCCTCCTTAACATGATTACTAATAGTCATATATCTACACACACACACACACACACACACACACATCAAAATTATCAAAACTGGGTTTTCCCTGTAGTCTTGGCGGCCAATGGACATGCAATCACTCTCATGGTAGAGGTACAGGCTTTTAGATTATTTAAGACAGACTCTTTGTGTCCTGAGTACTCCTTGACCTTTGATCTGATGGTACTTGACTTATATACCAGTTTATCAACTTTAATCAAAATTAAACTCCAAGTAAACCATGCCTATGTATTTTCTTCTCTTATTTTTCAGGTTAGAAAGAAGCTAGTGAAAAATTGGCTTCCCGTTCTTATTGTATGCAAGGAAAATGTCTCGCCTAGTAACAGATCACCGTACCTGGAACTGGAAGAGACATTTCTGAGAATAATCTCCACCCTGCCGATGTCAGATGCACAAGAGCTGTTGCAGCAGTGCCTCAGCTTTTCAACTCGAAATGTTGAAGATTGCCCTCACTTGTTCACAGCATTCAACACCTGGTTCCGCCGTGCGGCTCGACCTCCATGGACAGACAACCTTAGTTAGACACAATGCCCGGCCTTCTCTGTCAAATATTGTGCATACTAACACCATCATTGGATAGAGCTTTGTGCGGACTGTGAATATTAGCATCCATTTAGACAAGGCCACAAGGGCTATTGCGAACTGATGAGACTCCCCTTTCACACTCCTTTCATAATGAGAGGCAGAGTATTTGAAAATAACAGATTTGAACCCAAAAATCTAAGAAATAATAATCAGCCTTTGCGAAAAATCATTTTTGCTGTCAGAATTAGCTAGTAACTTCTATACGAAGTTTGAGAAATTCTTCTGATGGAAAAGAGCCATGCTACTTGTAAAAAAAAAAGGTTCAGTATACATAATTTTTAATAGAATCCAGAAACGAGGAGCCCTCTATGATCACAGGATTTGAAGTTGGAAGTTTCGTTCTAACTCTACGAAATTGAGAGGTTACAAAGAACCAATAATATAAATTTGTATACATATATCGGAAATATTCACTTTTTACAGCTTTTGATTGGATTTTGCATTAACACTAGCAGTGACTTGATCTTGTGTCCGCTCTCACTCTTAGTTTAACATGTTCACGGCACATTATGCTACAACACAGACATCAAGCAAAGCTAACAGATGCAAAATAAGTATAAAGAAGTCTGAGTCATGAGCAGTCGAGGGGATCTACATCCTACACATCCTTCCATTACAAAAACCTCACGGCTATTAATACCTTACAAAACAAAAGCAGCTGAACTTCACAGATATTTAAGGCCGCTGTAGACTGCACAACTTACATGAGGATCTCAACATACTAACGAGGATCTCAAATTTCCTGCTTGCGTGATTGTTCATCCAAAACCAGTGGTCCTTCTCTACTAGAGGAAAGGCTTAGCCCCAGGAGAGACCAAGGAGGCCTGAAGTCATGCATTTCCTGCACTTGATTCCAAAGAGACGAGCCTCCTCAATGACAACAGACACATGCCAAAAGTACCACCAAATTAACTGTTTTTCATCACTGAAGAGTTGAATGGATGGAATTTGGCAAGATGGGCAAACAGGAAAAGCCTGGATTATGGTAGCCGCCTTCTGAAGTTACGGGTGGTGCCTTGGTAGGTTCGAACCAGCAAGCCCACTCCAATTCCAACTCCAAGACAAATGCTAAGACCAATCCCAACACCCACCCTTACCCCAGCATTGAACCACGAAAGTTCTTCATCTTCACCTTCAAAATATGCTGTTCCAGGGTACTGGCTATTGTAGGTGTCTTCGTTTTCTGGTTTGTGGTTTGGGAGTTCTGACATCTGTGAAAGTCAAAATGACATAAAAAGCAGGATGCCTGGTTATGGGAAGGAACATTTATAATGCAAGTAACTACAAAGATATCCTAGGTGACAAAATGTTTCTTAGCTCCCCAAGGTAAATGCCAACTATAAGAGACAAGTAGGGTACGCCGCCAAATTATGGAAATCATATGAAAGAAAATCAATTAAGTCTTAGCTGCGGTAACAATATCAATTACCATCATGCTCGGGCTATTGCACCAACTAGGCACTGAAGAAATCCTGAAGTTGACTTCAGCTAATCAATTTAGACACAGAATTTCATATTAAGACATCACTTTGAAGATAAAGTTCCAATATGGTTTAAAAGATTTTGTACCTATTCAAGCGTCAAGATAAAGAAATTGGCAATTGGCAATTTTGTTAAGGAGGCAACATATTTCTAGATCAGCTCATATACAAATGAAATTGGCAATAGCAGCAAAACAAACAGTGCAGAAGGGAGGGGTTGACAAGATACTGGATTTAGCAGATAAAGAAAGAACGCTATGAACAAACTGAGAAGTTAAACCGAGAGAATTCCCGAGACTCCCACAAAACTTCTTTCTTGGGTCAGCATCATTCGATTGCTCAGAACAGCAGGTGATCTCTCTATTAGACTATCGTTAATGAATAATGGCCAAGATTTTGTAGGTGATGGAAATCAAGCCTCACAAGGGATATTGGATTATCTCCACTATAAGCTAACTCTAAACCTCGACTGAATACACGTGATATGTAAGAATTACGAGATAACTTTTCTACTCCTTCCAAGTCTGGGGTCATGCTGATTATACCTCCTCACTAAATCAGAATGGGTTCTAAGAGTGATGTGGGCCAAAAGCTGCAAGTGTTTGACACACGAACTGAACTTGTAGGAATGGTGAAGAACATGCGAAATGCAAAGAAGATAATCATGGGAAGCCACTCAAAAAGCTTGGGTTATGCAGTTGCAGCAAAGAGTAGGTAATCTTTCCAGGGTTGTTTATGTCAGCAAACATTACATGGAAAACCATGAAAGATAATGATACTTCTGTTATGCAGCTCGCTGAAATAATGCCACAAAACAAAAGAGTAGCACCGTATCAATTCTTAGCTTCAAAACATGTCAAGACATCCCATACTTTTGCAACAAGAACTACTAAAGTGAGTCAACTTTAGGCAACAAATATGGGATCAAATGTGGGCGGTATAATGCAATACTTAACATTATAGATGAATAGAACTAAAACTAAAAAGATGCTAACCATTGAACCCCTACCTGCAAAGCAAGCATGGAAGGAACAAGTTTCTGCCCTTCAGTCGCTTCATACTCAGGTATTGCAACCAACGTGCCCTTCCTCACATGCTTCCTTCGATGAGTAAGTTGCAAAGCGTTTGTTAAGATAATTGGAGTGCCCGAACAGGACCCTGCAATGTAGACCTCCATTGTAGGTGAAGCCAACTCTGGCCCCAACAATTGCTTTCCCTTGAAGAAGCCAGTACCCACAGTTACATTAGATTTACAATTCATGATCCATGCCCAACCTTGATTATTCAATTCCCTGACAGAACCATTCTGATTACGCAATTCTAAAATTCCAGACAACACAAGAAGATCCTTGTCGAAGACCTCAAACTTCACACTTCCTGTCATCCTGATACTATCAGTACTCACAAAAGTAGCCTCTTCAGACTTCTTATCCAATCGATCTCTTCTAAGAAGAGTTGACACCCCATCAGAATATATACTAGCTCTAACACCATTGACTTCAAGAAGAGTATCACGGTTGAGGGGAACATGGTTGACTGTGAGGTACTCGGGAGTGGAATCATCAATTTCACATTTGCTAACTCGAACATAAAAAAGTCTCAAATCAAGCCAAGTTAGAGAAACCTTGGCGCTGGGTTGATAAGAAGAGTTCATCATAACCATGTGGCCATTGTTAGTCCGTCCATTTCCACTAGACGTTGCATAATCATGTTCCATGGCCCCAACGAGTTTAATCCTCAGAGAAATCTGTCCACTTCAATTGATTCGATTGAGTTGAGGATTTTGGGACAATTGATACAAATGAAATTCAAGCGAGGAAAGAAAACCCACAGCATCGTTTGGACACTGGAAGACCAACAAACAAAAGAAAGCAGAACCCCAATCAGTATTCAAGATAAGGGATTGGGGGTGTAAACAGATATGAACAGCAGAGTCTATGTGAAGAGCAATAACTGAATAAAATAACTTCTAATTTATAACGGCCGAAACCAAGTTCAGGCAGGAAGCACACCTATCAGAAAGAAATAATAGAAAGGACACGGAGGTCTACACTCAACTATATATGGAACCTAACAAGATAGAGGGCTTAAACAGAGGAACATCACCTTTAAGATGAAAACATTCTAATTTCTGAATAAATTGCGCGCACACACAAACATAAGATAATCACACAGATCAGAGGCCAACAGAGGAACAAACTACCCAACAAGAAGCAGAAAGGAAAGATAAAGAAGGGATAAGAAGATGGAAAACCACAAGAGAAAAATCCAAAGAACAGTAGGATACTAGGGTGAAACCCAGCATATATTGACAGCAAAAGCTGAACAATGCGTGTCTCTTTCAAAACTGATTCACACCCAATTTGAGGTGAAGTAAAAATCACATCAAGCTCAACTAACGGGAAAAAAGGCCACCAACATAAAAAATTGGAAATGAAGATATTTCAATAGAAAAAGCGTAGGAATCACCGACAGTGAAAAATGAAAATACCATCGTCACCAGAGCAACCAAATGCTACTGGAAGAATTTGTTGTCGCTCAAGTTGCAGCTAAACAAAACAAGTGTACTCTTAACCATTTGATGATACATCAGACAAACAAAATAAAACCCCAGAGATTCCAACCAAATACCGTCGATTGACGACAAATAACCCACGCCAACAATTTATTTGATTCCCAGGAAAACTCACCGCAAATATCTTGAATTCTCTCTTTGCAGCCTCTAAATGCCGGTGATCGAATTTGATCTTCTAGTGTGAGTACTGACTGACCCCTCCAAAAGAAAAAAGTGAAAAAAACAGAGCTTTGAGATTCCACGGAAAAAATTGTAGCCACGCAAAGGGCTACATCTTACTAGACAAAGACCCACCAAAGCCTCCGAAGTCTGAATTGACAAGCAAAATGGTTTTGGCCGTAGAAGTGGGGTCGCACTGTATCAGATATTCTTCGGATCTTATCCAAAGACGGGGAAAAACTTTAGAAAGGCAACTCATACAATAAGACACGGCCGATGTATTGAAAAGGACGGCCAGCTTTGTGCTATTGGGTGTAGAGGATTTATGAACATACGAGAGATTTCTCTAATATCATGGGAATGTAAAGCTGCAAATGCTTTATTTTTATGAAGGTAAAGTATTCCCTGTTAAGTAAGGCATGAAAATTGGACAAAGTGATGAGGAACGTGTTGTCCTACTTTGCTTAACAATCTCCATGCAATATTTGAAAAATCTTGGGTATCTTATGCAGCAAATGGAGATCTATCCCATGTTGCGTACAGAAGTAATCAAGCCTTTTATGACTTCGTATTTCATTGCAAAATGTATGGAAATTAGATAAGTGGGTGTCAATCATTGATAGGCCAATGATTTAGACCTTTCTATCTTAGACTTGGGTCTTGGCTACAAATTCAGCTGCAGCGAGACTTCATGATCCGTTTTCATGTAATACAAATTCATGAATTAGCATCCTCTGAATTCTTGATTCTTATCAAAATTTTAGACTTTGGAGTAAGAGAAATATAGATATATATATATATATATATGAGTAATAATAAAACATTAAATTTAACGTTAATACCTACTATAAATCAGGTCCATTATCTTTTTGTTTTAAAAAAATACATCCGCGCTGAATCAATTTCTTTAGAAAAGTAAATATTGATATGTCAATATTTGATGCTTAGTTTTGCACTGTATTCTGATAAAGTATGAAAATATCACAGCACAGCAAGTGTACGAAGAAAGTCC